>NC_134266.1:6661685-6996685 GCF_031893055.1 Leptodactylus fuscus
GTAGTAGTAGTGTCAGTAGTCATAATGGTAATAGTAGTAGTAGTGGTGGCAGTAGTAGTAGTAGTAGTAGCAGTGGTAGCAGTAGTAGTGGCAGTAGTTATAATAGTGGCAGTAGTCATAATGATAGAAGTGATAGCAGTAGTGTCAGTAGTCATAATGGTAATAGTAGTAGTAGCAGTGGTAGCAGTAGTAGTGGCAGTAGTTATAATAGTGGCAGTAGTCATAATTATAGAAGTGGTAGTAGCAGTGGTATTGGTAGTAGTGGTAGTAATAGTGGTAGCAGTAGTAGTATCAGTGGCAACAGTAGTAGTCGCAGTAGTAGTAGCAGTAGTAGTAGTATCAGTGGCAGTAGTAATAGTAGTGGTAGTGGCAGTAGCAGTGGTAGTAGTAGTAGTAGTATCAGTGGCAGTAGTAGTGGTAGTGGCAGTAGTAGTAGCAGTGATAGCAGTAGTAGTATCAGTGGCAGTAGTAGTAGTGTTAGTGGCAGTAGCAGTGGTAGTAGTATCAGTGGCAGTGGCAGTAATAGTAGTAGCAGTAGCAGTGGTGGTAGTAGTGGCAGTAGTAGTAGTGTCAGTAGTCATAATGGTAATAGTAGTAGTAGTAGCAGTGGTAGCAGTAGTAGTGGCAGTAGTTATAATAGTGGCAGTAGTCATAATGATAGAAGTGGTAGTAGTAGCAGTGGTAATGGTAATAGTGGTAGTAATAGTGGTAGCAGTAGTAGTATCAGTGGCAGTAGTAGTATTGGTAGTGGCAGTAGCAGTAGTAGTAACAGTGGCAGCAGTAGTAGTAGTATCAGTGGCAGTAGTGGTAGTAATAGTAGTAGCATCAGTGGCAGTAGTCGTGGTAGTAGCAGCAGTGGTAGTAGTATCAGTGGCAGTAGTGGTAGTAATAGTAGTAGTAGCATCAGTGGCAGTAGTCGTGGTAGTAGCAGCAGTGGTAGTAGTATCAGTGGTAGTAATAGGAGTAGTAGCAGTGGTAGTATTAGTAGTATCAGTGGCAGTAGTGGTAGTAGTAGGAGTAGTAGCAGTGGTAGTAGTGGTAGTAATAGTAGTAGTAGTAGTAGTAGTAGTGGTAGTGGCAGTAGTATTAGCAGTGGTGGTAGTACTAGTATTATCAGTGGCAGTAGTGGTAGTAGTAGGAGTAGTAGCAGTGGTAGTGGTAGTAATAGTAGTGGTAGTGGTGGTAGTAGTAGTAGTAGTAGTAGTGGTAGTAGTCTTAGAGGTAGTATCCATCTTGTATATACCATGTTATAAGAATGATGTGAACAGAATGAGTAGTAAGTGCTGGACGTCCCACTTGTGACTTGGCTCCAAAACTTCTAAGCAAGGAACGTGTCTTGGAGAGATCACTGTCATGTAAACTGAATGAGATGTAGTCCTGGAGGACAGAGAGGTTAATGTACCCCTGAGGACTCGGGAAAGCCAAACCATCCCCCCTGACCCCTCTATATAAGAGCGGGCGCTTTGGGATATTGATCCCTATTAGGTACAAGGTACAGTGCAGGGAGCAGGTCCGCACATCACACACAGCTTATAGCTATAGAACTCACGGTCACATAGAATGAGCAACAAATGTTACACAGAACCTTACACAAGCGGATTTCAGGACACATAATCCCGATATTATAGGAATTATTACAGTGTGAGAGATATTAGATATACATCCGAGTGGTACTACTATAGTCCAACATCTATCTATCTATCTATCTATCTATCTATCTATCTCCTATCTATCTATCTATCTATCTATCTATCTATCTATCTATCTCCTATCTATCTATCTATCTATCTATCTATCTATCTATCTATCCATCTCCTATCTATCTATCTCATATCTATCTATCTATCTATCTATCTATCTATCTCCTATCTATCTATCTATCTATCTATCTATCTATCTATCCATCTCCTATCTATCTATCTATCTATCTATCTATCTCCTATCTATCTATCTATCTATCTATCTATCTATCTATCTATCCATCTCCTATCTATCTATCTATCTATCTATCTATCTATCTATCTATCTATCTACTATCTATCTATCTATCTATCTATCTATCTATCTACTATCTATCTATCTACTATCTATCTATCTATCTACTATCTATCTATCTATCTATCTATCTATCTATCTATCTATCTATCTATCTATCTATCTATATCTCCTATCTATCTATCTATCTATCTATCTATCTATCTATCTATCTATCTATCTATCATCTATCTATCTATCTATCTATCTATCTATCTATCTTTCTACCTCATATCTATCAATCATCTGAAGGTGGGAATAGTGAAGTGGGAGGGAACAGCCTGAGGATTTCTGGACCCCCAGCAGACCAGAGTATTTCAGCAGTAGAGTGTCCTGATCTTGTGATCTTCTCATGTGTCAGTAAGCACAGGGCTACACGTGACGGGGTCATAATGTGAGAAGGGAAATAAAAACATCTGAGGACGTACAGAGTGAGACACTCCACAGCAGCACAGAGCATGTCAGGACACATAAATCTGCCCACTTAACCACTTCAGGTCCTAGCAGACCCCTCCATGGCCTGTGACTGATAAGTCTTAATGAATATGATGGGATCCGCTGTCACATTGTCACGGCTCAGCGTCGTCGCAGCAGCGATTGCTTTTAATAACCCGCTGGGTGGAAAAAAAACCCAACAAAAATAAAAATACAAATCTTGGTAAAATATGTCGCCTCGGAAGCCGCGTCCCCTTGTTTAGTGCTCATCGGCCGCCGGCTGCTAATAGTGTTTTGCTGCTCTCCTTAAATAAAATCCTGCTCCGGCTGGATCAATAAAAATGATGCCCATTTCCCTAATGGCAGCCGATTGCCATTTGCTATTCAAATCAGACTAGATAAATTACAGAACATGCCAGGGAACAGGCCAGTGAATTAAGATAAGCCTCCAGAGGACCGGCAGGATTATTAATCTTTTAAGACACTATCATATTTCTTCTTGACAGTGTGCGGAGACTCTCAGTCATACTGCACCCAGATTGAAATATCAGCTGCTGCAAAAATCAATAGCGCCAGAAACACAATCATAGTCAGTCTCCAAAGGCCCCGGCTAAGCAGCACTTGTGTCCTTTATCCCCCCCCGGCCCCAAAAAATGATAGCACACCGCAGCTCCAGAACAAAGGCTGGGCAGACGCGGCCCCCTCACAAACAGATGCTAACATCGTCAGCTAAAAGCCCAGACAACCTCGCAATCCGCGCTCATTGTCTTAGAGTCTTTCGCAAATGTTTGGAATAATCCCTCCAAATTCTGCAGCGTCACCATGGCAACATCAGGTGTTTCCTTTTTTTTTTTTCTAATATATTCATCTTAAATCCTTTCAAGTGATTCTTCAGTTCACCTCGCCCAGACAACACAATGCCGACATGCTTGTATTTGATCAAGGAGAAGGTGAAGGGCGAGGACGGAGACGTGACCGCGGACCTGGTCCTGGGAGCGGCTTCCCCCAAGGATGAGGACGGTTACATTGTATCTAATAAGTCGTGTCATATGTAGCTTTCCATTCTGTCACTATCTTGTTCATCCTGATCCTCCTAGTTCAGGAATTAACAGGCAGAATGACTACGATAAGGGACTATCGCTGGCGGAAGGGTTGCCGATATTTCAGGGCCCCGTGCAGGCAAATTTTGCAAGCCCCAAATACCCTATATCTCGATATGCTAGTGCACTGTATTGCATATTATATACTAGCGCTCTGCATTTTGGTGACATCACAGTGGCATATGAAGGGGCCTTCGTTGTAGACGTTGGTCCCTGGTCCCCTGTCCGTAGGGCTGTGACATGGCCCTATCACCAATACTCCCTGGCTGACTCCTGTTCTGACTCCCCATTTGCACCTTACTCTTATACAAGGAGGATATGTAGTTGCTATATATTTTTAGTGCCACTTATGTCCTAATAATCTATAAGAAAACAATCCATCCTGTTTCCAATGACCGACAGTTTCCATCAGACAACCTTCCCAAGGCTCATTTGAGGTTGAGCCCCAGAAGTTCTCCCTTATTTCCTAATAATACGATGCCTTGAGGTTTTCTATTACCCATGAGGATGGTAGATGATCAACCCGACACATGGACCCCTGTAATCCTCTCTCTATTTCACTTTCACCGGATTCCGGATCTGTGTGGGCTCATAAAACCCAAAAAAATTTGGAATGTGCAGGATCCATACTTTCATATGGGTCCATGGTCGTCTGCTCCAAGGTATGTCCCTCTTCTACCTCAGACAAATCCACTACATGCCAATAGGGCTGACGAAGAACATGTCTGGTGGTAGTCCCTGGTTTTGGAGACAGATCCAAGGATATATTCTTATCCTTCACTTTAGAGCTGACTTAATTTCTTCAATACAAGAATACGTTTTTACTATGTTAAAGAAGTTCTGATCTGGTTTTCTCTGGGTCACGGAGAGAAGCGAGACAAGAGGTCAGACTTGATGGAATTAGGACCAAAAGAGGGCACCAACAAGAAACAATGTAGCAGAGATACTTCAATTGACATAAAGGTGCCCATAGACTGCTGTTAGAGTTAACGGCCTGTTATTTAATTTGGAGCTCTGCAACATACTCTATTATGGGGACCGCTTGATGTCTCTAACACTGCATACGCTCCTTTGTGTGACCACTTTTGTTCCTGACTGTCCCATACACATGTATACCCCTCTCCAAACTCATCTCCACCGCTGCCAAACACCACTAGCACCATCTTATCTCTGAGAACAGAGGATCAGCATGCCAAATACCGACATGTCAAATCTATGACGTGCCATGAGCAGTGACTCATGATGTCCCTATACATATAAGATAGGAAGCCAATCCCATTCATGGAAGATGACTTTCCTGAAATGTGTACAGACCCCTTAAGTGTGCACGACTACTCGAGCCCCCCTAAAGGTCCCATACACATAAGGGAATAGTTGGCTGAACTGGCAAATTTTGGCAAGGTCAGTCAACTATAAGCATTTGTTCTACAACTTCCGAAAGTTGTATGGCCACCTTAAAACTTCATAACCTAAAACTAGTAGAACTCATAGAAACATGGAGCCATGACTAGCAGCAGAGACTCTTACTATAACCTACTCCATGAAGAACCATCAGAAGGACATATGGCATATGAGCAATGTCGGACTGGTCCAACAGACTACCAGAAGATCCTCCAGTGGGCCCATCCATAACACCAAATGGTCCAGCAAAAGACATCAACCTTTGAAGGGTTTTAGAACCTGAGTCCAACACTGGACATGAGTATGGCGTCTTCGAATGGTTCTCAAGGTGGAGAATGTTAATAGAAAGCCTATAGAGGGATGATGTATAAAGAACACGATGTCCCCGAGCCTCTCCTCATCGTATGCAGGGTACAGACAATGGATTTGACTATGCGAGAGCTGAATGAATCCACAGGCTTTAGAAAATAATTCACATCTTATTTTAAAATATCCTGCTTCGCTTTCATAGAACTTGGAGCCACATCACTTGCGTGAATGGAAAATATTATGCATCTAGTTGCTATTGGCGTAAAAACAGAAGGAACATCTGCTGAAGTTCACAGGACTCGATTCTGGAACGGAGCTGCTAAGATCCCCACCAGTTATGTAGCTAAACTTAAACAATAGAACAGAGAGCGAAGTCACAAGGAGAAGGCTGCGTGTCTGCAAATATGTTCTTCTTAAAGGAACAGAGCTTCTTAGGAGAAGAGTCTGGACTATTGGAGCACTTTGGGGAGGATGGAAAGGCAGATGGCGCTACTTTAATTTTAATTTTCAGTCAGTGACTGTGAAAGGTGCCAATGGCTAGAACCATAGCTGAACATGGGCCATAGGGTTGTGTGTACCTTGTATCAACAGAGGTCTACCTACAACTCTGATACAATATCTTCATTTTTGTATTTTAGTGATGGTCTAACAAGACTGACTTGATCTTCACGGTACTTGAGCTTCAAGACTTGGCCATTCCATTCCTTTCACCACTTGGCTTTGTGTGACCCATGGGGCCCTTGGTTCACTGAGTAGATGATGAGTTGCAGAAGCTGCACACTTTGGCCACCATAGCTCCGTGTTCAGTGGGTGCGCTGGTTCAGTGTCCTACCTCAAAGAGGTTTTCCACCCAAAATACAAAAGCTTTGACTACTATCCCATCCCCTGATTTATACATGTACTGCACATTTTCCATGTAAACGCTAGGACATCTCATGTAGACAGTGACTTCTCTAAAGATGGCCGCCCCAGCAATCAAGTGATTCGGTTTAGTTCCCTTAAGCTTCTTTTGGACATTATAATGGTGGTGGTGCACTGGCTCCTGGAGGTATCAGCCACCGGCTTGTCTCGCTGGCATGCCCCTGTTGCCCCATTCTTCCCCACTCCTATCTGGTCTCTGTTTTCCCCTCTGCTGTTGCTTTTGGTTCCCATAAGCTGCATAGGCCGGTGCTCCTTGTCTCTTAAAGGGACAGTATGCACACCAGTAATTGTGTTCCCGGTCAATTCTCGCTGAGCTGGCCTTGGCTCCTGAGCATTAAGGTTCTTAGCACGCCAGACCTGCAGTAAAGTGTTCCTGTTACATACATGTCTGCAGTTCCTATTCTTCCTGCTACCTGTGTCTAAACTTGACCTGTTCCTGACCTCTGCACCATTGCTGCCGGCCCAGACCCCCTGCCTGTACCATTCTATAGCCTGATCCCTGTTGTTTCACACCAGTTTCTCTCAGCCCCCTGGGACAGATGCGTTCAACACCTGTACCACCTCAAGAGGTAATGACCTGGAAGTCTTCCTGCAGTGGAATCCAGATCCATTTCTTACACAATGCCCTTACAAGTGGCCCAGAGTCAATCCAGTTTGGTAGTGCAGTTGCTCCACACCCTGCTGACCATAGCAGCCCCGTAATCCTGCAGAAGCAACGTAATACTGCATGCTAGTCATTCAATGAATGGCTGACCATGGTGATGGATGGACAGGTGTCCATCCGTCCTGGCTCACAGATGACCGTCCAGAGCTGGAGAACATTCGCGTGTCAGAGTCAATATTATTTCCTTTAAACTAGAGCGACCATTCACATCTGTACATTACAGCCACAGGCTTGGCCCCCTACACACCATCTGACATTTTAGCACCATTTCCATTACCCTTCCTGCTCTGTCTGGGTCCAGGCCGCCATTACTACTGATGGCCTGGACCCTTTGCACCCCTTGCAGCGAGTTTTAGGGAGGTGTCCAGCCTTGCTATGGCAGTTCCTTTGGCTGAGCTCATGGCACTTGACATTTTCATTGGTTGTGTTCACCCCAATAACGTTAGTCCGCGACTTGTTTGGTTATGTGTGTTTTCCATTTCTTGGCTTTGGTACTAGTAGTAATCCTAACAAACTATAAATATGTGAGATTCCTGTGTGCGGCTGACTTTATAGCGTATAAATATATATACTCCACCGGGAGATCTTAGGAGATGCCAGAAAGCAGATTTTCTCGTCCTCGTGCATTGCAACACCTAAAAATAAACCCGTATAACATCATCCCCAGTATTGTGCACCCACGGCTCGGAGGGAGCACTGGGGTCCGGACTCGTCCATCTCATTGCACATTCACCTAATATCGCCTCTATGGTTCCCTTTCGTTGCCCACTCGGCAATCACAATAATAAAAAGGGAGGGACAGACAAGTTAATTCTCCCAAAATGAGACTCCGCGCGCCGGACGGGATTCGGCCATGATTAAAATGTGTAGGCCGACAGATCAGCCAAAGTGGATTTGTTTTCAGTAATTAAACTGCGGCTTCTTCCCCCCTTATAGTCCACGTTGGATTAATGAGTTGGTACAGAGCTGGTTTTCATCACAGAGATTAGCGCGGAGATTCAAGAGAGAATCTGCTGTTCCCTGGTCCAGCAGCGGGACGGAGCGCAGGAGGAGCACATCTGTCCGGCATTACAACTAATGCTGCCGTCAGCTGGTTTGTATGACTACCTAAAGCACCTCCTGCAGCTGCACTGGGATGACCAAACGTTTCCACTGCGTTGTGCACCTCCAGCCAAACATGAAGACGTGTATGTGCTCCTGACACCTTGTGTATGTTGTCTCTTCTGACACCTTATATGCCCCGTCTGTATCTCTACATCCAGCTGACCACAGTCTTATGAGACAGGAAGTGGCTGCCGGACTCTGACCACTGTCAGCCATATTGGGGCTTGTATATCCCATAGAGGTGCCATACATTATACACATTATACATAGGTGTACCCCATAGAGGTGCCATACATTATATACATTATACATAGGTGTACCCCATAGAGGTGCCATACATTATATACATTATACATATGTGTACCCCATAGAGGTGCCATACATTATATACATTATACATATGTGTACCCCATGGAGGTGCCATACATTATATACATTATACATATGTGTACCCCATGGAGGTGCCATACATTATATACATTATACACAGGTGTACCCCATGGAGGTGCCATACATTATATACATTATACATAGGTGTACCCCATAGAGGTGCCATACATTATATACATTATACATATGTGTACCCCATAGAGGTGCCATACATTATATACATTATACATATGTGTACCCCATGGAGGTGCCATACAGTATATACATTATACACAGGTGTACCCCATGGAGGTGCCATACATTATACACATTATACACAGGTGTACCCCATGGAGGTGCCATACATTATATACATTATACATAGGTGTACCCCATAGAGGTGCCATACATTATATACATTATACATATGTGTACCCCATAGAGGTGCCATACATTATATACATTATACATATGTGTACCCCATAGAGGTGCCATACAGTATATACATTATACATTAGCGAGTCCCATGATGGAGTGCACATAATATTCCAGATATAAAGTTTGGATGTCCCCGCTCACACGACTAGTCGCTCCCCTAGAAATAACCCTAAATTCTGTCCCTTCCTCTTGTATTACTTGTGATGTCCTGCAGTATTAGTCCTGACAGTGGGGTAAGGACCATGGCCGGGCTGAACCGGATAAATTCACTACCACTCCCTCTGAAGAGCAGGCGCGAGTATACTGGACCGTGACGCTTGTTCCTGACTGACACGAAATTCAGTTTTGGTAAATGAGCCTTTTATTAATTTGGGCACATCTCGTGCCAGCAGGGCAATGGATTAAGATTGGCGTATGAAACACTTACGTCCCCCTTGTATCATGCGGCGGGTCCAGGAAGTAAACAGATAGCAGTTATATACGGTGGTTATGGAGCTCACCCAGGCCCAAGTATATACCCAAGTATATATAGTCTACACAAAGGCTCTAGATATGACCTGCAGCTATATGGAGAACGGGGTCCCAGACTTGTATCCTAGCTGTTGATGTGTATGGAGAGGTGGCCGTGTACACGTGTGCAGGTCTGTCCATATAGCCATATCCCACGCACAATGATCGGAGGACATGACACCACAACCTCTCTCCATTCTACCGGGGGATCTCTGGGAATATCGGGAGCCGTGTAGTGGCTGCGTACATAGCGGACGGCTCACTAAAATACCGTCTGATTGTGAGATCTGAGCGCTATTCCAGGACGACATCAATACTCATCTTGTGAAGAGGGTTTGATGTGCTCAGGACACTGGAGATTCGCGCCCTCCAGGTAGAACATTTTCAAAGCGTTTTTTTAAGTGCCATTAATGTCTGACAATCCGACACAAAAAAGGCTCAGTTGGTGCGGACGCTCTGAGGTCTGCCGCGTTTGAATCACTTCCAAAGAGGCGCGAGGCATAAAGGAGGTTTGATGATCTATTTCTTAGGAAATTTTTGACTTATTCGATGGAAAGTCACACTAGGATAACTACAACTATAACTACACACAACTAACTGGTGGCACAGACCTGCCTGGCACTGGGTGATGTATACTGGGGGTATAAGGTGGCACAGACCCGCCTGGTGCTGGGTGATGTATACTGGGGGTATAAAGTGGCACGGACCTGCCTGGTGCTGGGTGATGTATACTGGGGGTATAAAGTGGCACAGACCCGCCTGGTGCTGGGTGATGTATACTGGGGGTATAAAGTGGCACAGACCCGCCTGGTGCTGGGTGATGTATACTGGGGGTATAAAGTGGCACGGACCCGCCTGGTGCTGGGTGATGTATACTGGGGGTATAAAGTGGCACGGACCCGCCTGGCGCTGGGTGATGTATACTGGGGATATAAAGTGGCACGGACCCGCCTGGTGCTGGGTGATGTATACTGGGGGTATAAGGTGGCACAGACCCACCTAGTGATGGGAGATGCATACTGGGGGTATAAGGTGGCACAGACTCGCCTGGCGCTGGGTGATGTATACTGGGGGTATAAGGTGGCACAGACCCGCCTGGTGCTGGGTGATGTATACTGGGGGTATAAGGTGGCACAGACCTGCCTGGTGCTGGGTGATGTATACTGGGGGTATAAGGTGGCACAGACCCGCCTGGTGCTGGGTGATGTATACTGGGGGTATAAGGTGGCGCAGAGTTGCCCGGTGCTGGGTGATGATTCCTGGGGGTATAAGGTGGCACAGACCCGCCTGGTGCTGGGTGATGATTCCTGGGAGTATAAGGTGGCACAGAGTTGCCTGGTGCTGGGTGATGATTCCTGGGAGTATAAGGTGGCGAAGACCTGCCTGGTGCTGGGTGATGTATACTGGGGGTATAAGGTGGCACAGACCCGCCTGGTGCTGGGTGATGATTCCTGGGGGTATAAGGTGGCGCAGACCCGCCCGGTGCTGGGTGATGTATACTGAGGGTATAAGGTGGCACAGACCTGCCTGGTGCTGGGTGATGAATCCTGGGAGTATAAGGTGGCGCAGACCCGCCTGGTGCTGGGTAATGAATCCTGGGAGTATAAGGTGGCGCAGACCCGCCTGGTGCTGGGTGATGATTCCTGGGAGTATAAGGTGGCGAAGACCTGCCTGGTGCTGGGTGATGTATACTGGGGGTATAAGGTGGTGCAGATCCGTCTGGTGCTGGGTGATGAATCCTGGGGGTATAAGGTGGCACAGAGTTGCCTGGTGCTGGGTGATGTATACTGGGGGTATAAGGTGGCACAGAGTTGCCTGGTGCTGGGTGATGAGTTCTGGGGGTATAAGGTGGCGCAGACCCGCCTGGTGCTGGGTAATGAATCCTGGGGGTATAAGGTGGCGCAGACCCGCCTGGTGCTGGGTGATGATTCCTGGGGGTATAAGATGGCACAGACCTGCCTGGTGCTGGGTGATGTATACTGGGGGTATAAGGTGGCACAGACCCGCCTGGTGCTGGGTAATGAATCCTGGGGGTATAAGGTGGCGCAGACCCGCCTGGTGCTGGGTGATGATTCCTGGGAGTATAAGGTGGCGCAGACCCGCCTGGTGCTGGGTGATGAGTTCTGGGGGTATAAGGTGGCGCAGACCCGCCTGGTGGTGGGTGATGATTCCTGGGGGTATAAGGTGGCGCAGACCCGCCTGGTGGTGGGTGATGATTCCTGGGGGTATAAGGTGGCGCAGACCCGCCTGGTGCTGGGTGATCAATCCTGTGGGTTTCTGTCATTCTGTTCTTTCTTTATTTCTGCTGAGACAGCAAAATGTATGTCTTGCCAAAGCCAGCTGGCATTTGACATCTTTCTCACAGCGTCTGTGCTGCCAAGATACACAAATGGTGAACTCTGGCCCCAATTTGCTTGTTTCCATCTGAAATCAATGTACGAAGATGACTACAATGGCGATGGCGACGATCATTAACTGGATATTATCCACAGATTTAGACACTTTCCTTCTGCTTAATGGAAGGTTCCTAAATGCACTGAGATATCCTAAAAGTCGTCACAGGGACAGAACAAAAATATCCAAAGCATGAAGAAGTCGGGAAAGCACAACACAAGGCGTCCGCTTTACTCCAACACTGAGGATTATGGGTCCATTTTGGGTAAACGGTATTGTAATGATATGCTCAGCACTTGTTATTCCACTGCTTTGCTGTGATTGGCGCCTCCACAGGTGACCTAAAGCATTACACCGAGATAGAGGAGTGGTCTGTGTAATGTGGATGTGATGCGTCTGGAGGGAAAAATCCACTCTAACGGATCTATATGCTGGTATATACGAGGATCCTTCATCCATCAATCGTCTGGGTTCCTTCTGGTCCCATGATCTGAGGACACTTCCAAGTACAAGGCCTAAAACCCCTCAGCATTGGTGGAACGCCATAGTTTTCATTTACTTAAAAGAGTTTGTCCATGTCTCGTTTCTGCCTGTCGATGTGTCCTCTCTTACCTGTCCACTTGGTCAGACGTTTCCGATGGTTGCACCAAAGTTAAGCAGCCTTCACAAAGACAACAGGATTTCGATATGTTATCACAAAGTGATATGCTACCTATGTTATAGGGGGCCACCAAGTGGTTGCGCTATGTGTTGCAGCCAATCAAGATAAGAAATGGTTTTGCAACAAATTGGGAGTCCTAAAACGGGTTGTCCAGGATCAACTTCCTAAAGTGACTCCACCATACTGAACACTTCCTCCATTCACGTGATACATTGTCCCTCTTGGCCGATTGGTCACCTGACCACCAGTAACGTACATCTGAGAACAGATGGGGGAGAGGAGTGCAGTGTTGGACTAGTCCATTAGTATACCAGAAGACTCTCCAGTGGGCCCAGACTAACACAAAAATGGTCCAGAAGACACCAAGATTTGAAGGGTATTATAGTCCGTTTCCTAGGGGTTGTTAGAGGGTCAGCGCCAAGAATCTGGAGGACCCAAGGAATGTTAGAGGCTGGAGGAGGCAAAGTGACGTGAAACGGAGGGAAGTAGGAGTGCGGATGGAGGGTTTGGTGCATCTCCTTCTGAGCCAATGCATGGAAGATATCAAGAGAGTCATGGAAGTGCCACCATCGGCAGTACGTGGAAGACGAGAACCAGAGGTCCGTGGTAGGACGTGGACCCGCACTCACTGGTGATGGAACAATACAAGAATCGGAATATCCAAATATGGACTCTTTATTGAAGATGGTAATACAGCAGTACGAAGTGTTTTGGACCAAACTGGGCCCTTTTTCAAGTGCAAATATGCAGGTCACGTCAGGTCAGATGCGTCAATTGGCCAATGGTGGGGATCCTCGGGGATCAAATCACCACCAGATCATCCAATAGTTTCAGGCCACATAAATGAACTGTATGGAACAGAAACAACACTTCGGGCAAATACATTAAGTAACCAGGGCACTGTGATCGGTCCCTCGGTCTGATTACATCACTTGAGGCCGTCTGAGGATACTCGAGCATTGAGGACGAGAAAAAAAATCTGGTCTGAAGTGAACTGGTTTCACTGATTGTAAATTGGCATGGCGAGAGCATGGCACAGAAAGAGGCCGATTCTCTTGCTAAACAGGCATATTTTTCAGATGTCATCAGAATGGCCTATGGAAACCCAAGGCACTTCACCCTGACAATACGTCCTATTCTTCAACTGCCGTCTTATGTCAGGAACCCTGTCCTGCCTCCTGCGGGCTTTCCGAATCAATTTCCACACTGTGCTATGGTGTGAATCTAATCTCTGGTAGAGGAGAGCGGAGGGCGGCAGAATGCGAACTGTGATCAGCGTGTTACCCGCACTTTACCCGGAATAACCAAACTGCGTGCAAGCGAAGACAGGGCAGAAATAGCAGAGGGTCCGCAGTGTGGCCTCCCCCACCCCCACCCTATCCCTCACTCTCCCAACAGAGCATGTAATGGGACAAGATATCAGAAAAGCTAAAAGTGGTATTCAGGGAAAAATAACATCACATGTAGTCAAGAGGGAAGGCCTGTAAAATAAAAATGCACTGATACTTACCTGCACCAGCCCCTCCATTCTTCACTGGACTAGATGTTAGTATATAGAGAGGCTGCTGCAGTCAGTCATTGCCCCTCGCAGTATATACAGCTGTTGATGTGACAAGCAGAGCAGCAGAGGATTACAAACACCCCGGCGGCCTGGGGGGGAGGCTGAAGGTAAGCAGCGATGCATTTTTAGTCTCTAGCCCTCCCCTCCTGACTACAAGTCAATTTTTAACTTTTTTACCCAATGTCCAAGAAGCCCTCTGATCGCCCCATTCCCCCCCCCCGCCTCATCTGATCAGGGCTATTTCCTCCATGAGCTGGGATAGGATTCACCTCCAGTTTGGTCATCGGCGCTTAAATGGTCACTAACTTTTCAGACAACTTAGTCTCATTTAATTAGTCACATGATTCTGGACTAAAATGTCATGTATTTTAATTAAACCTATGGCGGTTTTCTGCCTGAAAATCTTCTCTAAAGTGACTGCCACTAGGTGTCTCCCTTCGAGCTAGTTTACTGTTCCCGCTCTTGTTACCAGGGAAGTCTGTCCATAGATACATTTCATTCCGTCTCGCTCATCTCTGTGAGTTGTAGAGGGCGGTCCTTTTGTGTCTTCACACAATGAATGCAGTGGGGAGGGGCTGATTCTCCTCACCACCTGCACGGCCATGTCTGCAAACTGTTGTCGTGTGGAAAAGACTGAGGATTCTGTAAATTACACAGCTTACAATTTAAGGAAAGTCTTGCATTTACTTCTAGCTGCTTGTGTGGACGGATGGAATACTATTATATTATTATTATACAATTTGGTATTTTTCAGAAGATTGTCTTTTTCCACTTTTCTCTTCTAAACCTAAATGCGCAACAATGAAACATGGCGTTCACTCTGCTGAAATAAGTTTAATATGTTTCCACAGGATCACAGCTGAATTGGATGAGGAACGTTAAAACCGGAGCCTACTGGGTGCAAAAATGTTCATTTTTGATGGTTGTATTGGACCACGGTCATGTGAAACCTCTCCAGGAGACCGCCTCTTAGCCACCTCCTTACCTAGACCACATTTCCATCTTCTTTGAGAAGACTGAAGGCCGTTCTTTCATGCCATTTTGGGTGGTGATCTCAGAGGGGTTTCCCTGTATATGTCCCAATGAGCTGGATATTCCTATACTATGCTGAGAATCATATAGGAATATGCAGCTCTGCCATATCCAAGGTTCACCACCCAGAAAGGCTCTGATATAATATATATTGGCTTGTAGTATAAAGGAGAATCCAGGCGCATGCCAGCGCGGTGAGGGTTAATGCCGCCTGTGTCACGTCACGATGTGTTAACGTAAGTATACAGTGCACGCTGCATTATTATTATCAAGTTGTTTCTTTTGACCTGACTTCCAGAACGGCACAAGTCTCACATCTCAATAGCTACAATTATCTCCTATTTAAAGCTGCTGAGATAGTTACAGGTTTTCAGTCGTGTAATGTACAAGTTACGGCGTCTACTTATAATAAAATTCAAGGGGCTGAATGGTTGTGACTCTGCACCTCATCTAGTTCCCAGGTAAAGTTCTCTGGAGGGGGTCAGATGGAGACGCTGCTTAGGATGGAGCTATAATAGGGCTCTAACCAAGGCGCTTGCATACATTTTGGGCAGGTTTTGGGGCTGGCTGGGTGGTGGGGGGTGATCTTGTCCCAGGAGTTACATTAGTCTTCTGCTATAAGCTCTCCAGTCTCACAGGGTTTCTCCATCTTATTTGATCTAGTCCTTACTAGTGGTCATACTAGGGCCTCACTAACCTGAATATGGTGATCTCGGGGTGTCACCAGTCCAAGTATGGAGCTCACTAGTGGTCATATTGTGGCCTCACCGGTCTGAATATACCTGGACCTCACCAATGGTTGTACTGGGTATGGTGATACCTGGACCTCACCAATTCCAGTAGTCAATGGCCTGAACTCAGTGACCTCACCAATGGTCATACAGGAGCCTCAATGGCCATAACACCTCTGCAATGGTCATATTGGAGTATAACCCAATGGGTACCACTTCTTTGAATATGATGATGTCTGGACCTCAGCAATGGTTGGGTGTCATTAGCCTGAATATGGTGATGTTTGGACTTCAATGGTCATATTGGAGTATAACTGGACCTCACCAATGGTTGTACTGGGGGGGGGGGTCACTAGACCCAATATGGTATAATTCATATGATGTTGGCCGCATGAGTTTTCGTTTACGTATCAGACACCCCGAGATGCTCTGACGTGACGCCCCTTCCTCTTCAGTCTGCATTTGGTAGGCCTAGGTCAGGATCTATGGCGCGCTATTATTCTCCTATCTCTCTGTACAGATCAGCAGTTTATGGTTATGAAGCAGAATCTGCGCTCTCCATTTGGGGGAGGGGGCGGGCGGCGATGACGCAGGTCTCCAGATTTACTGCTTTAAACAAGACTTTTTTTAAAAAAATCTGCTCTTGATACGCTCGGTTTTATGATGCACATTCCGATGCAAGCGGCGTATATAGCATGCATCCCAATTAACTACATGTGACCCCTGGATGGTGATCCCGGGAAGGGAGCGCACACAATGGTGAACTTCGCTCTCCTCCCACCTCTGTATATGATCCCCCCAGTACTGACTATAAGGAGCAGGTTCTGGTAATTATTTACAGCATATTAGTCCTCAGCTCTCCTGACTGGCATCTCTACCCTGAATGTAGATCGTCATATTCATCATCCTCATGATAAGACTGACTGCAGGTAACCATGATGCCGCAGGGTAGACCATCAGAGGCAGCAGGTTCAGACAAGGAGTGGGACCATGTCTTAAAGAAAACCTTTCACCATCTCCGCCAACTCCAGCTCTTTCCACCATATAATAGTCACTAATCCACTGATTCCAGCACTGTTGAATTTGTTTCTCTACACCCCACCATTCCTGAGCAATCTGTGTAGTTAGTTTTGGTGATATGATAACTAGACTCCCTAGTATCAAGTGGATGGTGTCAGGCCATAGAAGGCATCAGGACATGACTCCAGTGAGAGGCAGACAGTATCTGAGCTCTGAGTCAGGAAGTCTAGTGACATGACCTGGGATTATAATTCCAAGTGAGACACCTAGTAGGGCTTCCTGTCCGTCTCCTTCATCCACAGTTCTCACCATCTTCCCTGCACATCTGAGGCTCCTTCTTCGTTACACCTTCAGCTCCCGGACACCGCAGCCTCTCTTAGATCTCTCTGTGAAGATGGATGGGACCATGTCCCTATAGCACCCCCACAGGGGAAATGAAGCATTACACACCGCAGACGCTCTTAGATCTCCCTCTGCAGATGGATGGGACCATGTCCCTATAGCACCCCCACAGGAGAAATGAAGCATTACACAGCGGAGCCGCTCTTAGATCTCCCTCTGCAGATGGATGGGACCATGTCCCTATAGCACCCCCACAGGAGAAATGAAGCATTACACAGCGGAGCCGCTCTTAGATCTCCCTCTGCAGATGGATGGGACCATGTCCCTATAGCACCCCCACAGGAGAAATGAAGCATTACACAGCGGAGCCGCTCTTAGATCTCCCTCTGCAGATGGATGGGACCATGTCCCTATAGCACCCCCACAGGAGAAATGAAGCATTACACAGCGGAGCCGCTCTTAGATCTCCCTCTGCAGATGGATGGGACCATGTCCCTATAGCACCCCCACAGGAGAAATGAAGCATTACACAGCGGAGCCGCTCTTTGTAATTGTTCTCTATCCACCATGACGCCTTCTGTCCAGACAAGGTAAACATCCTTCATGTTGTAGGGACTATTGTAGCTGACAACCACCATGTCAGTGTCAGTGAATCAGTTGTCGCCTCTCTATAGCCTTCACTGCTCCCCTCCAGACACTTCCCCGCTCCCTGGTGAGCCCAGGATTTTGCCGGCATTGTTCCCATGACTATTAGTCGGCCTCCATTATTCTCGGCTCCTCACTAATGCTTGTATTTCGTACATATCCTAGTTTTTGTCGGCCCATTTAATATCCCATATGCAATACACTTATGTTTTAGCTCTAAACAGATTAAAATGGTCCCCTGCACTCCAGACTGAATAGGATTACAACATAAGCTCCAGAAGGAATAAAATGGAAAATATATTTAAAGGTAATAGAAAATAAATTCTTCCTAAAATGCCGTCGTTCTGTTTTCATCCCTTAATTGATATCCGAGCTAAGCGGCAGCCCCGGTGCTCAGTCAGCGAGCTGCGCTTATTGCCGGAGCCGCTGCTCTTATCTGATGGCCATTTTGGTTGCTCCATTTGCAATTTTAGGAGCCTGTAAAGAGGAGCTGGAAATGGCAGAATATCAGCCGCCGATATAATACAGTACAGTAGTGTATGTCTTCTCCGGCCATGTTCTGCTTGTGCTATTGTCAGGCTGAGTGAGTGTGAATGATGTACGGCTCCATATAGCACACTGTTCACACTCACTATTAGAATAAGAGACTGCACAAATACCGGCCCTCTGAGCAATGCGTCAGGTATAATACCGCCTGGACATATTAGTAAGGGTCAGTGGGCGATATCTGGTATCTTCCCATATGTCTATCCATGTGTCTGCATCTTCTGTATTTGTAATACCGCCATGGTCGCTTGCAACTGTTCACACTGGGATGTGCTGTCTGAATTTTCTCTTTTTTCGCATATTGTATGAGGAGTGAGGCCCCTCTATTAGACTTGCACTGCTCCCTATTGCACAGGGTATGGCTCCGAATCCTGTGCTCGCACTGTGATCCTATACTGAGTCCACCAGAGGTCTGGTTATTGTAGGGGCCCATGGGAGTGACGTCACCTAATCGGGGCAGGTACAGGGGTAGGTACAAGGGCAGGTACAGGGGCAGGGACAGGGGCAGATGAAGGGGCAGGTACAGGAGCAGATGCAGGGGCAGATACAGGGGCAGATGCAGGGGCGGGATACAGGGGCAGATGCAGGGGCAGGTACAGGGGCAGATACAGGAGCAGATACAGGGGCAGATACAGGGGCAGGTACAGGGGCAGGTACAGGAGCATGTACAGGGGCAGGTACAGAGGCAGATACAGGGGCAGGTACAGGAGCAGGTACAGGAGCATGAACAGAGGCAGGTACAGGGGCAAATACAGGGGCAGATACAGGGGCAGATACACGGGCAGGTACAGGGGCAGGTACAGGAGCATGTACAGGGGCAGATACAGGGGCAGTTGCAGGGGCAGGTACAGGAGCAGGTACAGGAGCAGATACAGGGGCAGATACAGGAGCAGGTACAGGGGCAGGTACAGGGGCAGGTACAGGGGCAGATACAGGGGCAGATACAGGAGCAGGTACAGGGGCAGGTACAGGAGCATGTACAGGGGCAGGTACAGGGGCAGGTACAGGGGCAGGTACAGGGGCAGATACAGGGGCAGATACAGGGGCAGATACAGGGGCAGGTACAGGAGCAGGTACAGGAGAATGAACAGAGGCAGGTACAGGGGCAGATACAGGGGCAGATACAGGGGCAGGTACAGGAGCAGGTACAGGGGCAGATACAGGGGCAGGTACAGGAGCAGGTACAGGGGCAGATGCAGGAGCGGGATACAGGGACAGATACATGGCTTCTTACTGTATGATCAAATGTATATAACCAAGGACCTTTAATGTATATGTATAGATAATAGGTAAGTGCAGAATAATATGTATACTCCGCTCTATGGTCATATACCCAACTCTGCAGACTTGTGATCGCTGGGATCACCCTGAGATGACATTGGAGTGTCGGTGGGGTTACAGGCATTTCTATTGGACGGTCGGGGTCCCCTCAGACGTGTACATGAAGCTTTACAGTCCTCTAGGACTAGTCACTGACTGTTTGCACTGATAATAGTGTGTGAGTAAGTAGATCAGCGATGGGAACCCCGTGGCCGCTACCTAGGCCGGTGATATCCTGATGGGGTATCTTCCTCACTATTACTTTATAATGATGAGTTTGTTCCCATGTATTCCTGGCAGCCTGACAAGCCGTATATAATGATCTCCTTACCGCGAGGTTGTGGCCCCGCTGCCCTCTTTATTTACCTGCTGTATTTTCTGGCCTTGTAGTTTCCTGGCTTCTATATGAGAACGTGATGTCCTAAGAACCCTGTAAAATGCTGAATTAAACGGATGTCCTGAGAGCACATCTGCCTCCATTAACCCCTGCCAGGCCTCGCCCCAGGCCTCCTGCGCTCTGACGTATTATCACAGGTGGAAATATTAAGATGTACATTGTTACCAAAAAAAAAAGGTTAAATACAAGAAATGAAAATAATCTGCCGTGAAAATATTGATTTGTGAGCGCGTGCTGGCGTGGCGATAAGTGGTAGTACATTGTGAGCAATAAGCTGCCTTGTGACAAGAATCATTTCGGTGGTATTGATTTCAGAGGCGCTGCTGCGGCTGGACACTGGCTGCAAGGAGAATACTAAATCTATAGCGCTTTGAAGTCCCTTCGCCGTCCTCCTAATGATATGGCTTAAACATTTTTGGCTGACCTAAATTCGGCGGATGCGTCTGAGCCACATTCAGATAGAAGAGTGAAAAACCCCACTTATATATCTATGTAAATGAGAGCAGGCCGGAGACAAGCGGCACATTACTATAGGATGGAGCAGAGCCGAGATGTCTGCAAGGAAATCTACAGTAATGTTGCACCAAGGCATAGAGGGGACAACACTGGGACCCCGACTGATGCCAAGGAGCGAGGTAGCCCCTTAAAGGGAATGTACAGCCTTTTCACCTACCAATCCCATCCTGATTGATCCCATAATGTAATGTATAGGGGTTGGCCCTGGGATTTTGTACTACACAGCTACAGATATCCTGCATAGGCTCAGGGTGATATTGTGGCTGCCAGATGGCTATTCCTCCCGGGCTGCCATACACATGCATGCTCAGCTTGAGCTTTCATTAAAGAGGTTTTAAAGTCAAACTGGAAAACCCAGGGTGGTGGGGGAGGGGTAAAAAAAGAAGGGACCCTCACCTGCCCATGGTCCTCCATTGTATTCTGTGTTTACTGTTCTATCTTTTGCTCAAACTGATCGGGCCAGAAGTGAAGGGGCTCAGGTGACCCCGTGACCAATGTCTGGCCTCAGCACTCAGTGACCACAGCCGTCACCTGAGCCCAATCACTTCTGGCCTGGTCAGTGCCAGATGGAACAGGCTCTGCCATGTAACTACTGTATATATTACTGTATAACACGCTAAGCTCTGCCATGTAACTACTGTGTATATTACTGTATAACACGCTAAGCTCTGCCATGTAACTACTGTATATATTACTGTATAACACGCTAAGCTCTGCCATGTAACTACTGTATATATTACTGTATAACACGCTAAGCTCTGCCATGTAACTACTGTATATATTACTGTATAACACGCTAAGCTCTGCCATGTAACTACTGTATATATTACTGTATAACACGCTAAGCTCTGCCATGTAACTACTGTATATATTACTGTATAACACGCTAAGCTCTGCCATGTAACTACTGTATATATTACTGTATAACACGCTAAGCTCTGCCATGTAACTACTGTGTATATTACTGTATAACACGCTAAGCTCTGCCATGTAACTACTGTATATATTACTGTATAACACGCTAAGCTCTGCCATGTAACTACTGTATATATTACTGTATAACACGCTAAGCTCTGCCATGTAACTACTGTATATATTACTGTATAACACGCTAAGCTCTGCCATGTAACTACTGTATATATTACTGTATAACACGCTAAGCTCTGCCATGTAACTACTGTGTATATTACTGTATAACACGCTAAGCTCTGCCATGTAACTACTGTATATATTACTGTATGACACGCTAAGCTCTGCCACGTAACTACTGTATATATTACTGTATAACACGCTAAGCTCTGCCACGTAACTACTGTGTATATTACTGTATAACACGCTAAGCTCTGCCACGTAACTACTGTATATATTACTGTATAACACGCTAAGCTCTGCCATGTAACTACTGTATATATTACTGTATGACACGCTAAGCTCTGCCATATAACTACTGTATATATTACTGTATAACACGCTAAGCTCTGCCATATAACTACTGTACACGTTACTGTATGACACGCTAAGCTCTGCCATGTAACTACTGTATATATTACTGTATAACACGCTAAGCTCTGCCATGTAACTACTGTATATATTACTGTATAACACGCTAAGCTCTGCCATGTAACTACTGTATATATTACTGTATAACACGCTAAGCTCTGCCATGTAACTACTGTGTATATTACTGTATAACACGCTAAGCTCTGCCATGTAACTACTGTATATATTACTGTATAACACGCTAAGCTCAGCTCTGCCATGTAACTACTGTGTATATTACTGTATAACACGCTAAGCTCTGTCATGTAACTACTGTATATATTACTGTATGACACGCTAAGCTCTGCCATGTAACTACTGTATATATTACTGTATGACACGCTAAGCTCTGCCATGTAACTACTGTATATATTACTGTATGACACACTAAGCTCTGCCATATAACTACTGTACACGTTACTGTATAACACGCTAAGCTCTGCCATGTTACTACTGTATATATTACTGTATGACACGCTAAGCTCTGCCATGTAACTACTGTATATATTACTGTATGACACGCTAAGCTCTGCCATGTAACTACTGTATATATTACTGTATAACACGCTAAGCTCTGCCATGTAACTACTGTGTATATTACTGTATAACACGCTAAGCTCTGCCATGTAACTACTGTATATATTACTGTATGACACGCTAAGCTCTGCCACGTAACTACTGTATATATTACTGTATAACACGCTAAGCTCTGCCACGTAACTACTGTGTATATTACTGTATAACACGCTAAGCTCTGCCATGTAACTACTGTATATATTACTGTATGACACGCTAAGCTCTGCCATATAACTACTGTATATATTACTGTATAACACGCTAAGCTCTGCCATATAACTACTGTACACGTTACTGTATGACACGCTAAGCTCTGCCATGTAACTACTGTATATATTACTGTATAACACGCTAAGCTCTGCCATGTAACTACTGTATATATTACTGTATAACACGCTAAGCTCTGCCATGTAACTACTGTATATATTACTGTATAACACGCTAAGCTCTGCCATGTAACTACTGTGTATATTACTGTATAACACGCTAAGCTCTGCCATGTAACTACTGTATATATTACTGTATAACACGCTAAGCTCTGCCATGTAACTACTGTATATATTACTGTATAACACGCTAAGCTCTGCCATGTAACTACTGTGTATATTACTGTATAACACGCTAAGCTCTGTCATGTAACTACTGTATATATTACTGTATGACACGCTAAGCTCTGCCATGTAACTACTGTATATATTACTGTATGACACGCTAAGCTCTGCCATGTAACTACTGTATATATTACTGTATGACACACTAAGCTCTGCCATATAACTACTGTACACGTTACTGTATAACACGCTAAGCTCTGCCATGTAACTACTGTATATATTACTGTATAACACGCTAAGCTCTGCCATGTAACTACTGTATATATTACTGTATAACACGCTAAGCTCTGCCATGTAACTACTGTATATATTACTGTATAACACGCTAAGCTCTGCCATGTAACTACTGTGTATATTACTGTATAACACGCTAAGCTCTGCCATGTAACTACTGTATATATTACTGTATGACACGCTAAGCTCTGCCATATAACTACTGTACACGTTACTGTATGACACGCTAAGCTCTGCCATGTTACTACTGTATATATTACTGTATGACACGCTAAGCTCTGCCATATAACTACTGTACATGTTACTGTATGACACGCTAAGCTCTGCCATGTTACTACTGTATATATTACTGTATGACACGCTAAGCTCTGCCATATAACTACTGTACACGTTACTGTATGACACGCTAAGCTCTGCCGCTTAGGATACAGATATTTCACATGTTCCCGACCCTTCAGGCTTCGCTTGTTACCCTGGTAGATGTGAGATGTCGTATATGACGGGTGTACAGTGTGTACTCTGACATACATGACATGTGTAACATAAACCACAACCTCTGGACAACGAACAAGAAGGAAAAAACATAAATCTTGTCTGATATCCTCGTACAGCCAGGAATTAGCTGCACCCCATTATCCTGCGTGGCCAAATCCACTTCTAATATGGGAAGTCGACCAACAGCTCGCAGTGCGGAGTATAAGCCTCATCAGGCAGTGTCCTGGTAACATGAGGCAGTAACACAGCTGCTGTGCTGTTACATTGTAGCAGTGTATACATTGATCGTTATTCCTGCTCTGACCAACACAGAGTCTAAGATAGTGGGTGATAAAGTCTGGCAAACACGACTCTGTATCTGGTGAACTCACAAGGAAACCAGCGGACACCGACGGGACCACAATCAGGGAGATTCCTCCAGATCCAGGATGGAGATGCTACAAAGGACCAGAAGAACAGACTACGTGTGATCACAGCCTTATTCCACATCTAAGGGGGAAGAGAAGAGGCAAGACGACTTCATGAGACTTCATTCACTCCGTGTACACACATGGCAGGAAATCTACATTGTGGCCTAAGAATTCAAAGCAAATCCACGGCAAAGTTCACATGTTAGGCCTCGTGCACCCAACTATCATATTATCCACAATTATAAATAGAAGTACAGATCCATATACTTCAATGGCCCTTTATACACAGCCATAGTGTCCAGGTCCTATATCTGTCTGTAATTGATGGGCGGGGGGTCCTAAGGATAAGTCATCAATTAACAAAGCCCTGGAAAACCCTTTAAACCCATTTATGTCCAAAAAAGTTGCACCAGTTTTTTCCCAAGGGTGTGACTATACTTGGAAATCCCAATTCGCTCGCAACTGTCTCCTGCAATCCGCTCTGTACTTTGTTCCATTTCTATTCTCTGTGTAGAAATGAGATTGATACAAAGTATCAGAGCAGGTGGAATGTAACAAAGTGTCCGTGTAGAAGAGAGGATTGTAAAGACTAGATACAATTGTAACAAACCCTCGGCCGTGAGGACTGTAGAGATCTTAAACATGGTTGGAAACTGAAGCACAAGGTAGAGAAACAACCTATTTGATGGGGGTGTGGGGGCTGTATTCTGCAGGGTACCATTATAAGTCTGTGTTTGTAGGGGAGGGGGATGTGCCCCGGTGTAATGTCCGCTCAGGTGTCTCTAGGACTAGTACATAGACTGTCTCACCTTTACAGGCGTCTGGGGACTACACAGGGGTTAATTCCGATGAAGAAGAGAATAGTCCTAATTATATGTAAATCGCAGTCAACACTGACATGTAAGTCTTAAAGCTGCGGCTCCATGTAAATATGATTGTGCCAAGATAAGCCACATGTGACTGCGTGGGTGTGACACCCATCATCCCTTCTGATGGGAGTGAATGGTCTGCGATGAGAGTAGCGGCCCCCGGCTACATGATGCCCCATACAGTACATGCCTGGGAATAATACAGCCATGTCAGAGCTTTGTGTGGGATAAATATGGAGGCTTGTAGGAGGACGGGATTAGAGGAGCTCACAATTACCAGTGCAATTAATGGCTCGGCAATTTCAATATATGAGGGTATTTACCGGGGAAGATATTGTTATGCGCATACTAGATTAATTCTAATCACTTTGCATCCGTTTTCTGCCGTTTCTAATGATTGATTCTGCAGAGATTAATGTGTAGAAAATCTGAGGTGCTCGGCCGGGGCCTGACTTGTCCTGGGTTGAACTCGCACAGGAATTTTTCCCACTGACTCCAGGCCTGGAAATAACAGCGAGGATCTGATGCATGGGATAGGATATGGAGGCAGGAGATGACAATGGATTGTGAATGTTACAACGTTTCCTGTTTCGTATTCTTTACATTTCAGGATGCTGCTTCCTATCAAGCTACTGACAAAAGACATGATTTATTGTGCGCGCTCATTTCACGGAGGCCGAGGGCCGAAAAAACTGGAGAAAATCACCAGAATTTCTATAATACAGCTCAATAGACTGACGGAAGAAAAGGAAGGGATATGAATAGGGAGCCGCAGTAATCCTACACAGAGGGAGGCGAGAGGCCGGGACGGTATACTGAGGTTATACTGAGATAGGAGGGAGATACTGAGATCTATCTATATTATAGAGTGTAAAGTATGTGACACCCCCAACAAAAAAACATCTTACCCATATGTACCAATCCTTAGGAGATACTGAGGCACCTGCACCCCTACAATAGCCCCCACTAGATATTGGGAACACGACAATGGGGATTCTTATCTATTCAGCTAGAAAACCTGAGCTCAGGCAGTGACTATAATAATAGAGGGGAGAACAGCGGCTACAGGGGACCCCAATAACTAAGGGGACCCCAATACACAGACACGAGGTGCAGTCAGTGACCACTATCAGTATTATCTCTGTACTGTGACATCACTGTGTGTATTATCTCTGTACTGTGACATCACTGTGTGTATTATCCCTGTACTGTGACATCACTGTGTGTATTATCCCTGTACTGTGACATCACTGTGTGTATTATCCCTGTACTGTGACATCACTGTGTGTATTATCTCTGTACTGTGACATCACTGTGTGTATTATCCCTGTACTGTGACATCACTGTGTGTATTATCCTGTACTGTGACATCACTGTGTGTATTATCTCTGTACTGTGACATCACTGTGTGTATTATCCTGTACTGTGACATCACTGTGTGTATTATCTCTGTACTGTGACATCACTGTGTGTATAATCTCTGTACTGTGACATCACTGTGTGTATTATCTCTGTACTGTGACATCACTGTGTGTATAATCTCTGTACTGTGACATCACTGTGTGTATTATCTCTGTACTGTGACATCAATGTGTGTATTATCCTGTACTGTGACATCACTGTGTGTATTATCCTGTACTGTGACATCACTGTGTGTATCATCCTATACTGTGACATCACTGTGTGTATTATCTCTGTACTGTGACATCACTGTGTGTATTATCTCTGTACTGTGACATCACTGTGTGTATTATCTCTGTACTGTGACATCACTGTGTGTATTATCTCTGTACTGTGACATCACTGTGTGTATTATCTCTGTACTGTGACATCACTGTGTGTACTATCCTGTACTGTGACATCACTGTGTGTATTATCCTGTACTGTGACATCACTGTGTGTATTATCTCTGTACTGTGACATCACTGTGTGTATTATCCTGTACTGTGACATCACTGTGTGTATTATCTCTGTACTGTGACATCACTGTGTGTATTATCTCTGTACTGTGACATCACTGTGTGTATTATCCTGTACTGTGACATCACTGTGTGTATTATCTCTGTACTGTGACATCACTGTGTGTATTATCCTGTACTGTGACATCACTGTGCGTATTATCCTGTACTGTGACATCACTGTGTGTATTATCTCTGTACTGTGACATCACTGTGTGTATTATCCCTGTACTGTGACATCACTGTGTGTATTACCCTGTACTGTGACATCACTGTGTGTATTATCTCTGTACTGTGACATCACTGTGTGTATTATCTCTGTACTGTGACATCACTGTGTGTATTATCCTGTACTGTGACATCACTGTGTGTATTATCTCTGTACTGTGACATCACTGTGTGTATTATCCCTGTACTGTGACATCACTGTGTGTATTACCCTGTACTGTGACATCACTGTGTGTATTATCTCTGTACTGTGACATCACTGTGTGTATTATCTCTGTACTGTGACATCACTGTGTGTATTATCCTGTACTGTGACATCACTGTGTGTATTATCTCTGTACTGTGACATCACTGTGTGTATTATCCTGTACTGTGACATCACTGTGTGTATTATCTCTGTACTGTGACATCACTGTGTGTATTATCTCTGTACTGTGACATCACTGTGTGTATTATCTCTGTACTGTGACGTCACTGTGTGTATTATCCTGTACTGTGACATCACTGTGTGTATTATCTCTGTACTGTGACATCACTGTGTGTATTATCCTGTACTGTGGGATTATATGATACTATATATATATATATATATATATATATATATATATATGTCTATCACTACACGAGTCCCCACTATTATACTATCATATCCCTACTATACCTGGACTGAGGTGAGGAGGAAATGGAATAAGTCAGTGTCTGAACATGTACAACACCATTCCATTAGAAGTCTATGGGACTGACAGATACAACTGAGAGGAGCAGCGAGATGCAATGGGTATGACTGAAGCCACTTCTCAGCTGTGGCCATATGTAATCTCTCTGCCTATGCTGGGACTTGTTGTTCTTCAGCAGCAGGAGAGCCACAGGTTGCTGATTCCTGCTCTGACATGTTCTTGTTCTCCCTTCTCGAGTGTCCAAACCCCTCTGGAAAGCCTCCGCATACTTGTAGATAGAGCCGAGCACTGTAAACAATTGCAACATCTGTTAGCTTATCATGTATATACTATGAAAGTTTTTCCGAGGGAGCTGTAAAACAGCATCAGAACATTCTGTTTTATTTCAGCTTTTATATGCCATTAAGTGAAGATTAACAAGTTATAAAACTAAAAAAAGCATGAGGCACCGCTGAGGCTATAAGACACAAGGCGCGCTCGCTCCCCCCGCCATTCGCTAATTGGCAGGGTTTCTACAGGCCGCGCACTGAAACATCTCATCTGGGCTCCAAATTTATTCCTTCCCCAGGTTTCATGTAGTATAGTAGCAGCGCGGCGCGGTAATAGGGGCCGGGGGTAACAGGTGGACTAGAGACAGGTGTGCGGGGAAAGTGGCCGGATACATCAGGGGCTGCAGGAGGGGCAGCCGAGCCCATAGCCTTAGGGGGGCCTATAACTGTGACTAGGTGGTCGCAGACAGAGGGTCACAGGTCAACTCCAGTCGCACTAAGGTTGACTGAATTTCTTTGATCTCCTTCTTCAGTTCGCTGCATTGTAAATCTATTCCCCCAGCCCTCTGGTGAACTGGAGTGAGAAGGTTTATGATACACAGCCTGCTACTGTCCAAAAGGAGAAAATTAACCCTCTAATGGCAAAAGGAGCAGGAGCAGAACAAGTCTTCATGGCAGCCTAGGAAAAGATGCCCAAGGAAAGGGAAATATCAGTAATGGAAAGGTTCAGCTGATGGCTGTGAGTAGGAGATGTTATGCGGAGGGCCCAAGGTGAGGCTTTACAGCCCCCTGTAGGTACTAGTGAGTACTCTTAGGGTTAGGGTGCCCATGTATGTATATGTCACAGAGGAGAGGGGTGCAGCCCCAGGACCCATTGGGTGTTATTCTTCCTCTTCCCGTAATTTATGACATTTGGCGACATTCGCTAGAATTGATTATAAGGGATTAAGCAACAAGTGCAAAGTTCTCGGATGTCTCTTAGTGTGATACTATGGTGCACTATAGGACACGAGGAGGTCGCATACATCGCTGACAATGGCCAGTCTTCTGCCAGGATTGCTATTTGCTGGGGCCGTCACGTGGAGCCCGGGCACTTCTCATAGTGTACACAGATATGGCCTGGGCTCTGTCCTCATTTGCCCTGCTATTAATGATCTATATCATACACACTATAAAATACAGATAAGCGGCGACTTGTGCTCGGGCCAGCCTGTTCCCTCTGGTTTCTGTGAGATAACAGGGGTAGATAGGGAGGAGCCCTGAGAAATCAATGACAACCTCATTAACCCTTCGCTGTGTGGTAGAGGTGACATGTGCTCTGCTGGGGGTTTCAACCCTGTCACTTTGCAGTTGTTATACATTGTCTATCAATAAGTATTTGGTCACCCATGTAAATGAAGATATCTGTGGCTGTGATGTACAGCATTGGCATTAGTCGCATGTAAGATGCCTGTAGTGCACAGTTGTCCAATTTTGAGAAAGGGGTAATTGTGGGTACCACAGAAATGGTCGAACCTTAAGGGACATAGCAAGCGATCTGAATTACCCAAAATCGACAGTGGCCTATGTGATTACCAAGTGGAAGGTGAACGGAGATTGTTGGAATGTGCCCCGAGTCGGCAGACCCCCGAAAGTGGGAGATACCTGAGACCGATGAGTGCAGGCCAGAGAAACCGCACCCGACTGATGGCTGACATACACCAGGAGTGTCACCGGGCATCTGAGTATTGTGTCCATCAATCACATCAGTAAGGAAACATCTGCGGTGGTCTACCAACTACTGGAGAGGAAGAAATGGTGTTTTTCTATTCTACCACCGGTGTCCAAATACTTATTGGCAGACAGTGTATATCTTCAATTACACACCGAGCTGCGGGTTGTAGTTTTGCAAGGGATGGAGACCTCTGATGTAATGTATTGTAGTGTATTCCTGGGATGTCTAAGGAAAATGTTTGTTCTCATATCGTTTTAGCCAGTGGGTAGCAAATATAAAAAATATTTTAAAAAAATACAATTAGAGAACGAAGAATGGACCTTCCCGTATCAAAACATTTCTGCAATGAGGATCATAATATGACTGATCACATGAAAATTTTGGTTTTAAGAGGGAATTTTAAATCAAAGAAAGAGCGACGGATTTATGAGTATAAACTTATGACCCTGCTTCAAGCACTGGAGAAGGGGTTAAATCTGTCACATGGTTTTATGGCATCTTACAGAAATCACTGACCAGAGACCCTGAGAACTGATAAGAACCTGGAATTGTTTACATGGTTCTTACATTGTTTCTACCAATTACTAATAACCCTCTACCCCCCGTTCCTCCTAGAACTCTATCCCTGTGTCCTGTTGTACAGAAATATGCTCCTGCAGAAATGGTTTTTAAATTTACTTCAGAAAGGAGCCGAGAGATCCGAAACGTTGTAATCTGTCATCATTATTAGTTAGCCATTAAAAAGGGATCAACTACTGAAGACTATCAAGTTTTTTTGTTTTTTGGGATGTCTAAGAATGTCAGGATCAGAGAACGTATGACATAGCAGCAAGGGGGCTTTACTTCTAGTAAGTGGCCCTGGTAAATGTTCTGGGGCCTGGTGAAAGATCTGTGATAAATAGAAAGAAAGAAAGAAAGAAAGAAAGAAAGAAAGAAAGAAAGAAAGAAAGAAAGAAAGAAAGAAAGAAAGAAAGATAGATAGATAGATAGATAGATAGATAGATAGATAGATAGATAGGAGATGGATGGATGGATAGATAGATAGATAGATAGATAGATAGATAGATAGGAGATAGATAGATAGGAGATAGATAGGAGATAGATAGATAGGAGATAGATAGATAGATAGATAGATAGATAGATAGATAGATAGATAGATAGGAGATAGATAGATAGGAGATAGATAGATAGATAGATAGATAGATAGATATGAGATAGATAGATAGATAGATAGATAGATAGATAGATAGATAGGAGATGGATGGATGGATGGATAGATAGATAGGAGATAGATAGATAGATAGATAGATAGATAGATAGATAGATAGATAGATAGGAGATAGATAGATAGATAGATAGATAGATAGATAGGAGATAGATAGATAGATAGATAGATAGGAGATAGATAGATAGATAGGAGATGGATGGATGGATGGATAGATAGATAGATAGATAGATAGATAGATAGATAGATAGATAGATAGGAGATAGATAGATAGATAGATAGGAGATAGATAGATAGATAGATAGATAGGAGATAGATAGATAGATAGATAGATAGATAGATAGATAGGGGATAGATAGATAGATAGATAGATAGATAGGAGATAGATAGATAGATAGATAGATAGATAGGAGATAGATAGATGATAGATAGATAGATAGATAGATAGATAGGAGATAGATAGATAGATAGATAGATAGATAGATAGGAGATAGATAGATGATAGATAGATAGATAGATAGATAGATAGATAGATAGGAGATAGATAGATAGATAGATAGGAGATAGATAGATAGATAGATAGATAGATAGATAGATAGATAGGAGATAGATAGATAGATAGATAGATAGATAGGAGATGGATGGATGGATGGATAGATAGATAGATAGGTAGATAGATAGATAGATAGATAGATAGGAGATAGATAGATAGATAGGAGATAGATAGATAGATAGATAGGAGATAGATAGATAGATAGATAGATAGATAGATAGGGGATAGATAGATAGATAGATAGATAGATAGATAGATAGGAGATAGATAGATAGATAAATAGATAGATAGATAGGAGATAGATAGATGATAGATAGATAGATAGATAGATAGATAGATAGATAGATAGGAGATAGATAGATGATAGATAGATAGATAGATAGATAGATAGATAGATAGATAGGAGATAGATAGATGATAGATATATAGATAGATAGATAGATAGATAGATAGATAGATAGATAGATAGGAGATAGATAGATAGATAGGAGATAGACAGACAGATAGATAGATAGATAGATAGATAGGAGATAGATAGATAGATAGATAGATAGATAGGAGATAGACAGATAGATAGATAGATAGATAGATAGATAGATAGGAGATAGATAGATAGGAGATAGATAGATAGATAGATAGGAGATAGATAGATAGATAGATAGATAGATAGATAGATAGATAGATAGATAGATAGGAGATAGACAGACAGATAGATAGATAGATAGGAGATAGATAGATAGATAGATAGATAGAAGATAGATAGATAGATAGGAGATAGATAGATAGATAGATAGATAGATAGGAGATAGATAGATAGATAGATAGATAGATAGATAGGAGATAGATAGATAGATAGATAGATAGATAGATAGATAGGAGATAGATAGATAGATAGATAGATAGATAGATAGGAGATAGATAGATAGGAGATAGATAGACAGACAGACAGACAGATAGATAGATAGATAGATAGATAGATAGATAGGAGATAGATAGATAGATAGATAGATAGATAGGAGATAGACAGACAGACAGATAGATAGATAGATAGATAGATAGATGATAGATAGATAGATAGGAGATAGATAGATAGATAGATAGATAGATAGATAGATAGGAGATAGATAGATAGATAGATAGATAGATAGATAGATAGATAGATAGATAGATAGATCTTTCCAGCCTGTGACTAGAGCTGGGTGCCCATATAGCCTACACCTTTAGAGAACAAAGCCGTCCCTTTAAGCAGTCGTCAGGAATGTTGTTTTGGCACTTGAGAACATAAGTCTGCACACAAGTGTACCTGATCCGGGGTTAGCGAGAGGTTCAGTCTGTCCCCACCTACTTGGCCTGCAGAGCTGAGTATGTAGTAAGCCAGGTGACATCATCAGACGACGGGCGGGCGGGCGGGCATTGGCAGGGCACGGGGTTACGGTTGTATTGTACTAGGTGTACCTGGGACTATTCTCTTGCTGTGATCCATGTTCTCTCCCCTCTGCTCTGCCATGTTATACTGTTCTCTTATGGAAACCAAAGCCCAAGTGCAGCCTGTGCGCCCCCTATAGTCACACCACTGGATACCGCTGGATATAGGAGGGCTTACACTACTATACAGGAACAAATGTAACGTTAAATGAAGGTGGCAGCAAACATTAACTTGACTTGTTGCAACAAGTTATCAAATTCAAGCTAAACTCTGCTCTATCTGCAGATCCTGCAATGGCTGTGACTATTTGGAGAGGGGACCTCTTTAGTGAATGGACAATACACAGGGCGCCACGTGATACCCACGGGTCTTCATGCCCCATTGTGGAAGCAGAAATGTTTTGTTTTTCCAGTCATGTTCCTGATCTGAGGTCCCAGTATCTATAGCAGGCGATGTTATTAGATGTGCGTTTCGTGAAGCGGCGCGCCTCTGCTCCAGCAATGACAATGTGACATTTACCCGGCCCGGTTCTAGACGTCCTCTTCTGTTTCGCCTGGCGAGAGACAAATCTATTCTGATTATTGGATTGTTCCGAGCTCCAGTGTCTGCCTGACAACCAGGACTCCATGTGTGCACTGCGCGCGCCGGGTGTAATGTGTCACTTACAGGGTCAGATACATCGACAGTCAGTCCTAAAATTAGGCACAAGGAAAATGCGGCTGCCCGTAAAAGAGATGGATGCGGCCTTTGTGCTATATACTGTAAGCAAAAACACATAGACATCGACATCTAATGAAACTTATCGGCCATAACAGGGCGCCGCCAACTAACATGGAGGTTGTGGGGTTTCGGCCTCCTCTGGCATCAGGGACCTCTACAACTGCTACCCCTGCACCGCCCTAGGCAGAAGCCTAACTGAAAACCTCTAAGCCCCTGCAGAATATGTACCAGGTCCCATCTACTATGTGCCATGTATAATACTGATGGTTTCTAATGTGCCAGGTCAGAACCCATGCCCCAGGTGCACCTGCAACCACAGTCCCAAGTGCAAGTGCCCTGGGGGTGGAGTCTGATTTCCCTACAGAGGGATGCACGTGCTCTGCAGCATTTTTTAGCCCCCCGCCTGCATCATACCTGTGTTATGGTTCAGTTCCAGGCAAATATCAGCAAACGCAGAATCTGGCTGATAACAGCGAGCAGTGGAACAAGTTATTGAAACACAGCACTGCCATGCAAGATCGCTTCAGGCCCCTAAGCACCTTCACCAGTGCCATCCACAAGGCCAGATGGACGTTGCTGAATTTGGGGGGGGGGGGGGGGGATCCAAGTTATCACCATTAGAAACTGTACAGGAAATAAAGGCTCCACTATTGGAAAACAAAACCAGAACCAGCATAAATGTACAGGGCAGATCTGAAACAGGAGAATAAAATGCAAATGGCCAATGCCAGACGTCATCACAGGCAGAATCAGGAGACAAAATGGACATCCAATACAAAGCCAAGGGTCAGATCTGAGCGGTAACCTCGAAGACAGAATCAGCAAAGAAATAACCAGCAGCAATCCAATACACACAATCCGGGGTCCGAGCCAAACTAGAGTACTGAATTAGCAGGCCCCCGGAGTCAGGAGGGAGGGGTCTTTTATACACCTCCGCAGCTGCTAATTGGACAAGACACTGCAGAAGCTTCTCAGGTTGATGTGGTAACCTTAAAGGAATAGCAACTAGATTGAGAATCCTGACTAGTAGTCTGTAGTTATAGGAAGACTAAAATAAAATAAAAATCTATGATCCTATTACTCATTTCAATCCAAAGGGTAAAAAAGTATTTTGTGTTCTATTATCTTCTGGGGGGGGGGGTTATCCTATCCTCTCTGTCTTCTCCAAATTCAGCAGGGGGCTTTGTCATCCATTTTGGATGCACCGTCGTTGATCGGTTGTTGCATTAGTCAGATATTCCTACAGATTTGCAGCATTGCCCGGGTTCTACGACAGGTAGATCTTCACATCTGCAATCATTTGTTTCTATCCAGCAGAAAGGGCAGACCGTTCCCTGTTCCCACTAATGATATCCCGCCTCGAGGACGCAACAAAGACGTGAAGCAACCATGTAAATAGACCACCGATGAAACAACATGTATGCATCTGATGTTAATGACTCGCATATCCCATATCACACGTTTACATTAAAGGGATTTGTGACTTTCAGGCTCATGAAAAAAAATTCTGGTGACTCCATTGTAAGAACGTATCTAATAGCTGATACATTACGGCTAGCAATGAGGCAGCGGCTCCACGTCATCCTGTATTGTGGCGCAGGGATATCCTGGGTTATTGGGGATCCTTGATATCATAGTTTTACGTTATACTACACACCTATGTACACAGCAATGTAACACAAAGGAATATCAGAAGGTAAACGGCACAAAAACACACATCTGTGACGAAGAGGAGATGGCAGTGTCCAATGTAAAAAGGGGTCAAAAACAAAAAAGGATCCGAATGCCCCATAACATCTTTAGTCTCCCCCATTGCATAGGTTTATTACGTTTCCTGCTGGGACCTCGAGTAACCAGACCAGTGCAGGGGAGGGAGTAGTCGGCCATAGATATTGGATTGTCCTTGGCTGGGATAACTCATTCGCCCATCTCAGCCGAGACAAAAATCTGACATGTAGATGATGCAAAAACAGATTGGCCATACATACATAGACATACCAGTGTGTGGCAGGATTGGGACTTGGGCAGTTTAGTTCTTAATGATGATGGTGGGATTATTTGTATGAACAATCCCATCATCAATCCCACTATTGCATATCATTACAAGTCTATGTTGGGGAAAGTGATACAGATTTCTGAACTGTGATTAAGATACTTTTACAAAGAATGTGCATGTGAGCATGGAAGAGGTCAATAACCTAACACATGTCACTAGCTCTGCTATTGGGGCACTGTGACTAGTATTGCTATTGGAGCACTGTGACTAGTATTGCTATTGGAGCACTGTGACTAGTATTGCTATTGGAGCACTGTGACTAGTATTGCTATTGGAGCACTGTGACTAGTATTGCTATTGGAGCACTATGACTAGTATTGTTATTGGGGCACTGTGACTAGTATTGCTATTGGAGCACTGTGACTAGCACTGCTATTGGGGCACTGTGACTAGTATTGCTATCGGGGCACTGTGACTAGTATTGCTATTGGAGCACTGTGACTAGTACTGCTATTGGGGCACTGTGACTAGTATTGCTATCGGGGCACTGTGACTAGTATTGCTATTGGAGCACTGTGACTAGTATTGCTATTGGGGCACTATGACTAGTATTGTTATTGGGGCACTGTGACTAGTATTGCTATTGGAGCACTGTGACTAGTACTGCTATTGGGGCACTGTGACTAGTATTGCTATCGGGGCACTGTGACTAGTATTGCTATTGGAGCACTGTGACTAGTATTGCTATTGGGGCACTGTGACTAGTATTACTATTGGAGCACTGTGACTAATACTGCTATTGGAGCACTGTGACTAGTACTGCTATTGGAGCACTGTGACTAGTATTACTATTGGAGCACTGTGACTAATACTGCTATTGGAGCACTGTGACTAGTACTGCTATTGGAGCACTGTGACTAGTACTGCTATTGGGGCACTGTGACTAGTATTGCTATTGGAGCACTGTGACTAGTATTGCTATTGGGGCACTGTGACTAGTATTACTATTGGAGCACTGTGACTAATACTGCTATTGGAGCACTGTGACTAGTACTGCTATTGGAGCACTGTGACTAGTACTGCTATTGGAGCACTGTGACTAGTATTGCTATTGGGGCACTGTGACTAGTATTGCTATAGGGGCACTGTGACTAGTATTACTATTGGAGCACTGTGACTAATACTGCTATTGGAGCACTGTGACTAGTACTGCTATTGGAGCACTGTGACTAGTATTACTATTGGAGCACTGTGACTAATACTGCTATTGGAGCACTGTGACTAGTACTGCTATTGGAGCACTGTGACTAGTACTGCTATTGGGGCACTGTGACTAGTATTGCTATTGGAGCACTGTGACTAGTATTGCTATTGGGGCACTGTGACTAGTATTACTATTGGAGCACTGTGACTAATACTGCTATTGGAGCACTGTGACTAGTACTGCTATTGGAGCACTGTGACTAGTACTGCTATTGGAGCACTGTGACTAGTATTGCTATTGGGGCACTGTGACTAGTATTGCTATAGGGGCACTGTGACTAGTATTGCTATTGGAGCACTGTGACTAGTATTGCTATTGGAGCACTGTGGCTAGTATTGCTATAGGGGCACTGTGACTAGTATTGCTATTGGAGCACTGTGACTAGTATTGCTATTGGGGCACTGTGACTAGTACTGCTATTGGAGCACTGTGACTAGTATTGCTATAGGGGCACTGTGACTAGTATTGCTATTGGAGCACTGTGACTAGTATTGCTATTGGAGCACTGTGGCTAGTATTGCTATAGGGGCACTGTGACTAGTATTGCTATTGGGGCACTGTGACTAGTATTACTATTGGGGCACTGTGACTAGTACTGCTATTGGGGCACTGTGACTAGCACTGCTATTGGAGCACTGTGACTAGTATTGCTATTGGGGCACTGTGACTAGTACTGCTATTGGGGCACTGTGACTAGCACTGCTATTGGGGCACTGTGACTAGTACTGCTATTGGAGCACTGTGACTAGTATTGCTATAGGGGCACTGTGACTAGTATTGCTATTGGAGCACTGTGACTAGTATTGCTATTGGAGCACTGTGGCTAGTATTGCTATAGGGGCACTGTGACTAGTATTGCTATTGGGGCACTGTGACTAGTATTACTATTGGGGCACTGTGACTAGTACTGCTATTGGGGCACTGTGACTAGCACTGCTATTGGAGCACTGTGACTAGCATTGCTATTGGGGCACTGTGACTAGTATTGCTATTGGAGCACTGTGGCTAGTATTGCTATAGGGGCACTGTGACTAGTATTGCTATTGGGGCACTGTGACTAGTATTACTATTGGGGCACTGTGACTAGTACTGCTATTGGGGCACTGTGACTAGCACTGCTATTGGAGCACTGTGACTAGTATTGCTATTGGGGCACTGTGACTAGTACTGCTATTGGGGCACTGTGACTAGCACTGCTATTGGGGCACTGTGACTAGTATTGCTATTGGAGCACTGTGACTAGTATTGCTATTGGAGCACTGTGACTAGTATTGCTATTGGTAAAAGAAGAGCTTCACACAGATGTACGTGCCAACCAATTCAATGTATTTATTGGTAGAGCTTTTTAAGTGGAGCAAACGTTTTCGGTCTGAATTGACCTTCCTCAGGCTCTGTATAGTGTAGAAAGAGATCGCAGGTAGCTATGGTCTGGGGAAAAGTAGGGCCAGTAACCTCTGCTGACACCAGTCACAAGGCCCGCTCTCTCTGTTACAAGTCTTGAAAAATGCAATGAAATATGCGCAAAGGGAATAGGCAGTCCGCCACAGGTAAGCCTGCCTATTCCCTTTGCTCATATTTCATTGCATTTTTCAAGACTTGTAACGGAGAGAGCGGGCCTTGTGACTGGTGTCAGCAGAGGTTACTGGCCCTACTTTTCCCCAGACCATAGCTACCTGCGATCTCTTTCTACACTATACAGAGCCTGAGGAAGGTCAATTCAGACCGAAAACGTTTGCTCCACTTAAAAAGCTCTACCAATAAATACATTGAATTGGTTGGCACGTACATCTGTGTGAAGCTCTTCTTTTACCTATTTGACACGGGGTGGGACCCTAGCTTCTACACTGGGACAAAGTCTGTATCCCTTGAACATAGTATTGCTATTGGAGCACTGTGACTAGTATTGCTATTGGGGCACTGTGACTAGTATTGCTATTGGAGCACTGTGACTAGCACTGCTATTGGGGCACTGTGACTAGTATTGCTATAGGGGCACTGTGGCTAGTATTGCTATAGGGGCACTGTGACTAGTATTGCTATTGGAGCACTGTGACTAGCACTGCTATTGGAGCACTGTGACTAGTATTGCTATTGGGGCACTGTGACTAGTATTGCTATTGGAGCACTGTGACTAGCACTGCTATTGGGGCACTGTGACTAGTATTGCTATAGGGGCACTGTGGCTAGTATTGCTATTGGAGCACTGTGACTAGTATTGCTATTGGAGCACTGTGACTAGCACTGCTATTGGGGCACTGTGACTAGTACTGCTATTGGGGCACTATGACTAGTACTGCTATTGGGGCACTGTGACTAGCACTGCTATTGGGGCACTGTGACTAGTATTGCTATTGGGGCTCTGTGACTAGTACTGCTATTGGAGCACTGTCACTAGCACTGCTATTGGAGCACTGTGACTAGTACTGCTATTGCGGCACTGTGACTAGTACTGCTATTGGGGCACTGTGACTAGTATTGCTATTGCGGCACTGTGACTAGCACTGCTATTGGGGCACTGTGACTAGTACTGCTATTGGGGCACTATGACTAGTACTGCTATTGGGGCACAGTGACTAGTATTGCTATTGGGGCACTGTGACTAGTATTGCTATTGGGGCACTGTGACTAGTACTGCTATTGGGGCACAGTGACTAGTATTGCTATTGGGGCACTGTGACTAGCACTGCTATTGGGGCACAGTGACTAGTATTGCTATTGGGGCACTGTGACTAGTATTGCTATTGGGGCACTGTGACTAGTATTGCTATTGGAGCACTGTGACTAGTATTGCTATTGGGGCACTGTGACTAGTATTGCTATTGGGGCACTGTGACTAGTATTGCTATTGGGGCACTGTGACTAGTATTGCTATTGGGGCACTGTGACTAGTATTGCTATTGGAGCACTGTGACTAGCACTGCTATTGGGGCACTGTGACTAGTACTGCTATTGGGGCACTGTGACTAGTACTGCTATTGGAGCACTGTGACTAGTATTGCTATTGGGGCACTGTGACTAGTACTGCTATTGGGGCACTGTGACTAGTACTGCTATTGGAGCACTGTGACTAATACTGCTATTGGAGCACTGTGACTAGTATTGCTATTGGGGCACTGTGACTAGTATTGCTATTGGAGCACTGTGACTAGTATTGCTATTGGAGCACTGTGACTAGTATTGCTATTGGGCACTGTGACTAGTACTGCTATTGGAGCACTGTCACTAGCACTGCTATTGGGGCACTGTGACTAGCACTGCTATTGGGGCACTGTGACTAGTACTGCTATTGGAGCACTGTCACTAGCACTGCTATTGGGGCACTGTGACTAGCACTGCTATTGGAGCACTGTGACTAGTATTGTTATTGGAGCACTGTGACTAGTATTGTTATTGGGGCACTATGACTAGTATTGCTATTGGGGCACTGTGACTAGTACTGCTATTGGGGCACTGTGACTAGCACTGCTATTGGGGCACTGTGACTAGCACTGCTATTGGGGCACTGTCACTAGCACTGCTATTGGGGCACTGTCACTAGCACTGCTATTGGGGCACTGTGACTAGTACTGCTATTGGGGCACTGTGACTAGTACTGCTATTGGGGCACTATGACTAGTACTGCTATTGGGGCACTATGACTAGTATTGCTATTGGGGCACTGTGACTAGTACTGCTATTGGAGCACTGTGACTAGTATTGTTATTGGGGCACTATGACTAGTATTGCTATTGGGGCACTGTGACTAATACTGCTATTGGGGCACTGTGACTAGTACTGCTATTGGGGCACTGTGACTAGCACTGCTATTGGGGCACTGTGACTAGCACTGCTATTGGGGCACTGTGACTAGCACTGCTATTGGGGCACTGTCACTAGTACTGCTATTGGGGCACTGTGACTAGTATTGTTATTGGGGCACTATGACTAGTATTGCTATTGGGGCACTGTGACTAGCACTGCTATTGGGGCACTGTGACTAGCACTGCTATTGGGGCACTGTCACTAGTACTGCTATTGGGGCACTATGACTAGTACTGCTATTGGGGCACTGTGACTAGTACTTCTGCTGGGGCACTGTGATTGGCACCACTGGTGGGGAGTTGAGGAAGTAAACAGTGTTGCTATTAGGGACAAAGTAACAGGCACTGTTGTGGGGAGCCATGACTAGTATTTGAGTATGTAAATGCAGAATGTATGTGTCCAGATGTGTAACTCGGAGCTCCTGGGCCAAATACTAGATATATAACTGTGCCCTCACTTACCATGTAGTACTTGTGTCTGATGTGGTCAGGAGGTCCGTGTACCCCCTGAGGCTCCAGGGTCTGGTGAGGATTGTAACTCTGCAGCCCTTATAGCTATTCCCCGTCACCTGTCCCATGCTATAGGTTGCACATGTTATTGACCTTGCGTCACACCTACAGTATATAGCTGGTAGTCTACACAGGCTATAGCCTAAGGGGTTGGCACTTCTAAAGAGAGGACAGAGACGGGCACTGATGTGTGCTGAAGAGAGAAGACATTGTTGGAAGATGAAGGAACCTGCAGAGAGCAGACAGAGCCGTGTACAGAGGAGGATGGAGGAGATGCATATGTTACACTCTCAGTCTTCATTATTACAGGCTGACACTTCACCAACTCTGCTCCATAATGTGCTGTTTCTTCCTGCCAGTCTGCGCGCTCCCTGCCAATTCAAGCTGGCATGTAACGTGTTTGTACAGAAAGCCACATGACAATCTTTTATTGTCCGTTTGCTAGGCGACACCGACTTGGTGTGGAATGGGGAAGTCTTGTTTGTGCTGTAAACTATACAAACAGAAAAGGTGGAGATGGAAGGCGTTGTTCTATACATATGTGCCACAAACCGCCGCCGCGCAACGTGCCAAGACGAACAATACCAGGACAATGCCCCTATTCCTGTATCTATGGTGGATGGCATACGGCTGTAATCCCTGAGTTACCCAGGACTATGGGGGCCTTATAAGACAGCTGGTGATAACACCTGTGAGCGGAGGAAGGTTACACACGTGTGCATGCACGAGACATCACCAGGATCTTGCACTACTGTGGTTACACACATGTGAATGCACGAGACGTCACCAGGATCTTGCACTACTGTGGTTACACACGTGTGCATGCATGAGACATCACTAGGATCTTGTGCTACTGTGGTTACACACATGTGCATGCACGAGACGTCACCAGGATCTTGCACTACTGTGGTTACACACGACCTGCTCTCCTGGACATGCTGCTACTTACTGTAAACTTTAGGATGTCTTATGATCAAATCAAATCATTCTACAGTGTTGCTCGATGTATATTAAGGGGTCCGCAGCTTCCTACCACACAGGGCTGGTCCTGACCAGGAGGAATGAGGCCCAGAGAAATGGCGGTGAACTGGAGCCTCAAAACTGGGGTCACCTGGTACATTAAGGAGGGTCTCAATGCTTCGGCCATATTACACCCCGCAAGTCTCAGATCTAATAGATTTGGCCACATAAAAGGGTCAAGGGCTCTGGTGCAAAATCTTGGGTTGGGCCCGATCTGCCATTACCCTTGTCCTATCTGTACTCTGTAGCAGTATTGGCACAGACCACCACGACTTCACCCATCCTTCCTTTCCCCTGTCAGTGCCCTCACATAGTAATTGTGTCCCACATTTGTGCCACGGCCTCCCCCATAGACTCCCTCCTTGACTATATGCTGCTACTTTTGCCATTAGAGAGGTAATGTTCTCCTTTCTGACAGTGGAGGGCTGAGTATAATAAATCTTCTCACTCCAGTGCACCAGAGGACATGGGGAATAAATTTACAACGTACTGCCAGCCAGCAAAGGGAATCAGAAGCGAGGTTAAAGAGGTCTAACCAGCCCTACAGATGTGCGGGAGACCTGAGACCCCCCCAGTTTCCCCTACCCTACAGCTTGATAACTGTATAGTCTAAGCCATAACCCATTCGGTGCTAGTAACAATGGGGTTTAGAGTCTGGGGTGGGATCATCCATAATGCCCACAAATAGGAACGGGCTTTGCAGAGTGAGGAACCCGGAACAGCCACAAATTAGCAACAATAGCGCTGACGGACTAGCAGCACAGTCAGGGGAGCGGACAGGACTGGTCAATGGATGAGATGGAAGTGTAAACAATAAGGGCGAGGTATAAGAATATCCACAGCCAATGCTGCAGTCAGTATGAGGGTCACTTAGGAGTCAAAATTAGAATAATAGCATAATAGGAGAAAGTAAGAACCTGTATCAGCAGGCAGGCCATGGCAAGAGAAAGCCTTGAAATAGGCCACCAGGTTTGATGTCCTCTTCATGTATGCCCACCATGCAAGCAGAGCAGGAGAACCACAGCCTAATCCAGCTGGGCCGGAACGTGGAGCATGAGGGGACCACAGGTGCTTGTAGAGGTGCAGGACGAGGCGAGTAACGCGCATACGACGCCATGCTATCGGGGCACCATGGTTTTCTATACATGTACATTACAGCACAGAAGGTTTTGTCCCCCAGCTCCGGGCCATAAAGAGAGGAAGAAGAGGAGTCTGAGTCATCCAGCCTTCCTATATTACATAATTGGGGTCATATGGTGGAAACATACGAGGACAATTACAGCTCTGGCTTTGTAATATCTATTTTTATAAAGCTAAAAAGCAACAAGTGAGAACAGAAAATATCTGGAAATGAGGGCAGGAAATGATCCGCAGATGGAGCATGTGTCAACTCTCCTTTTAACACTTGCTGTCACTTGGTGCGGTTCATTCCTATACGTTGTGATATCTCCTCCTGTGATGTTCGACATGAAAACCATTATTAGTTGCAGTACCACTCCTGACCACATGGAGTGCTGTTGGCAGGAAGTATTGAAGGGAAAGCATTGCCTTGTAATGTGCTCATTAAATCCAAATGTCAAATGTATCACTTTTATTTCTAATCTGTTTCTATTTTATTATTGTAGATTTTTTTATTCTATTTTTTGCACAGGATTATGGGGGCGGCCATCTTGTCTGAGCTTCTCTGCTCTGGTAACAGCATTTAATGATCTGCTTTACAGCAGTTTCCTGGTCAACGGCAACAATAGTCAGGAGATGATTCATTGAGGTCTATGGGAAAGTTTTTTCAGACATGCTCAGTGCAGGGAGAGGGAGGAGCTAAGCTATGACATCATCTATTGTCAGTAGTGATGTAATGAGGGGTCAGTGGTGTTATCTATAGAGGTGTTATTTTCTAATACTATATGGGATGTAAATACGGTGACTGCTGCATAGAAAACCCCTACAGAATTAGCAAATGTTAGTCTAGGCTTAGTGGTCAGAGTGAAATTTTCAGGATAGAGGACATGAATAGAGATTAAAAAAAAACAAAAAAAAAAAAAAACACATAACACAAGACGGTTGTAATGCAATGCTCTAGAGCGCCACTTAATGGTAAAAAAAATAGTAATCACCAGGACCAGCAATCCTATCAGCCTCCTAGATACATATGGAGCCCGAGAGGTGTATGAAAAAAGTGTCTATGCTGCATTTCCATTGTAACAGCACTCCATGTGGTTAGGAGTGGTACTGCAAACTATATTAGACATTACAGACAAACCTTGCTTTTATATACACACACACACACACACACACACACATACATATGTGTCTCTACAATTCTTGATGGCATTTATGGGCAGACACCTAAATGAAATAGAAACCAGACAGAACTTCTGCATAACAAGGAATTTTCACCATTTATAGAGGAGATAAAAAGGAAGTTCTGGTTCTGCGGTGGAGACTTCCCCATCAGCAAGCTGATAAATACTAACCAACACCACAAAGCACCATCACTGAGGAGCAGACACAGGATTCTGCATCACCGGCCGCAGCTCCTTGGGTTAAGCCGCCCCGTCCGGGTCACACAGCCATATCTTTATTGTATACTTTATACTGTATATTGTATACTGTATGAGCGGTCACACTATATACTGTATACTGTACAAGCGGTCACACTATATACTGTATACTGTAAGAGCGGTCACACTATGGAGCCATATACTGTAAGAGCGGTCACACTATATACTGTAAGAGCGGTCACACTATATACTGTATACTGTAAGAGAAGTCACACTATATACTGTATACTGTACGAGCGGTCACACTATATACTGTATACTGTAAGAGCGGTCACACTGTATACTGTACGAGCGGTCACACTATGGAGCCATATACTGTAAGAGCGGTCACACTATATACTGTACTAGCTGGTACCCGCGACTTGGTCTGCGGTGATTGTAGCAGTGGGTATATACAGGGGCGGGTAAGGTTTTCGTACTGTGTATAAGGTATGGGATATGAAATGTAACTTTGTATCTTGTTTTCGCTGTAATTCAGAGAATACGTGAGACTTTTGTGTTGAAGCTAATTTGTATTTGAGCTGCTATATATACGGTGTTGTGAGAAACTTTACATAGTGACTTTGGGACAGAAGTATTTGAAGTTAACCCTTTCCCGCCGATGGCATTTTTTGATTTTCGTTTTTGACTCCCCTCCTTCTAAACCCCATAACTTTTTTATTTCTCCGCTTCCAGAGCCATATGAGGTCTTAATTTTTCCTGGGACAAATTTTTCTTCATGATGCCGCCATTAATTATTCTATATAATGTACTGGGAAGCAGGGAAAAAATTCAGAATGGGGTGGATTTGACGAAAAAATGCATTTCTGCGACTTTCTTACGGGCTTTGGTTTTACGGCGTTCACTGTGCAACCAAAATGACATGTCCCCTGTATTCTGTGCTTCATTACGATTCTGGGGATACCAAATTTATATGGTTTTATTTACATTTTGACCCCTTAAAAAAAATCCAAAACTGTGTTAAAAAATTATTTTTTGAAAAGTCGCCATATTCCAACAGCCGTAACTTTTTTATACGTGCGTGTACGGGGATGCATAGGGCGTCTTTTTTTGCGGGAACGGGTGTACTTTGTAGTTCTACCATTTTTGGGAAATGTTATTGCTTTGATCACTTTTTATTCAAATTTTTAGCAGAATCAAAACAGTGAAAAAATGGCAGTTTGGCACTTTTGACCATTTTTCCCGCTACGGCGTTTACTGAACAGGAAAAATATTTGTATAACTTTGTAGAGCGGGCGATTTAGGACGCGCGGATACCTAACATGTATGTATTTCACAGTTTTTAACTACTTTTATATGTGTTCTAGGGAAGGGGGGTGATTTGAATTTTTAATCCTTTTTATTTATTTTTTTATATTTTTTTTTACTTTTTTTAAACTTTTTTTTTTGCATTTATTAGACCGCCTAGGGGTATTGACATGGGTGGGCGGTGTCGCGGATTGTCAGAGCAGTGGGGGTCGGCAAACATGGCTGCTCCGGAGCGTTAAAGAGAGCCTCCTGGAGTATCGTTAAGGTGAGGGGCAAAGTGGTAAAGTATATGTATATGAGATTGTGTGGGGTTAGGGGCGAGGCTGCAGAGGGCAATATGAATTTTGTGGCTTGCTATGGTCCAAAGTGTGTGAGATTGCAGAGATGGTGGTGTGATTTTGGGTTTTGTGGGGGTTCTGGCACAAACGTATGTGCGCTATTGTGACGAAAAGTAGCCTATTGTTTAATCAAGTGTAATAACTATGTTTGTGGAACATTTCAGCCAAATCGGTGGAGCGGTTTTTGCGTGATTGACCGCCAAACATCCGAACATCCAAAGGGTCCTGGGAAAAACGTATGTGCGCTATTGTGATGAAAAGTAGCCTATTGCGCAATCGAGTGTAGGGACTATGTTTGTGGAAAATTTCAGCCAAATCGGTGGAGCGGTTTTTGCGTGATTGACCGCCAAACATCCGAACATCCAAAGGGTCCTGGGAAAAACGTATGTGCGCTATTGTGACGAAAAGTAGCCTATTGAGCAATACTGTATACTGTAAGAGGGGTCACACTATATACTGTATACTATACAAGCAGTGACACTATATACTGTATACTATACAAGCGGTCACACTATATACTGTCTACTATACAAGCGGTCACACTATATACTGTATACTATACAAGCGGTCACACTATATACTGTATACTATACAAGCGGTGACACTATATACTGTATACTGTACGAGCGGTCACACTATATACTGTAAGAGGGGTCACACTATATACTGTATACTGTACGAGCGGTCACACTATATACTGTAAGAGGGGTCACACTATATACTGTATACTGTACGAGCGGTCACACTATATACTGTAAGAGGGGTCACACTATATACTGTATACTGTACGAGCGGTGACACTATGTTGCAGGATGACTTGTGAGTGTATTACGGCCCTGGGCACCATTATTAGCAGTTCCCCCTACACAGCTCAGATCCCTCCGCCAGTCTCTTCCTTCTTTCCTCGTCATCACAGTCTCGCCTCCAGGCCTTCCCTCCTGTATAACAGGTAGGACAACATTTCCATCACCTTCGATACTCCAGAAGGACTAATAATATAAATCTCCTTCCCTTATCACAACCCCGGGAGATTATACCGGTGTCTGTAGATCTCATTTGATCATGGAGACGTCCTTTTCATCTACAGCACCCATCCGGCCATCCCAGGATCCCAACTCCAGGCCCCACATCCTTAATTTTCTAGTGGCCAAGGACTTGTTCTATGAACAGCGGCCAAGTCATTGCAGGGAGTAAGGGAAGTGTGTGCGGTAGTCCCATCACATCGTGTGTGCATGAAGCCATCAATTATGATGAACGCTGATCTTTATCTTCAGAGTTGCTGCAGGGGACAAGGTTCTGCTGGTTGGAACAAGATTACATGTGTAAATCTGGAGCATTACACACAAAATACTCCATCTAATGAGGTTTACTGATTTTACATGGCTGTGCATTTGTCAGACGGGAAGAAGGTGGGCGATGGAAAGAACAAGGAGCCTCAGAAGTATCACCTCAGGTTCCGGACCAAAGTACGGTTAGCTGCAACTGGACGACAGTGCAGTGCACGGATATCCAGTCTTGCACGCACTCCACTCCGTATTACACCCAAATGAATGGGCCTAGACGGGAGGAGGGAGTGTCTTCAGGCGGACGTTGCGAGGCGAATCCACCTGAAAAATGAGCAAGTCTCTTTTTTTTCCAGGAGCCGGAACAAACAGCTCCCGGAAATCAATGGGAGCCATCTTTATGGTCAGGATTTTGCAGCCTCTCCGCTGTTGTGACACCACGTCGGTGTCTGAGACCTTTATTACAACCTTTTATTTTCTGCATTTTCCGTATATCGCGGCCCTGACATCGACACCTCTGCACATGTTGTGAATGTATACACATCCAATAACTTCCACATACTGCTCGCTGTGCAAGAAAAACATGTTTTTGAGAGCTTATAGAGTAAATGAACTGTAAATGGTTGTGGCGTTTATTTTGTTCCCCGGCAGTGCTAGTACGGGGGGACCATCTGTGAACAACAAGAACAGTCAGTGTAATGAGAGGAACGGGGGATAGAACTGACGGAAGAGAAAAAAAAAAAAAAACACCCAGCACATTCAATATTTACTGAACTGTCTGAATGCTTTTCCATGCCGCGTTATTCAGATTTATTCCCATCTAAACTTGATATTGAATCGGTAAAACTTTCCGTATGTAAAAAAGCACAAATGTCACCTCTCCTGCCAAGGCGCAGCTGTGCACACTGGGACCATTGAGGATCCGGAGATTCCACCATCTAAGCTCTTGGCTCCCGCGCTGGGGGACGCTTGTTCGTGCACCTTGTGCTGATGGGAATGAATTCTAGGACTGACGAGACCTGCAGGAGTCTCTATGATCTCTATGATATTCTATATGGGATCCATTGCTGCAGGTGCCACCGACCCTGCCAGCAATGTCTATGATGTTGTGCTTGAATTTTACTGAATTCTGCTACAGAGTCTCATAAAAGAGGAGGCTTCATCTGGAGAAGCCGGTGTCTCAGTGCAAAGGTTCCTTCCAGAGACTGGTCAAACTGTCTTAAAGGAAAATAGATTTTTCATTGTGGATTGGCCCCACAAGTAGCATCATAAGGTGACCATCACACGACATCTGTGGCATCCAATGTCTTCCAAGAACAATAGTTGGCATGGGGCTCCCAAATAGAGATGAGTTCTACCAGTCTGTCCTGAATTTCCAAAAGATCACATGGGACGGGCCAAGGTCATGGCACATCTTACACTGTCCTCTACCCGTCTCCAGAGTAATGGTCACCCAACATGCCACCCAGGAGGGCAGAAGAAAACAAGAGACTTCCAAACACGGTGAAGGAGTCCAGGAGAGGTGAGTATAAGGTGTTTCTTCACATACCCCGGGCCCCTACTCAGACTATAACTATTGCACGCTCAAGGTTCACCCAACCCATTTCAATTCCCTAATCCTCTTACTGGGTATATGACAAGACGCTATCTATTTGACTATAAATTTTTGTATATTTTGGTTCTACTATAAGTCCTGGGGATAATGGATAATGTGCAGGGTGCCCTGCTGGTGCAGTAGTTAGTGCTGTGTGCAGGGCACCCTGCTGGTGCAGTAGTTAGTGCTGTGTGCAGAGCGCCCTGCTGGTGCAGTAGTTAGTGCTGTGTGCAGGGCGCCCTGCTGGTGCAGTAGTTAGTGCTGTGTGCAGGGCGCCCTGCTGGTACAGTAGTTAGTGCTGTGTGCAGGGCGCCCTGCTGGTGCAGTAGTTAGTGCTGTGTGTAGAGTGCCCTGCTGGTGCAGTAGTTAGTGCTGTGTGCAGGGCACCCTGCTGGTGCAGTAGATAGTGCTGTGTGCAGGACGCCCTGCTGGTGCAGTAGTTAGTGCTGTGTGTAGAGTGCCCTGCTGGTGCAGTAGTTAGTGCTGTGTGCAGGGCGCCCTGCTGGTGCAGTAGTTAGTGCTGTGTGCAAGGCGCCCTGCTGGTGCAGTAGTTAGTGCTGTGTGTAGAGTGCCCTGCTGGTGCAGTAGTTAGTGCTGTGTGCAGGGCACCCTGCTGGTGCAGTAGATAGTGCTGTGTGCAGGACGCCCTGCTGGTGCAGTAGTTAGTGCTGTGTGCAGGGCGCCCTGCTGGTGCAGTAGTTAGTGCTGTGTGCAGGGTGCCCTGCTGGTGCAGTAGATAGTGCTGTGTGCAGGGTGCCCTGCTGGTGCAGTAGTTAGTGCTGTGTGCAGGGCACCCTGCTGGTGCAGTAGATAGTGCTGTGTGCAGGACGCCCTGCTGGTGCAGTAGTTAGTGCTGTGTGCAGGGCGCCCTGCTGGTGCAGTAGTTAGTGCTGTGTGCAGGGTGCCCTGCTGGTGCAGTAGATAGTGCTGTGTGCAGGGCGCCCTGCTGGTGCAGTAGTTAGTGCTGTGTGCAGGGCGCCCTGCTGGTGCAGTAGTTAGTGCTGTGTGCAGGGCGCCCTGCTGGTGCAATAGTTCTCTTCTACAGTTGTCCAGGCTGGCATGGCAGGCAAGGACTTGCAGCTCAGGAACAGCAGGACTGGCAGCAACTGGCTACCTTCCTTCCTCGGATGGCGGCTTGGTGTTTGCTTTGTAAGACGGACATCTAATAATTGTTTACGTACGGTTCAAAGTTCTGTCATTAGTCATGGAGGACGCTTCAACTCTACGATGAGATTAAATATTTGGATGGAACTACACGCCACGCTGTGCAAATGTTTGTACTACTGAAGGCTCTCTTAAAAAGTTTTGAAGACTTGTTGTGGCAGAATCAAACTGTAAAAAATATGTAATAGGATATAAAGGAAGGGGGCGCTATACCATCCACTACGGGGCTTTTATATGTTTCATCTACAGATTTTTACTGGGAGCCCCCTCGACCCTTCCCCTTCAACAACACTCCCTTACCCAAGGGGAAAGCCTTTAAAGGAATGGTGATCCTGGGAATATCAGAAAATAGCAACCGATTCCTGACTCTGGGGTCAATCTGGTTTTGTTTTTTAGTTAGTTTTTGGGTGACACATTTAAAGGGATCCTATCATTGGATACCTTTTTTTTCTCCCTAACACGTAGGAATAGATATCAGAAAGGATATTCTTCTCCTATCTTTAGATGACTTCTCCGTGCCGCTGTTCGATAGAAATCCCGGTTTTCTTTGATGTGCAAATGAGTTCTCTCGCAGCACTGGAGGCGGTCCTCAGCACTCAAACAGCACTGGGGGCGTCCCCAATGCTGCAAGAGAAGTCTCCAGCGCCGCCTCTATCTTCTTCTGGAACGCTCTCTCCCTGTGTCTTCTTCTGTCCTGGGTTTCAATCTTCTAGGCCTCGGGCCTTGGGCAGAGCTGACTGCGCATGCCCGCGGCCACAAGAAAATGGTCGCTTACACCAGCTTACTGTGTAAGCGGCCATTTTCTTGTGGCCTGTGCATGCGCAGTTGGCTCTGCCCAAGGCCTGAGGCCTAGAAGTTTGAACCCAGCTCCAGAAGAAGATGCACAGAAAGGTTGTTCCTGAAGAAGATGGAGGTGGCGCTGGAGAGTTCTCTTGCAGCATTGGAGATGCCCCCAGTGCTGTTTGAGCGCTGGGGCCCGCCCCCAGTGCTGCAAGAGAACTCATTTGCATACTAATGAAAAACGGGATTTCTACCAAATGGCAGCGAGGAGAAGACATCTAAAGGTAGGAGAAGAATAACCTTTCTTAAGGCTATTCCTACGTATTAGTCAAAAAAAAAATGATATCCAATGATAGGATCCCTTTAAGAACAATGCCCAAAGACTTTCCTGTATGAACAGAATAAAAGCAACTGTAAATACAGCTTAGACTCTGTTCACATTTAAGTTGTGCCTTCCATTTACAACGCTCCATTGGCTTTTATGTTGGCCATTGGGTTACAATGCGATGCTCAGTGCATGCCGTACTATTTTTCCCAATAAATACGATGCCATAAGAGATGGCGTCTACAGAAGACACAGAACAGAACATGGCCTATTATTACACTCCTAGAGTCGGAATTACCTAATAATTGGACTTGAGTCACAATGTGTCCTGGGGGTGTGGGATTAAAGAAGTGATTTGTGCGCTGTGTTGTAATGCGCCGTATGTTATAGTGTTACGAAGGTGTCATATCTTTGTGTCTGTATAATACCGCTGTGATATACGCTAATTCGGTCTCTCTCTGAACCTCTGGCTAAACACGCGTGACGGTTTCGTCTGCTTTTCATCCGTCTCTGTAGCAAATTAATACATGACCCCCATAGGGTTTCACCTTCAGTTGAACTTCTTTGTTGTTACAATGTACAGAATGTGTGAATTTTTGCTTTTTTTTGATCATTGAGTGATGGAGCTAATAATTTAATATATTGCTGCCCTAGAGACGGACATTCGCCGAAGATGTGAGGGAAATATGAAAGTGCCGACATAATTAGATCCTCATTTACCAAAATCTCAGAAAATACAAACATCATTTGTGAGAAGCCTTAAAGAAGGCGGCTAATGATAATGTGACGCTCGGAAGGTGCTTGTCCTGCTTTTACATAGTCGGGAAGAAAAAAAAAACCTACAGATCTGTAATCCACTTGTCTGCAGTTCAATTAAGATGAGTTAAAGCCCCCGGGAGCGGCGGAGAGCGAGGAGACCATTAGCGCGACTTCCGTAGATATGGACGGTGTAGAGGTTGTGCTATCATTGTATATGGACTGGAGATCGCTGGTGTAAGCTATAGGATTGTTCATGTATCTGTTACATCTATGACAATGACAATCACCCCAATGACCGTATCGTCTACCAAATTATAGTACGACCTGATATAAAGTTCGTTATACAGGGTACCTGTGAGGGGCATCTCCCAACCTATTAGGGACATGGCCATTCCCAAAGAGGGTGTCACTTCCTAAGTCCTCACTATTCCCCGGACGTGGCCCAATGATGACCGCTATGTTCTAGTTTTAGAATTCTTGCATGTCTTAGTGGGATGTTTAAGGTTTGGTGAGGAATCCGGTGATGAAACATCGAGGCAAAAGAGGTTTCCTCAGTGATCTGCACCTCTGTCCACGTTCGGCTCTCCTCTCCGGTGAGTGGTCTACAGGTTCAGATACTTTGTTTAAACGGTCTTACACTGTACACAGGGAAAAGAGACTGCACACACTCAGAGGTCGACTGCAATTTCTCATGGTACAATTTATGATATGTTAACAAAACCTAGGACAGACTGCAATTCACAACACAACTACTTAGTGGCTTCCTATCTTGTGACAGAGCACTGGAAAATATATGTCTATTGCACAGGTGGGAGAGACTGTGCACAAGGACTGCAAAGGAGGAAGAGACTGAGCACAAGGACTGCAAAGGAGGAAGAGACTTTGCACAAGGACTGCACAGGTGGGGAGACTGTGCACAAGGACTGCAAAGGAGGAAGAGACTGTGCACAAGGACTGCAAAGGAGGAAGAGAATGTGCACAAGGACTGCAAAGGAGGAAGAGACTGTACACAAGGACTGCAAAGGAGGAAGAGACTGTGCACAAGGACTGCAAAGGAGGAAGAAACTGTGCACAAGGACTATAGAGAAGGAAGAGACTGTGTACAAGGACTGCAAAGGAGGAAGAGACTGTGCACAAGGACTGCAAAGGAGGAAGAGACTGTGCACAAGGACTGCAGAGGAGGAAGAGACTGTGCACAAGGACTGCAAAGGAAGAAGAGACTGTGAACAAGGACTGCAAAGGAGGAAGAGACTGTGCACAAGGACTGCAAAGGAGGAAGAGACTGTGCACAAGGACTGTAAAGGAGGAAGAGACTGTGCACAAGGACTGTAAAGGAGGAAGAGACTGTGCACAAGGACTGTAAAGGAGGAAGAGACTGCACAAGAATTGCAGAAGAGGAAGACAAGGACAGAAGAGGAGGAAGATATTGCACACAGTGACTGCAGAGGAGGAAGAGACTACAAATAAGGACTGCTGAGGAGGAAGAGACTGTGCACAAGGAGAGAGGAGAAAGAGAATGCACAAGAACTGCAGAGGAGGAAGAGACTGTACACAAGGACAGAAGAGGAGGAAGAGACTACAAAAGAACTGCAGAGAAGGAAAAGACTACACAAGAATTGTAGAGCAGGGGCCACACGGTGGCTCAGTGGTTAGCACTGCAGCCTTGCAGCACTGGTGTCCTGATGTTCAAATCCGGCCAAGGGCATAAAAAACCATCTGCAAGCAGTTTGTATGTTCTCCCCGTGTTTGCATGGATTTCCATCCCATATTCCAAAAAGACATACTGATAGGGAAAAAAGTACATTGTGAGCTCCATGTGGGGCTCACAATCTACATTTAAAAAAAAAAAAAAAAAAAGAATTGTAGAGGAAGAAGAGATTGTATACAAGAACTGCAGAGGAGGAAGAGACTGCGCACAGTGCCACCACAATGCCACTGAAATCAATGTAGAACACAATGTACAGATGTGCTACAGATCAGCAGCAATGGAAACCGGTTTGCCAGTAGCCGGTGCATTGAAGAGTTCTATGAAATGGTGAGGATCCCTTCATATGGTTCTCAGGGACAATGTCCAGAGAATAAATGCAGTATGGATATGTGGCTGATACACTAGTGATTATCTGTGACGTGGAGCGGACAGCGGACTACATCACAAAGCAGATGCCATTGTAATGAAATTCACCCATATGTTGTAGGAAACATTGGTGTAGAAATGGACTCGCTGTCTGGATATTATTTTTGCAGCATGTCGGTACTTTCTGCTCACTCTCACCACAGATTTCAACCATTTCAAGTCAGAAGATTGATACCCAGGCAGGGAAATTTGCCACAAAATCTGCACCTTGATTTGCGCAAAATTTGCAGCAAAATCCCCGACACCTTTCTTTGCTTAGGCATTAGTAGGACTCATTGTGCGTATTCAGAATGGATATGGACGGCGCGGGGCTCAGCTCTCGGATATGTGGGCACAGTGAAGGATTTCTAAATTGTTTCTAGTATATGAGATTTGACAAACGCACATAACTACAAACACAATGTGCGTGCTCCATTCAGCACAATATTAAGTGCCTTCTGAAAGCTGTGAAGGTCAAGAATCTAATGAGGAGGAATCTCCCCCCAAAAAATCTCATCCAAAAAATTCAATGACAGCAGAGTGGGCTCCGGTAAAATTTTAACATCGCCAAACACTACCCGACCACCGAACAATAAAACATGTGGAAGGGAGGAGAGTGTCTATTCACAGTCGCCATGCATACAGGCTGCAGATTTGGGAAGCCGGTGACTCACTCCATTGTACGCCTAAATAACCATACTGTACATCGCCTGCTATTGTCCTGCCTTATCCTTGGCGAGCGAAACAAAAGGTGATGGGATGAGAGGACATTTTTTTGTGCTATGCGTCGGAGTAATGGAAGTTTAGCAGCCCACGTGCCCGTCACTGGCTCCACCGCCAGTCCCCCCCACCCTAAATCTCCATTATCAGATTCTGAATTGCAGAAGTGTGAAACGAAACAACCTAGACCTGAGCGCCATATGCCTGGGGCGGCGGGCAGTTCTGGCGCTCAACTTTTATTGCAATGGAGAGTCTCCATAGACAGTAGGTAGTTCTGTATGAATGGGGTCAGGTACAAGGAAAATGAAGTGCAATGCAAAGGTCAAACTGTGCAGAGACCAAGAGGAGGAAGGCAGAGAGGTTGGGAGTAGTAGTCGGGTCCATGTGGTTGTAGTTACCTCCTCTAGACCTCCAGTATTCCATAGGCTCTGGTGCAATAAGCGATGAGGGGGCATGAAGTGTGAACGATAGTAATAGGATTCCCTGTAATAAGCCTTCCGGAGCCTGATGGTGGTCGGGGTGCCCTTGATGGCAGTGCAGGATTGTGGACTCAGGAGTGATGCAAAAACTTGTAAGTAAGACACAAGCAGCCTACTATGAATGATGAGAGCGGATGTGATGTCAGGGTCTACGTCATTATTCGGGACTAAGGTGAATTTACTATAGAAGTCATCAACAACCAATGAACACTTAGAATCCCATATGGGGTTGATCAAGACTAAAAAACATGGCGGATCTCTTCTTCTCAGGGACTGTTGGCCATACAGACATGCTGCAGTTCATTACCATGTGACCAATGAACATGAGGTGAGAAGAAGAAAGCCGCCATGTTTCTTCACAATATCTTTAATCTAAAAGCATGAGATGATAATGGATGGGAATAGCAGATAGGAAGTCACCGAGAAAACCTAAATATGAGGAAGGGGGATTTACAAAGGAGGCAAATGGGAAACTGCAAAGACATATGTATATTACATACAGTACATACAGTATATAAAATGTAAGACTTTGGGCTCCTCCTCTAACGTACCAGACACATCACAATCTGCAGTGTATAGACGTCTATAATAATAATGAGGAGTTGGTGCGGACTCTTATGTTAGTCAATAGAGTTTAGCTGAGAGTAGCTGTAATATGGAGGTATCACTACAGGGGCCACAGAGGGGGCAACTGCAACTGTGACGAGGTCCCTTCGCCAGACTAGGGCTGGTTAGACTTCTTTGATCTCCTCTGATGTTTGGCAAGCTGTGTCTCATCAATGGATTCCTCCTGCCCTCTGGTGCACTGGAGTGAGAAGATTTATGATACACAACCTTCCACTGTTAGAAAGGAGAAAAATATCCCTCTAATGGCAAAAGGAACAGCTGGTCAGCAGAATCTAGCCAAGGAGGGATTCTATGTGTTACAAAAGGGGGCACAATTACCATGTGGGGTGCACAGATGGGATGGGGATGATGAGAATTTCTTGTGCACAGACATGTTTAGAGGAAGCATTCATGGAAAGAAAAATGTATATGCTTATACAGTATACAGAGGGAATGTCACTAATGGGGGGCTCAGGCTGAGCCTTGCACCAGGGTTCATGAGGACACATACATATATATATATATATATATATATATATATATATATATATATATATACAGCACTGAACTAAGGGGTGCAGGGTCAGTGTAACTGCATCATTGCTGAATTGGGTGCTACTAAATTGCATGACTTTGGCACCAGAAGCTTGTACCACTAATCCCACATTTTGTCCCTAAAAGGTATTGCAATCCAGTGCAAAGTCTTATATATGCAACAGCCTGGCGATGTTATTTGGCCATGCTATATGAGCACTAGTGTATGGGTGCTATATGGTTAACAGAACAGCCAACAAAACGTAACGCAGAGGATAGAAACAAGTGGAAGCATTGGCAGTATGTACCGGCATGCAGGACCAGCTATAGGATTTACATGGGTGTTGGAGGAAAGAAGGATTGGGCATGCCGACTTTCAACACACCCAGTCCTTTGATGCCAGGGGAAATAAGCTGATCCGAATGAATGTATCCGGGGACGTTCTCAGCCGGCTGCGGTCTGCAGTATAATGGCTGAACATGCGTCCCTGACACTGCGAGGGGTAAGGCCCACGGGACTGTAGCGATGCAGACCTCTCTCCAGAGAGAATAATGGCGCAAGTCACGTTGGCAATGAAGTGCGGAGAACGTATAGCGCATACGGCGCCACGCTTTATGTATAAACAAATAAAAAGCCGCACAAACAGCAAACACAAAAGAAGCGGCGCTCTCGACGGAGTCAAATAGTTTAGAAAAATTGCAGGAATTTCTGTTTGCTCATGTAACAACACAAGGTCATTTTTCCTTCACCTACGTCCAATTACTAAATTCTTTGTTTCATGCACACTAATAACGATGTTGAGAGGAACAAAGGTAAGGTCGCGGGTACTTACCAGGCTGCCGAGCCGCTTTATCTCTCTGTTTTGTTAAGGTGCTGTGATTTCACTATCCAAATGTAACTCCAGGCAGTCTGAAAAGAAACAGGTTAAAATATCTCTCCGTTATAATTGGTATTTCAGATTTAATTAAAAATTAAACTTTCATAATGTTTCACCATCCAGAGCAATGCACTATCAGTCAAGCGTGACTTTTTTTGGTGACAAAAAAATAAGCTCTTTGTAGAATATATTTTATAATGAAAGAGGTGGGAGGCGGCGGGGAAGATACAAAAGGACGCAAAGAAAGACTGCAAAGGAAAAAAATAGAACGAAACAAAGAAAAAAGACAAAGATAATATTTTATTTCTTTTATTTTTTTTTTGCCCTGAATAACAATCTACATATTTTATGAGGGTAGACATGGCAGGTAAGGCTGAAACATAGGAGAGGAGTGCATGTGTATGTCGTATGGATTGTGTGCACGCAATGGAGGGTGACGCCGGACTCCTAGCATTCCCTGACTCAATCAGATCAATATTCTAATCAATAGGACAAGGCGGTATTATAGTAGTTATATTCTTGTACATAGGAGGTAGTATTATAGTAGTTATATTCTTGTACATAGGAGCAGTATTATAGTAGTTATATTCTTGTACATAGGAGGTAGTATTATAGTAGTTATATTCTTGTACATAGGAGGTAGTATTATAGTAGTTATATTCTTGTACATAGGAGTAGTACTATAGTAGTTATATTCTTGTACATAGGAGCAGTATTATAGTAGTTATATTCCTGTACATAGGAGCAGTATTATAGTAGTTATATTCTTGTACATAGGAGTAGTATTATAGTAGTTATATTCTTGTACATAGGAGTAGTATTATAGTAGTTATATTCTTGTACATAGGAGCAGTATTATAGTAGTTATATTCTTGTACATAGGCGTAGTATTATAGTAGTTATATTCTTGTACATAGGAGTAGTATTATAGTAGTTATATTCTTGTACATAGGAGCAGTATTATAGTAGTTATATTCTTGTACATAGGAGTAGTATTATAGTAGTTATATTCTTGTACATAGGAGCAGTATTATAGTAGTTATATTCTTGTACATAGGAGCAGTATTATAGTAGTTATATTCTTGTACATAGGAGGTAGTATTATAGTAGTTATATTCTTGTACATAGGAGTAGTATTATAGTAGTTAGATTCGTGTACATAGGAGCAGTATTAAAGTAGTTATATTCTTGTACATAGCAGTAGTATTATAGTAGTTATATTCTTGTACATAGGAGCAGTATTATAGTAGTTATATTCTTGTACATAGGAGCAGTATTATAGTAGTTATATTCTTGTACATAGCAGTAGTATTATAGTAGTTATATTCTTGTACATAGGAGCAGTATTATAGTAGTTATATTCTTGTATATAGGAGGTAGTATTATAGTAGTTATATTCTTGTACATAGGAGCAGTATTATAGTAGTTATATTCTTGTACATAGGAGCAGTATTATAGTAGTTATATTCTTGTACATAGGAGCAGTATTATAGTAGTTATATTCTTGTACATATGAGGTAGTATTATAGTAGTTATATTCTTGTACATAGGAGTTAGTATTATAGTAGTTATATTCTTGTACATAGGAGGTAGTATTATAGTAGTTATATTATTGTACATAGGAGCAGTATTATAGTAGTTATATTCTTGTACATAGGAGTAGTATTATAGTAGTTATATTCTTGTACATAGGAGCAGTATTATAGTAGTTATATTCTTGTACATAGGAGCAGTATTATAGTAGTTATATTCTTGTACATAGGAGCAGTATTATAGTAGTTATATTCTTGTACATAGGAGCAGTATTATAGTAGTTATATTCTTGTACATAGGAGCAGTATTATAGTAGTTATATTCTTGTACATAGGAGAAGTATTATAGTAGTTATATTCTTGTACATAGGAGCAGTATTATAGTAGTTATATTCTTGTACATAGGAGCAGTATTATAGTAGTTATATTCTTGTATATAGGAGGTAGTATTATAGTAGTTATATTATTGTACATAGGAGGTAGTATTATAGTAGTTATATTCTTGTATATAGGAGCAGTATTATAGTAGTTATATTCTTGTACATAGGAGGTAGTATTATAGTAGTTATATTATTGTACATAGGAGTAGTATTATAGTAGTTATATTCTTGTACATAGGAGGTAGTATTATAGTAGTTATATTCTTGTACATAGGAGTAGTATTATAGTAGTTATATTCTTGTACATAGGAGGCAGTATTATAGTAGTTATATTCTTGTACATAGGAGGTAGTATTATAGTAGTTATATTCTTGTATATAGGAGGTAGTATTATAGTAGTTATATTCTTGTACATAGGAGGTAGTATTATAGTAGTTATATTATTGTACATAGGAGTAGTATTATAGTAGTTATATTCTTGTACATAGGAGTAGTATTATAGTAGTTATATTCTTGTACATAGGAGCAGTATTATAGTAGTTATATTCTTGTACATAGCAGTAGTATTATAGTAGTTATATTCTTGTACATAGGAGCAGTATTATAGTAGTTATATTCTTGTATATAGGAGGTAGTATTATAGTAGTTATATTCTTGTACATAGGAGCAGTATTATAGTAGTTATATTCTTGTACATAGGAGCAGTATTATAGTAGTTATATTCTTGTACATAGGAGCAGTAATATAGTAGTTATATTCTTGTACATAGGAGGTAGTATTATAGTAGTTATATTCTTGTATATAGGAGGTAGTATTATAGTAGTTATATTCTTGTACATAGGAGGTAGTATTATAGTAGTTATATTCTTGTATATAGGAGTAGTATTATAGTAGTTATATTCTTGTACATAGGAGCAGTATTATAGTAGTTATATTCTTGTACATAGGATGTAGTATTATAGTAGTTATATTCTTGTACATAGGAGGTAGTTTTATAGTAGTTATATTCTTGTACATAGGAGCAGTATTATAGTAGTTATATTCTTGTACATAGGAGCAGTATTATAGTAGTTATATTCTTGTACATAGGAGTAGTATTATAGTAGTTATATTCTTGTACATAGGAGCAGTATTATAGTAGTTATATTCTTGTACATAGGAGCAGTATTATAGTAGTTATATTCTTGTACATAGGAGCAGTATTATAGTAGTTATATTCTTGTACATAGGAGGTAGTATTATAGTAGTTATATTCTTGTACATAGGAGGTAGTAGTCTAGTAGTTATATTCTTGTACATAGGAGGTAGTATTATAGTAGTTATATTCTTGTATATAGGAGTAGTATTTATAGTAGTTATATTCTTGTACATAGGAGTAGTATTATAGTAGTTATATTCTTGTACATAGGAGGTAGTATTATAGTAGTTATATTCTTGTACATAGGAGTAGTATTATAGTAGTTATATTCTTGTACATAGGAGTAGTATTATAGTAGTTATATTCTTGTACATAGGAGTAGTATTATAGTAGTTATATTCTTGTACATAGGAGGTAGTATTATAGTAGTTATATTCTTGTACATAGGAGTAGTATTATAGTAGTTATATTCTTGTATATAGGAGTAGTATTATAGTAGTTATATTCTTGTACATAGGAGTAGTATTATAGTAGTTATATTCTTGTACATAGGAGGTAGTATTATAGTAGTTATATTCTTGTACATAGGAGCAGTATTATAGTAGTTATATTCTTGTACATAGGAGGTAGTATTATAGTAGTTATATTCTTGTATATAGGAGTAGTATTATAGTAGTTATATTCTTGTACATAGGAGTAGTATTATAGTAGTTATATTCTTGTACATAGGAGTAGTATTATAGTAGTTATATTCTTGTACATATGAATAGTATTATAGTAGTTATATTCTTGTACATAGGTGTAGTATTATAGTAGTTATATTCTTGTACATAGGAGCAGTATTATAGTAGTTATATTCTTGTACATAGGAGTAGTATTATAGTAGTTATATTCTTGTACATAGGAGCAGTATTATAGCAGTTATATTCTTGTACATAGGAGGTAGTATTATAGTAGTTATATTCTTGTACATAGGAGGTAGTATTATAGTAGTTATATTCTTGTACATAGGAGTAGTATTATAGTAGTTATATTCTTGTACATAGGAGTAGTATTATAGTAGTTATATTCTTGTACATAGGAGTAGTATTATAGTAGTTATATTCTTGTACATAGGAGTAGTATTATAGTAGTTATATTCTTGTACATAGGAGGTAGTAGTCTAGTAGTTATATTCTTGTACATAGGAGGTAGTATTATAGTAGTTAAATTCTTGTATATAGGAGTAGTATTATAGTAGTTATATTCTTGTACATAGGAGTAGTATTATAGTAGTTATATTCTTGTACATAGGAGTAGTATTATAGTAGTTATATTCTTGTACATAGGAATAGTATTATAGTAGTTATATTCTTGTACATAGGTGTAGTATTATAGTAGTTATATTCTTATACATAGGAGGTAGTATTATAGTAGTTATATTCTTGTACATAGGAGTAGTATTATAGTAGTTATATTCTTGTACACAGGAGCAGTATTATAGTAGTTATATTCTTGTACATAGGAGGTAGTATTATAGTAGTTATATTCTTGTACATAGCAGTAGTATTATAGTAGTTATATTCTTGTACATAGCAGTAGTATTATAGTAGTTATATTCTTGTACATAGGAGTAGTATTATAGTAGTTTTATTCTTGTACATAGGAGCAGTATTATAGTAGTTATATTCTTGTACATAGGAGCAGTATTATAGTAGTTATATTCTTGTACATAGGAGGTAGTATTATAGTAGTTATATTCTTGTACATAGGGGGCAGTATTATAGTAGTTATATTCTTGTACATAGGAGTAGTATTATAGTAGTTATATTCTTGTATATAGGAGCAGTATTATAGTAGTTATATTCTTGTACATAGGAGTAGTATTATAGTAGTTATATTCTTGTACATAGGAGCAGTATTATAGTAGTTATATTCTTGTACATAGGAGTAGTATTATAGTAGTTATATTCTTGTACATAGCAGTAGTATTATAATAGTTATATTCTTGTACATAGCAGTAGTATTATAGTAGTTATATTCTTGTACATAGGAGCAGTATTATAGTAGTTATATTCTTGTACATAGGAGCAGTATTATAGTAGTTATATTCTTGTACATAGGAGCAGTATTATAGTAGTTATATTCTTGTACATAGGAGAAGTATTATAGTAGTTATATTCTTGTACATAGGAGCAGTATTATAGTAGTATATTCTTGTACATAGGAATAGTATTATAGTAGTTATATTCTTGTACATAGGAGCAGTATTATAGTAGTTATATTCTTGTACATAGGAGTAGTATTATAGTAGTTATATTCTTGTACATAGGATCAGTATTATAGTAGTTATATTCTTGTACATAGGAGCAGTATTATAGTAGTATATTCTTGTACATAGGAATAGTATTATAGTAGTTATATTCTTGTATATAGGAGTAGTATTATAGTAGTTATATTCTTGTACATAGGAGCAGTATTATAGTAGTTATATTCTTGTACATAGGAGGTAGTATTATAGTAGTTATATTCTTGTATATAGGAGTAGTATTATAGTAGTTATATTCTTGTACATAGGAGGTAGTATTATAGTAGTTATATTCTTGTACATAGGAGCAGTATTATAGTAGTTATATTCTTGTACGTAAATGATAGTAGTTATTACATAGTCATTACAATTACTATTATCAGATGTAACAGTAAATACTTTATCGTTTCTTTTGGATTCACGGCATTGTGAAGTGTGATATGTGCAATTCTTAAAGAGACCCTTCTGCAGACTGAATGCTAAGGAACAGGTGTACTGTCTGTACTGAGAAGCTGACTGTCACTTATAAAGCAGATCCTCTAGTTACTACACACGTGACGCTGTTTTCGGCACAGACGTCCCGTGCACTGACAGCAGTATTGTCACGGTGCTCCTGAGGATCCCTCTGTAGAGCGTCTGTCAGCCTTCAGCACAATGTCTCTGGTGAGTTCAGGAGAAAAGACGTGGCATTCATATACTGAGCAGGGAGGATGAGGAGGGACGCGGAGCTCCCCTCAAGTGTCCTGGAACAGTAAACAAACAAGCAGCAGGGTTTGGCTAGAAAACACTTAAACACTGATTGCTAAATATTATCCACCCAAGAAACATGTGCGGATTTGGTATTTTACAATAAACAGTCACACATAGAGTATATGAGCGAGGGCTCATACCATGCACAGCACGAGCCGGGAATATGGTAATAGACCTAGAAGGGTGTAAGTAACGTAACAACAGTCCCCACAGCTGTTATGGCGCCCCCTGGACAGCACTGGTTGGTCTTTGCATTTCTTGTGACTAGCTCCCCCTTTTCATAGGGATCCCCAATACTAGCAAAGACAGGGAGAATGCAAGATTGCGTAAAAGAGCAAAGGGTCAAAAAAAACTCATCGCACCCTATGGAAGACCATGGACTTATGGGATCCAACTAGGACAGTCTATGACTAAGGGCCCTGGAGTAGAGATTAGGAAGGATGGATGGGGAGGGCACGTACATTAGACTATTGGAGTCCAAAACCACCATTTTCAATGAGACCAGTCAACCCTCGATGATGTACTTGGCCCCCTACACACGAAGGAAGCCAAACCATAATATCTGGTGCACACATCAGTCAGATTTCCCTGCTTGATACCCGCCTGAAGACCAGGACCCCCTGCATTATACTCACATGTGATACTAGACATCACAGGCTCACTGCTGCTGTATACTATATACAGTACAAGACCATGAGGCGGGGGTACTACTATAATGCAAAGAGTTGGGTGTCTGGACTAAGTTTGAGTCCGAAAATCTGGTCCGCATATGGAAGGGATAGCTCTGTGTGCATGGGGCCTTAGACAGTTGGCCAAGGCTCCTCTGCCAGATGTCAAGGAAAAAGGATCAGGCATGTTGAATTTTAACATGGCCAGTCCATTGTTCTCAAGGGTATATAAGCCACTGCCAGAAGCATGTGAAGAGGACAGCAGTTTAGCCCCCTCTTCCTTGGTTGATCCAAGCATGCATGTGTATGAGGAGATGGGGAGGAATTGTTGTCCGGGCCTGAGAAAACATTAGCAGGTTCACAAGCCTGCGATGCACTAAACACAACCGCACATGTCAGAGACATCGATGCCGTCATCCTATCCCTGCCGTCTCCATTGCAGACCATACTGTACTTCCATTACCAAAATTTTATAAAAAAGGGGGATATAAATCCCATCCTAATATCCCCCCCAGATTACTCAGAGCCGCAGAGGATTCTTTGATATTTTCTTGAATCGCACAATGTGACCTGTAATTGCCATTGGGGGATATAAATCGATACAGCATATGTCGTCTGTGCCAGGCCTGCTCCAAGTTCTCATGGAAGATACTGATCAGGGGCTGTAATGCTGAAATGTTCATTTCGCCTCCCTGGCTGCCCCGAGCCCGGTGTCATCTCTCACAGCTCAAATTCTATCCAGCAAACAACATTATGGAACCATTAAGGAGCAGAATCTCGTTACATCGACACAGGCAACATTCTATCTCCGGCTCCGGCCCCAGCCAGCAGCGTCTTCTAGAAGTGCAATAAACAGAAAATTAGCCACAGTGTAACACCTTCTGCGCCATTCTAACAGTCGCGGTATAATTTAATATGTGTTTAATAGCGCTGTGTTTAAGGCGGCTATATTGCCATTGTAAGCAGTTACAGGGCCGGCGAGGGATTCATTGCTCAGTGCCAATAAAGAAAGACAAGAGGAGGTAAAAAGATGGGAGAAACGTACAATCTCACCTCTGTGAGTCCCAGACTCCATGAAGGTGGAATAGATTTCATTTCTGCGCAGCTTAAAGGCACAGACGAAACGGATTTGGAGACTATTCCATTATACCACGGCTACAGAGACGTACCTTAAGAAAGACAACGCAGCTCGAATAAAACAAGATTTAACGGGTCTTAAGATGGAAGATCCCGGCAAATTTATCCAAATACACCTGAAGATGTAGCAGAGCTGAAGAGTGCGCTGTAAAAAGACACAAACCACACGCTGGTGTATTGTCATGTGCTTGGAGCATGTTCTGGGATGTCATGTAATAATATATAACATTACGGCAATATGTATCAGACACTCCTCACCGAGAGGAAAACCTCTCCGAATTCTGGAGATCCCGGGATGGAAAGACAAGTCAATGATACATACATGATAAAATGGAAACCAAATATCAGCACATCCGGATGTATTTAGTATGTAGTATGAGCCCTCCGCAGGTAGCACGTCTGTGCCCGCCTTGGCCGGCTATCATTGAGGGTAAGGATGGTTGTGTGAGGAATGTTTTGTGTCTTGGGCACACAAGTCTTCAAGGTTGGCCACTGGCCGCTCTCTTTACAGTGGCCAACCAATGATGTCCCAGACGTGCTCAATGGGAGACACCACAGATCATGGCAACGACTTGGGTCCACACAGGCTGCTCACAGTTGTAAGAGCAACATGAGGCCTGGTGTTGTCCTGCTGAAAAACAACTCCTGGGAACGATGGGGACATGGACAACCACGGGGTCCACCATCAAATCATTATAACACAGAGTTGTTAGTGTATCCAGAATGAAAACTAGAGGGTCTGTGTACTGTACGATATGTCACCCCACACCACAATCCTGGGAGTAGGACCAATGTGATGTTCCCTTGAGAAGGACTCTTCATGGCATTGCCCACGTGGTCTTCAGACCAATCTCCGGATATCATTGTGTCTGAGACAAAAACAGGACACATCACTATAGAAGATAGACCTTCATTACAGGACATGTCACTATAGAGGATAGACCTCCATCCCAGGACCCATCAGTATATAGAGGATAGACCTCCATTCCAGGACTCCTCACTATATAGAGGATAGACCTCCATTCCAGGACACATCACTATAGAGGATAGACCTCCATTCCAGGACTCCTCACTATATAGAGGATAGACCTCCATTCCAGGACTCCTCACTATATAGAGGATAGACCTCCATTCCAGGACTCCTCACTATATAGAGGATAGACCTCCATTCCAGGACTCCTCACTATATAGAGGATAGACCTCCATTCCAGGACTCCTCACTATATAGAGGATAGACCTCCATTCCAGGACTCATCACTATGTAGAGGATAGACCTCCATTCCAGGACTCCTCACTATAGAGGATAGACCTCCATTCCAGGACTCCTTACTATAGAGGATAGACCTCCATTCCAGGACTCATCACTATATAGAGGATAGACCTCCATTCCAGGACTCCTCACTGTAGAGGATAGACCTCCATTCCAGGACTCATCACTATATAGAGGATAGACCTCCATTCCAGGACACATCACTATAGAGGATAGACCTCCATTCCAGGACACATCACTATATAGAGGATAGACCTCCATTCCAGGACTCCTCACTATATAGAGGATAGACCTCCATTCCAGGACTCCTCACTGTAGAGGATAGACCTCCATTCCAGGACTCATCACTATATAGAGGATAGACCTCCATTCCAGGACTCCTCACTGTAGAGGATAGACCTCCATTCCAGGACTCCTCAGTATAGAGGATAGACCTCCATTACAGGACCCATCACTATAGAGGATAGACCTCCATTCCAGGACTCCTCACTGTAGAGGATAGACCTCCATTCCAGGACTCCTCACTATATAGAGGATAGACCTCCATTCCAGGACTCCTCACTATAGAGGATAGACCTCCATTCCAGGACTCCTCACTATATAGAGGATAGACCTCCATTCCAGGACTCCTCACTATATAGAGGATAGACCTCCATTACAGGACCCATCACTATAGAGGATAGACCTCCATTCCAGGACTCCTCACTATAGAGGATAGACCTCCATTCCAGGACCCCTCACTATAGAGGATAGACCTCCATTCCAGGACTCCTCACTATAGAGGATAGACCTCCATTCCAGGACTCCTCACTATATAGAGGATAGACCTCCATTCCAGGACTCCTCACTATAGAGGATAGACCTCCATTCCAGGACTCCTCACTATATTGGATAGACCTCCATTCCAGGACTCATCACTATAGAGGATAGACCTCCATTCCAGGACTTCTCACTATAGAGGATAGACCTCCATTCCAGAACTCCTCACTATAGAGGATAGACCTCCATTCCAGGACCCCTCACTATAGAGGATAGACCTCCATTCCAGGACTCCTCACTATAGAGGATAGACCTCCATTCCAGGACTCCTCACTATATAGAGGATAGACCTCCATTCCAGGGCTTATCACTATATAGAGGATAGACCTCCATTCCAGGACCCATCACTATATAGAGGATAGACCTCCATTCCAGGACTCCTCACTATAGAGGATAGACCTCCATTACAGTACCCATCACTATAGAGGATAGACCTCCATTCCAGGACTCCTCACTATATAGAGGATAGACCTCCATTCCAGGACTCCTCACTATAGAGGATAGACCTCCATTCCAGGACTCCTCACTATAGAGGATAGACCTCCATTCCAGGACTCATCACTATATAGAGGATAGACCTCCATTCCAGGACCCATCACTATAGACGATAGACCTCCATTCCAGGACCCATCACTATATAGAGGATAGACCTCCATTCCAGGACTCCTCACTATATAGAAGATAGACCTCCATTCCAGGACTCCTCACTATAGAGGATAGACCTCCATTCCAGGACTCCTCACTATAGAGGATAGACCTCCATTCCAGGACACATCACTATATAGAGGATAGACCTCCATTCCAGGACACATCACTATATAGAGGATAGACCTCCATTCCAGGACTCCTCACTATAGAGGATAGACCTCCATTCCAGGACTCCTCACTATATAGAGGATAGACCTCCATTCCAGGACTCCTCACTATAGAGGATAGACCTCCATTCCAGGACACATCACTATATAGAGGATAGACCTCCATTCCAGGACTCCTCACTATAGAGGATAGACCTCCATTCCAGGACTCCTCACTATATAGAGGATAGACCTCCATTCCAGGACTCCTCACTATAGAGGATAGACCTCCATTCCAGGACTCCTCACTATATAGGATAGACCTCCATTCCAGGAAGCATCACTATAGACGATAGACCTCCATTACAGTACCCATCACTATAGAGGATAGACCTCCATTCCAGGACTCCTCACTATAGAGGATAGACCTCCATTCCAGGACTCATCACTATATAGAGGATAGACCTCCATTCCAGGACCCATCACTATAGACGATAGACCTCCATTCCAGGACCCATCACTATATAGAGGATAGACCTCCATTCCAGGACTCCTCACTATATAGAGGATAGACCTCCATTCCAGGACTCCTCACTATACAGGATAGACCTCCAGTCCAGGACCCATTACACCACTGACCAGCGTATTCTCCAAGTAGACACTGAACAAGTAGGATCTGCTGGGAGATGTCAGAGCCGGCAGAAAGGGAACGCAGCTTTGATTGTAACTGACTGAGTATAAGACATGATGTGACTGAAGAGCGGCACCAGATGACTACCTCACTGTCACTATTATCTAGATGTGTTATATAAGTAAGCATTTAGTGACTTTTAGGTAAATTCTTGTAAATGGATTCAGGTTCCCCGTGTCTATGTGCGCATAAGGTGCCCAGGTCTGTCTTTACAATGAATTATAAATCTTTGCTCATCCTAAAAAATTCATCACAGATGTTAAGCCCCGAAGCTATAAGAGAAGTCACACCTGCAATCCACCTATGAGAAAAGATGGCGGAGCCGCTATTCGCTCCTGGAGACTCCGAGAAACCAAACAGAAGTTGCTCAGAAGTGTTCACCGGTCCTGAGATGGTTAATGGGGTACAAATAGAACAAGAGGGGAGAAAACCTCGAGACCCCCTGTATAGGAATATTACACTGACCGGTCTGTAGGAAGAATAAAAACTGAAGCCTTGTAGGAATATCATCTGCCATGATGCTTTGTCACTACTGGACGGTGTCACATAACTTTCCCAAAAACTAAACCCTCCCCATACAGGTACATCCTTCTTTCCTTCGTAATCTTTCCTCGTCTTTCGATGCAAACCTTTTTTTTCTGCTTTCACAACAGAATGTTTGTATCATCCATACTGGGATATCTACAGACAAGAGGACGGACACCCCGAAGGACGGACACCCCGTCTGCTCCACATCCCCGCCTGTCAGACTTCAGACCCCTCAGCTAGCCACAAATACAGTCCCAAGTTCCCAGTCAATGTCCTTCATCCTCTGACAGCTATATATATATATGTTCCAATAAGTTCCCAGTCTGTCTCCTTCCCCCTCTGGCAGATATATATATATGTAGTCCCTGGTCTTTCATTATTGACTCACATCTACCCCTGACTACGCGGTCCATGGAAGCGGCAGCCGTCTGTCCAGAATGAGGACATGCAGACAGCCCTAGGTCTTTGGTATTATCTGCAGTTTTTCTACAATATAACCTCTTCCCCCTTGCAGGATCCGCACCGCCATGTTCTAATAATAATGTAATGATGTATTCGCACAGCACATTACACTGAAGGTGCTCGGTTTGGCGTCCTCTCTCCCACAGGTGGAGTAGTCGTCGCTGACACACAATTCGGCGCTGATATCCTGCGTGAAACTTTAATTAAAGTTTTACAGTTCAGAGGGGATTTGTGTCTCATCAGCGTCACCTCTGATGGGGCGCGGGTGACACGTAAAACTTGATGGCTTCTCTGTCAGCGGTGAAAGTGCAATGAGATAAAGTCGTGCTGTTCACATTTACATCCTGAAGGTCACCGCAGCTCCAGGAACGGTGAATAGACCGGAACACGATGAAGGGGAGGTTGTGCGACTGGAAAGCACGTTTATATGTCCACAGTCTCCTCTTACTGGCAGTGAATAGAAACATAACTCGCCATCTCCTTCTGAACGTTTGTTACAATGTATCAGTTTAAATAAGATTCTAGTTGCGGTGCACAGGATCAGTCAGGTACATTGTTATATCCCTGTATACACAGTAGATGGATACAGATGGATCACACCAATGATACAATGTATACAGGGGGATGTCAGACCTCATGGGCATCCACTTTCACTTTCCCTGGTACAATGAGGGGGTGCTGCCCTGTGGAGTATATACTGCAGGGAATATCCATATACAGGTTGTGTGTCTAGACAGGTCCTCGTCATCCAATTGTATCTGCCTGACAATGCGGTTGCGACCTGTCTATGTGTGTAAATCAAGCCGCATAGAAGGCGCGCACAACGCAAGCAGCCATATTAATTATGCATCCGGACTCCAGGACTGACAAAGTTCCCATTGTTCGCCACCATTGCTCTATGTTAACCTGTTTACGACCTTTATCTCTCCTCCTGTGTCGCTATTATGTCTTGGTTGGGTTACAGCGATCCTTTTATGAGCGTCATTGATGTGCTGCAGATACAAGGAGAAGACAACCAGCAGGGAGGCCTCATATCTGCTCCTGCATTGTATGGGGCAGTGCTATACAGTGTGTTTATATAGGGGAGGGGGGTCACATATAATAAATCTCATATCGACCTATCAGATATGTAATATGCAAGGGCCTTGATATGTTCATGAATATTAAAGTCTCATCCTCTGGAAAGGAGTCTCATCCTCAGCGGCAATGTGCACAGGTGACTCCAATGTAGAGCCAGAGATGGACCAAGAAAGGGAGCAGTCACATCCAGGGGCGGATCCAGGGCCGGGCGAGCCGGGCAACCCGGGGCCCCGCGCTTAGCCCTAATAAAATGGTCCCGGTCAGCCTCGGCATAGTCGGGCAAGTGCCGGGGCCCACAGAGCCTCTGGGGGCCCCCCGGCACTTGCCTGTCACGATTTCAGCTCATCGGCGGACTGAATACATACGCGATTAAAGCAGGAGCTGTGAGATCAGCTCCTGCTTTAAAGCTCCGGCCCGGCTTGCGTGTGTAGGCGCGATGACGTCATCACATCACGCTTACACACGCAAGCCGGGCCGCAGCTAAGCAGGAGCTGAGGTCACAGCTCCTGCATCGCGTATGTGACTGGAGTGAGAGAGAGGAGCATCGGGGGAACGATGGAAGGTGAGTGATAGAAGGTGAGTGTAAGTGTTTGTTTGTATTAAATATTAAGGTGGAACATAATGAAGGGGGCCCATGAAACTGGGGGGCAAATGAAGGGGAGGGGGGGAACGGCATGACACTGGGGAAGATGAAGGGGGTGGGGAGAGAACGGCATGAAACTGGGGACAAAGATGGAGGGGGCCCAAAGAAACTGGGGGGCAAATGAAGGGGAGGGGGGAACAGCATGACACTGGGGCAGATGGAGGGGGGAGAACGGAATGACACTGGGGCAGATGGAGGGGGGGAGAACAGCATGACACTGGGGCAGATGGAGGGCAGAACGGCATGACACTGGGGCAGATGGAGGGGGGGAGAACAGCATGACACTGGGGCAGATGGAGGGGAGAACGGCATGACACTGGGGCAGATGGAGGGGGGGAGAACGGCATGACACTGGGGCAGATGGAGGGGGGGAGAACGGCATGACACTGGGGCAAATGAAGGGGGGGAGAACGGCATGACACTGGGGCAGAGACGGGGGAGACATGAAACTGTGGGCAGATAAAGGGGGAGAATGGCATGAAACTGGGGACAGAGATAGAGGGGGGGGCATAAAACTAGGGGTAGATGAAGGGTGTATATGAAAATGGGGAGAGATGGAGGGGGGGACATATAATTTACGGGTGACTGTAGGAGGATTATACTGTGTGGAATCACATGAAAAATGAATGAGAATGGGCGGAGTCAACATAAAAGTGGGTGGGGCCTATTTTGCTGCTGTGCGTAGGGCCCCGCCAAAGTCAATTGCCCAGGGCCCCGCAAACCCTGGATCCGCCACTGGTCACATCCAGACACAGGAGCATTAGGGGGCCCAGAAGGTGTATGTTCCCATTAGGAGACCAGTGCTATATAGGATACATTATAGTTGGGGTCTGGTACAGATTTTGCACAGGGGCCCAGTGGCTTCACATGACCCATTTATCCATAATGTCACAAACTAACCAAAAAGTGAAGACAATACAAAACAATAACAATTGGCGACCTGCTAATATGGCGCAATGTTCAGGCTGGATCACGACACGTCCCACTTCTGACACCTATTATACACAAGCCTCGCTGGATCCCACACAAACCGGCTGTATTTATAGGATACGAGGGCAGAACGTTACTCATTGCTCTCACTACAACCATAGGGCTGTGAAGGAAGCTGAACAAAGTGTAAAGAAAACTTCTACAACTTCCTCCAAGACGTTCTGTTTCCATGGCTTTTTTGAGTCACGTTATCAGAAAGTAAAATCTAATTAAAACAAACGATGAACGTTACAAACAATACAGAGCAAAGAGAAGAAACTCTTCACCCTCCAAGACCTGAGGAAGGACACCCCGCACAAGAGGACAATCTGCATCAGTCTTGTTTGCTAAAGTGCTCATGAGAAGTTCAAGACGCTGAATACACTAGATAGGTACTCTAGGTAGGTAAGTGATCTGTCCTGGTAAGTCCTCGGTGTAACTACGTCTATGTCACACCACAAGAATCAGAAGTGAAAGAGAGAAAATCCAAGAGAAGAGGAGGAAATGAGATCAGAGCAAAGTCACACTAACAAACTCCTACACAATAGTATGACCTGGGTATATACTGTATATAATTATATATGTACAGCCGGTATAACCTGGGTATATACTGTATATAATTATATATGTACAGCCGGTATAACCTGAGTATATACTGTATATAATTATATATGTACAGCCGGTATAACCTGGGTATATACTGTATATAATTATACATGTACAGCTGGTATAACCTGGGTATATACTGTATATAATTATATCTGTACAGCCGGTATAACCTGGGTATATACTGTATATAATTCTATATGTACAGCCGGTATAACCTGGGTATATACTGTATATAATTATATATGTACAGCCGGTATAACCTGGGTATATACTGTATATAATTATATATGTACAGCTGGTATAACCTGGGTATATACTGTATAATTATATATGTACAGCCGGTATAACCTGGGTATCTCCTGTATATAATTATATATGTACAGCCGGTATAACCTGGGTATCTCCTGTATATAATTATATATGTACAGCCGGTATAACCTGGGTATATACTGTATATAATTATATATGTACAGCCGGTATAACCTGGGTATATACTGTATAATTATATATGTACAGCTGGTATAACCTGTAATGTATGTAGCGCTGTCTCCTGGCGGGCTCATTTGTTGTGTGCAGTCTGGGTACAGCGTAGGGTGACATATATAATGTATTCATGTGGCGGTGCTGTAGGTCTGGAGTAATTTGTGATGTGACAATATAATTCTATAATTACTTTATAAGATTATATAATAAGGACGGCTCATAAATTAAGTGTATTTTTCCTGCAGGTAATTGTTGGCTTAGACTTCTAAACAAAGGTGAATCGCGGATCGGCCTCCCCCCTCCTGTATTATAACACTTCGCTTACTCTTCGCCTAATGAAAGCCGCGCACATTCATTACATACAACTTAATTGTTTAATGTATTTTCTTGCTGGAGTAAAATGAGAAGAATAAATAAAGTTGCGGCAGAAACATCGGCTCAGGGCAGATAATTCTGGATATAATCAGCTGTGTATTACCAGGCGGCATACAGGAGACCAAAACGGGGTACACAGCATGACATGAGGCTGAGCTGTAGTACCACCTACAACCTGTGCTAAGAGATGGAGCTGTTTCTGGAAGACGGTCAATGCCTTTAAAGGGTTACTCCCTATAGAATATGTACAATGTGATCCTATAGGTGACAAATGACACAATATACAGCGATGTATGTCAGAAGATTTCTCAGGTCATCTCAGTCAGAAAAGACTGTTGATGTCCAATACCTACAAAGCCGTGAACATTAAGTGAAGTCAGCATAAATAGATATTCCATTGAGCGGCGTCCCCGTCTCTGCTACCTGTGATATTACCAAAATAACATTCTTTAGAGAGAGGCAGAAGCTGTGCGCCCCACTGATAAGCAGGGAATCCGGATGTGAGGCCCCAGCACCAACTACACCGTCCAGCCACACACAGAGACATTAGCATCCTAAAAGTGAGAATTTATAAGAAATGACTCAGTAATAAACCCGACCGCGCTGACTGAGGAGGAAAAGTGCTGAGCCCGGCACATCGCAACCGCACAACCATCAGGAGCAAACTATAGCAGAGCACTATAAGGCAGAACTACAGTATCATTATAAGTGACAGCGCCCTCCAGCTAGACACACAGATACCTACCTAAAGGGGAACTATAGATCTCCCCAAAGTCTGTAATATCAAAAGCCCTAAAGACTGACTCCATAACCAGATATCTTTTTTTTTTTTTTTTTCTTTTAAATGTAGATTGTGAGCCCCACATAGAGCTCACAATGTACATTTTTTCCCTAACAGTATGTCTTTTTTTTTTGGAATATGGGATGGAAATCCATGCAAACACGGGGAGAACATACAAACTCCTTGCAGATGGTTTTATGCCCTTGGCGGGATTTGAACACCAGGACTCCAGCGCTGCAAGGCTGCAGTGCTAACCACTGAGCCACCGTGTGGCCCCGTTCCATAACCAGATATCTGTAAAAGCAACAAACTTACACAGCAGTAACTTACCAAGATACAGTATATACAGAACTGTATTATACCCCAGAGCTGCGCTCACTATTCTGCTGGTGCAGTCATTGTGTACATACATTACATTACTTATCCTGTATTATACTCCAGAGCTGCGCTCACTATTCTGCTGGTACAGTCACTGTGTACATACATTACATTACTTATCCTGTATTATACTCCAGAGCTGCACTCACTATTCTGCTGGTGCAGTCACTGTGTACATACATTACATTACTTATCCTGTATTATACTCCAGAGCTGCGCTCACTATTCTGCTGGTACAGTCACTGTGTACATACATTACATTACTTATCCTGTATTATACTCCAGAGCTGCGCTCACTATTCTGCTGGTACAGTCACTGTGTACATACATTACATTACTTATCCTGTATTATACTCCAGAGCTGCGCTCACTATTCTGCTGGTACAGTCACTGTGTACATACATTACATTACTTATCCTGTATTATACACTAGAGCTGCGCTCACTATTCTGCTGGTACAGTCACTGTGTACATATATTACATTACTTATCCTGTATTATACTCCAGAGCTGCGCTCACTATTCCGCTGGTACAGTCACTGTGTACATACATTACATTACTTATCCTGTATTATACTCCAGAGCTGCGCTCACTATTCTGCTGGTACAGTCACTGTGTACATACATTACATTACTTATCCTGTATTATACACTAGAGCTGCGCTCACTATTCTGCTGGTCACTGTGTACATACATTACATTACTTATCCTGTATTATACTCCAGAGCTGCGCTCACTATTCTGCTGGTACAGTCACTGTGTACATACATTACATTACTTATCCTGTATTATACTCCAGAGCTGCGCTCACTATTCTGCTGGTGCAGTCACTGTGTACATACATTACATTACTTATCCTGTATTATACTCCAGAGCTGCGCTCACTATTCTGCTGGTACAGTCACTGTGTACATACATTACATTACTTATCCTGTATTATACACTAGAGCTGCGCTCACTATTCTGCTGGTACAGTCACTGTGTACATACATTACATTACTTATCCTGTATTATACTCCAGAGCTGCGCTCACTATTCTGCTGGTACAGTCACTGTGTACATACATTACATTACTTATCCTGTATTATACACTAGAGCTGCGCTCACTATTCTGCTGGTACAGTCACTGTGTACATACATTACATTACTTATCCTGTATTATACTCCAGAGCTGCGCTCACTATTCTGCTGGTACAGTCACTGTGTACATACATTACATTACTTATCCTGTATTATACACTAGAGCTGCGCTCACTATTCTGCTGGTACAGTCACTGTGTACATACATTACATTACTTATCCTGTATTGTACTCCAGAGCTGCTCTCACTATTCTGCTGGTGCAGTCACTGTGTACATACATTACATTACTTATCCTGTATTATACTCCAGAGCTGCGCTCACTATTCTGCTGGTACAGTCACTGTGTACATACATTACATTACTTATCCTGTATTATACTCCAGAGCTGCGCTCACTATTCTGCTGGTGCAGTCACTGTGTACATACATTACATCACTTATCCTGTATTGTACTCCAGAGCTGCGCTCACTATTCTGCTGGTGCAGTCACTGTGTACATACATTACATTACTTATCCTGTATTATACTCCAGAGTTGCGCTCACTATTCTGCTGGTACAGTCACTGTGTACATACATTACATTACTTATCCTGTATTATACTCCAGAGCTGCTCTCACTATTCTGCTGGTGCAGTCACTGTGTACATACATTACATTACTTATCCTGTATTGTACTCCAGAGCTGCGCTCACTATTCTGCTGGTGCAGTCACTGTGTACATACATTACATTACTTATCCTGTATTATACTGCAGAGCTGCGCTCACTATTCTGCTGGTGCAGTCACTGTGTACATACATTACATTATTTATCCTGTATTATACTCCAGAGCTGCTCTCACTATTCTGCTGGTGCAGTCACTGTGTACATACATTACATTACTTATCCTGTATTATACTCCAGAGCTGCACTCACTATTCTGCTGGTACAGTCACTGTGTACATACATTACATTACATATCCTGTATTATACCCCAGAGCTGCGCTCACTATTCTGCTGGTGCAGTCACTGTGTACATACATTACATTACATATCCTGTATTATACCCCAGAGCTGCGCTCACTATTCTGCTGGTGCAGTCACTGTGTACATACATTACATTACTTATCCTGTATTGTACTCCAGAGCTGCGCTCACTATTCTGCTGGTACAGTCACTGTGTACATACATTACATTACTTATCCTGTATTATACTCCAGAGCTGCTCTCACTATTCTGCTGGTGCAGTCACTGTGTACATACATTACATTACTTATCCTGTATTATACTCCAGAGCTGCACTCACTATTCTGCTGGTGCAGTCACTGTGTACATACATTACATTACTTATCCTGTATTATACTCCAGAGCTGCGCTCACTATTCTGCTGGTACAGTCACTGTGTACATACATTACATTACTTATCCTGTATTGTACTCCAGAGCTGCTCTCACTATTCTGCTGGTGCAGTCACTGTGTACATACATTACATTACTTATCCTGTATTATACTCCAGAGCTGCGCTCACTATTCTGCTGGTGCAGTCACTGTGTACATACATTACATTACTTATCCTGTATTATACTCCAGAGCTGCGCTCACTATTCTGCTGGTACAGTCACTGTGTACATACATTACATTACTTATCCTGTATTGTACTCCAGAGCTGCGCTCACTATTCTGCTGGTGCAGTCACTGTGTACATACATTACATTACTTATCCTGTATTATACTCCAGAGCTGCGCTCACTATTCTGCTGGTACAGTCACTGTGTACATACATTACATTACTTATCCTGTATTATACTCCAGAGCTGCGCTCACTATTCTGCTGGTACAGTCACTGTGTACATACATTACATTACTTATCCTGTATTATACTCCAGAGCTGCGCTCACTATTCTGCTGGTGCAGTCACTGTGTACATACATTACATTACTTATCCTGTATTGTACTCCAGAGCTGCGCTCACTATTCTGCTGGTGCAGTCACTGTGTACATACATTACATTACTTATCCAGTATTATACTCCAGAGCTGCGCTCACTATTCTGCTGGTGCAGTCACTGTGTACATACATTACATTACTTATCCTGTATTATACTCCAGAGCTGCGCTCACTATTCTGCTGGTGCAGTCACTGTGTACATACATTACATTACTTATCCTGTATTGTACTCCAGAGCTGCGCTCACTATTCTGCTGGTACAGTCACTGTGTACATACATTACATTACTTATCCTGTATTGTACTCCAGAGCTGCGCTCACTATTCTGCTGGTACAGTCACTGTGTACATACATTACATTACTTATCCTGTATTGTACTCCAGAGCTGCGCTCACTATTCTGCTGGTACAGTCACTGTGTACATACATTACATTACTTATCCTGTGTTATACTCCAGAGCTGCACTCACTATTCTGCTGGTGCAGTCACTGTGTACATACATTACATTACTTATCCTGTATTATACTCCAGAGCTGCGCTCACTATTCTGCTGGTACAATCACTGTGTACATACATTACATTACTTATCCTGTATTATACTCCAGAGCTGTGCTCACTATTCTGCTGGTACAATCACTGTGTACATACATTACATTACTTATCCTGTATTATACTCCAGAGCTGCGCTCACTATTCTGCTGGTACAATCACTGTGTACATACATTACATTACTTATCCTGTATTATACTCCAGAGCTGTGCTCACTATTCTGCTGGTACAATCACTGTGTACATACATTACATTACTTATCCTGTATTATACTCCAGAGCTGCGCTCACTATTCTGCATGTTGGAGAAGGAGGGTTATTATTACCAGGCCTAGTGCTAGACACACCTGTAGTTTACCCCAGAGTCTATAGTATATAATCAGTGACCCCTATTACGGATGGGGTACCTCCCTTTTAGAGATTGGTGTCCGTGTATATTAAAGGGGTTTTCCACACTTATTAGATCATGACCTATTTTTGGAATAGACCATTAATTGATAAACTCAGGAAAACCCCTTTAATGATCAGTCGCTTTGTTTCGGTGTCAGTGTGCATGGTACAGCCAAGGGTATCTGGGTCTCTTTATAGCCTGGTCAGCCTAGTGGCAGCAGTGGGTACTGCAGGGGATGTCTCTATTAGCTCAGTATGTTCCATTATAAGGCAGGCAGTGATTCCTCCTGTCCTGCAGCAGATTGTTCCTCACATCTCTGTCTCTATAACACTATAGTGCCTTGTTCTGCCGCCATCACAGCTTATTTATGAGTGGAGACGAGCGGCGGTATTTAGCAGAGCCCTGATCTCCAGTTTCTGGGACGCAGGAGCCTGTTTGTCGCTTTGACTTGATATGTTCTATATTCTCAGGCTGAAACCAGGAATCGGCGTTCGTCTTTGATGTTTTGTGCATGTTGACGGTGGCAGGAAGCGGCGTTGGACACAAACAGTACTTATGTACTAAGCTGTTTCTTAACTCTGCATGCTACAGAAAATCCCACTGTGTTAAGTAGGGATCCAGAAATACCTCTCGAGCACATTAGCCCATTATGTTGGCTCTTTTCATATTATGTCTTTAATGCTAATGAAACGTTCTCAGTGTCATGTTTATGCAGAAATACTTGCCGAGAACATTTTACCAATCATTTTCCTTTCTAAACTTTCTATAACTGGCCCACTCCTGAGAGCCGCTGAAAGCTGGAGACCCGCGCGCCGCACTTGATACTGAGAAAATATCTAACGAGTTCGACTCAGATGAACTGAGAACATAATACCCGGCACAGCCGCCGCCGCCACTTTCTGCTGCATTTTATTAAGCTATCGCAGAACGACCTATACGTTGCCTAAGGCGTATGGCTGATATCATTATTTACCGTGTGATTATTTATTCATGGCGTGCTGTCGCCTCGGGGACAGGCCGAAGGTGCTAGTGACAAGGAAATTATCAGAGGCCTTTTTATGGAAAAGGCAACCCACGTATCAGTGGCACAGACACCTCTGGGCTCAGTCGGCCATACCTGAGAGGCTCTCGTAGCGGGGGCATAGGCCGACTCTACGGTACGCACAAGCTTCGAGAGAAAAATGTTATTGCGCCGATTTTGTCTCACATTACAAACAAAACAGAGAAATCTAGAAAGAAGTCTGTTCTGTGTCTCAGGGCTCAGCCAAGTCACCTCCTACTGTTCCACTGTCCTATGTCAGACTGCAAGACAACTGGCTGCAGCAGGAGCCTCCCCTCCCCATAGCTCTATTTGCAGTAGAGCAAAAGTTCTTTAAGCTCCTCCCCCTACACAGTTACACACACTCATTCTCCCGTCATCTCTTCTCTTTGCGTCTATTCCATCTCATAATACAATCAAACCTGTAAGATCTAGAAATAAAGATTATTTTCTATTTCTAGAGCCTCAGCCATGTCTCCTCACTGTCCTCTGACTGGCTGCAGCAGGAGCCTCTCCTCAGTAGTGCAAAGGTTTATTAAGCCCATCCCCTTGAATACATAGGAAATAAAATAACATGCCACCTTGTTCACACATATTCCGTCTAAACACTACGAATGAAACTGAGAAATAATTTTTTTCTGTGTATTTTGTCCATATTTACATTTATAAAAGTAGAAATATTTCTGTTCTATGAGTCTCAGGGCTCAGCCATGTCACCCTCTTTCTCCTCCTCACTGTCCCGTGACAGGTTGTAAGATAACTGGCTGCAGCAGGAGCCTCCCCCCTCTGACCTGTCTGAAGTAGAGCAAAAGATAATTAAGCTCCGCCCTTCTATGCACAGAACAGTGAGAAAAAAAAAATAAAATAACATCCCACCTCATTCTCCTGTCACTTGTTTCTACTGTACTTTGTCTTATATTGTCTCAACGAAAACGTTCTGTGTGTCTCGGGGCTCGGACATGTCACACTATTGCTCCTCCTCACTGTCCTATGACAAGATAACTGGCTGCAGCAGGAGCCTCCCACCCCAGCCCTCCCTGCATTATTGCAAAGCATCCCCTCTAACCAGAACTAGTTGCAAATAGAAGAGATCAGCGAGAGATTCCTGAGTGTAAGGTTTGTGCAGAGAATGATGCAAATAGACAAACCCTGGTTTAGAGGTTTAGTGTTCCTTTAAAGGGGTCTGTTCACCTGCACGGACCTTAAGATCAGTGGTAATGCAACCTCCACTGTGCAGGGGAAATACAGCATGGCTCCATTCACATGGATGTATCCAGCAGTAGTTTCTTGCACAGCCCGGTGGCCAGGGTGCGGCGGAGCCAGGAGGTGCATTCTCAGGTACCAGATTTGAGCTGCCCATCAATCCTGGTATTTCCACATGACATCACTTTACAAGTTGAGAATATCCCTTTAAGACATCTAGACTGGGTAATCCAGTGTTGCCAGGACACCTCCACACTTACCAACTGTCCCAAATTTTCCAAGACACAGATATTTGGTAAAAAATAAATAAATCAGGCGTTCTGACTCGGTTTGGGACAATCCTGAGGGTTCCTGGGAAAGGGCTCAAATATCCCTATCCTAAAAAATGAAAAGTTGGTGCATGGGTGACAAATATATTAGCCAGGGGTCCAACCAAAATAAGGAATTTTCTTACTTATCAAAGGGCCTTTACATGAGATTTCCCACCACACAGAAAGACAACGCTCTTCTATCCCACCAAGACTAAAAATAACTTTCTGCAGCCAAATAATCACTTTCATTCTCTGGACCATCTGCATTTCCTATTCGGGTCCCTGCTCTTCCTTCTCGCCTCTTGCTTCATTGGCATCTCCGTTTCTGCTCTGGGTCCATGGAAAGAAGGACCCATGTGAGGTCACCTCCACCTCCGAACCTTGCTCATCAATATCATGAAAGAAAAACTGGACTGAAGATCTGGTGCCGGCTGTTCTATCCATTGAGAGTGTGGTGGAGGTCCCCTCCAATGGAGTAACCATAAGGGTCACAATAGAAGAAGCCAAGGGGCCCACAGGTTACTCACATCACAGTAGGGTTGGTTAAGCATCTTTTATCTCCTTTCTGATGCCCTCTGATGGCCGACAGTCTGTACTCTGTAAATGTATTCCCCCTGCTCACTTGTGCACTGGAGTGAGTTAGAAAGGAGATAATTAACCCTTTAATGGCAAAACCCCCCAAAACTATCAACACCATATAATTAAAGGGGCAATCTATGGAGGACACGGTGACACAATTACTATACGGGGACTAGGGTTGAGCCAATCTTGAGATTTCAGGATCGATTTTAAAATCCGATTTCTGATCACTTTCCAGCCGATAGTGAAATTTGCTCGATCGCCGATCGGAATCCGATCTGTCCCAATCCCGATCGCTCAACCCTATTCATGATATATACATGAATAGGGTTGAGCTGATCTTGAGATAACCTCTGACCTCAATCCCGCCGGAAAAAATCGGGATCGGAATTCCGATGGCGATCATGAAATTTACTCGATCGCCGATCGGAATCCGATCTTTTCCAATCCCTCAACCCCAATGGGGACACCAACAGAGGATGGAAATGATGGAACACTTGAGTGGGCAGACATGTTGTGAAGAAGTCTTCATGGTGGTCTGGGCCGGTTAGAGAAGAAAAGGGAAATGCTGCTAAATTGTACGGATGGGAAAGAGTTGATTGAGAAAAAGTTGTGCAGGGAGCCGAAGCTGAGTTTTTGCACCAGGACCTGCGCGCCTCTGGCTCTTCTATCCCTATCACAAACATAAGATGGCCTAAGGAATATGTTTACGCTTGGACCATGTAGAGGAGGACATGCGGGAGCGAGCCCGCTCTTACAGAGAATAGACTCTAGGTACGGTGTAATCTCTGGGCTGTGTCATGGCCTCATTTCTGTCTCTACAAGCAGATCTTACGAGGTTGAATGGTTTGAGGCTGCAGCTATTGTAAACAAGGGTGAACCCGGCTCTGAGGACAAGGCATCTCGAGAAGTGTCCCATCTTGATGTATCCTTGCTTTCTCTATAGAATATACAAGTACGCGTTCTGAAAACACACAGAGAAGCCTGGAATTCGGCTCTTAGCCGGGATAATAATAACCGTCTGCTGGTGACTCAGACTCTTCGCTCCAAATTTACATTCCCACTCGTGCTAAGAGATTTTAAGTTAAACAATTTTATATAAAAATGCAATAAACAACATTTATATTACCGACGGCATTTGTTTCCACCGCGCCTGTGCTAAACATTTCACAATATTCCTCTTGTGTTGGCTTCTCCGGAGGACAGCTCCAAAAGAAGTCAATGTCTCGGCTCTCACGAAACTTAGATTAAAGCCAGAGATTCGTCTCCCAGCCCCGGGGCCTTGACGTGCGGTTATCTTCACATGACTCCAATCACTCAGTACAGAGGACGTTCCTGGCCAAATCCTTACATGAGTGGTACTAGAACTCCTCGGAAGAAATATCTTCCAATCCAACACGACATTCGCCATCCATCCAAGTCCATGATGTGCCTGACCGACAGAGAGTCAGAAACTAGGGATAAGGGGGCTCAGCAATATAGAAGGCGCGCTACCAAATACTGCAATGAGTCCGCGCTCCTGGTTTTGATGGCCATTACCGTAACCTTCCATTTTGGGCAGGGGGGTCTAATGTGACCTCATGAGGATCAGAGTGGCTTCTGGCTGTATTCTCTGTAGTAGCAGCTAAGTTAATTGGAAGGGAAGGGTTCAGGGGTTGGATCCACACCACTGGTCACCGGTATATAAAAAAAAAAAAAAAAAACACCCGGGGGCCCAGTAATCCCCTTTATCAGGGGCACTAGAAGAACAATGAAAATGGGTTCCCTCTTGGTGCTAATGACACAACCACAAGCAAGTGTGCTCGGTTACTTTCACAACTCCCATAGAAGTGAATGGACAGAACCACCAGACACCAGTCACCCCAATGTTCACAGCAGCCACGAGATGAGGGTCGGAGGACCCCCATTCTTCACATAGGTGTGGGACTCTTTTCTAGGCGATATCGTGTTGACACCATGTAGGACTAAGGTTACTTGGGCCCATCAGATAAAAGGACTCTCTACACTCCACACCCAACCATGCCCTATAAAATAGACCATAGTAGCCCAAATTGTGTTAGAGCCTGAGTCTGCCGCAGAATCGTCTCATACTCTGGTGGGCCAGTCCAACAAAGTGTGGATAAGCAGACGAGATGGACAATGAAACCCCTCCCCGCATAGGATAGCGGGCAAGGTCTGCTTATATTACATTTACAGCCATGGCCGGATGCCAGTTCACATACACAGAACAGTCTCTCCTTCCACTAAGGGGTTAAGCAGCATGGCTGCCATTCATTCTGGCTACAAATGGAAGGCTAAATGGGACAAGGTCCAGTCTTTACTATAACAACATGAAGGCTGCAATTAGGAAACCTGGCGGCGATAGATGAAGCGACCGGCGGATTCTACAGCGTGATTGTCTCCATATTGTGCAGAATCCTCTCACTTTTCCCCCCGCAGTCACCTCAAATGGTCTCGCTCCTGGTCAGGGGAGCGGAAAACATCAATTACATGTAGTTTATGTATCCAGATTTTACAACGCAAGGCTGATGGGATTCAGAGAGGATGGCCTAGCCCATAAGATGTGCGATACTGTAAAAACCAATAGCAAAACTGTACCAATAGGTTCATGGTGGATGGAGCTTCTCCTCACACAAAGTTCTCCTGCATTGATATAGATATACATGCTAAAGTTCTGTCTGTCTGCAGTCACCACTAGGGGGAGCTCAGCAGATAATAATAGTACAGTATGCAATAAGACAGAAGATAGAAAACTATCATGTAACTCTAAGGCTCCGGGGCAGAAAAAGAGTAAGAAATTATTCTGCACATGGCGGTAAAAAGGGGGCAGTTACTTTAAGCTACTTATACATTTCAGGTCTGTTGAATATCTACTATCTGTAAGGGGGTGGGAAAGAAGACAGAGGACACACAACCCTGAAATACCTGGCCATTATAGACACACGTCCATTAGTTTCTGTGAAAGCCATTATGGGGGCACTTTGGGGACATTATACTGTGTAGGGCCAAAATGGGGACCTTACACTATGTGGGAGGCACTATGGGGATATTATACAGTGTGTGGGCACTACGGGCACAGTATATTGTGTGTGGGCACAGTATAAAGGCATTCTTACTGTGTATGGGCACTAGTAGGGCAGTATACTGTTTGGGGGCACTGATGGCGCATTGCACTGTGTGTGCGGATTATACTATAGGGACAATATACGTTGTGGGGGACAGTAAGGAAGCTTCAATCTGTATGTTACACAGGGGCTATAGCACTATTGCTATATGGGGTCACACGGGGACATGATCTTCTGCCCTTAGGGTATAGTTGTGGACATTGACCTCATGCCTACGGCCTGTGTTGCGGTGCGACCATCTACAATGTTCCTGAGGATGGATATTTTGTAAGCCCTGCGAGGTGATGTAGAGCCATGAAATATGGCAGGACGGAGAACACTCGGCAGGAACATTCAGACATTTCTCATCCCGTCACATTGCTTTATGTTTGTTGTCCTTGGATACAGCAGCAGATGAGCCGAGATCTTTGACCTGGAAAAACGTATGAGCAGATGTGTTGTCGTACCGCGCCGCACTGTCAACAAACAACTCTCCCTGGAAGACATTGCTGTTGTGTACAAGGAGGGATATGATAGGAAGAGTCTGCTGGGGCTATAAGATGTCTACTGGCCTGCTGTATCTTACTGATAACCTAAGGTATATACCAAGGACACTAGGACTGACCTTAACTCATCCTATAATGTATTCAGGCTGATACATTATATACCTGAACTGAAACATTGTAACAAACTATCAGGACAGCAGCGAGTTGTTAAGGAAAGTCTAAACTGTGAAATGTATTAACGGCGATTATCAGGACTGAGCTATCATAATGTGATCAGTGGGGTCCGACACTCAAGACCACCACAGATCAGCACTGTAGACCTTTTACTGAATGCCAAGCAGAGCGCCATACATTATATAGTGGCTGTGCTTAGTATTGCAGTCCAGTCCCTTTCACTTGAGTGGGACTGAGCCGCTGCTGTACTATCAGAACCATACACATGTACCGCCACATTATCAAACAGCTGATTGGTGGGAGTCCTAAGTATCGCACCCCCAACAATGAGATAATGACGTCCTATCCAAAGTGCCACATTAGACATGGCGTGTGATCTGCGCAGGAGGATGCTTCATGTGCACCTTGTCAGTGGCAATATCTGTACAGCGCTGCAGAATATGTTGGTGCTAAATAAGTAAGGAAAATAATTCAATAATAAATATACTCATGTGATACCCTTATAGACAGTAGAGACCCCCAGTGACCAGGCAGGGATGAATGTCAGTGATGAGAGGCCTCTTGTAATCCCTGCACTCTCTATCCTTAGGAGTCCTGTGGGCGGTCCTAATCAGTAAATGACAACCTTCCTGTATGAGGCCCGCCCACTGGACTCCAATGCCCAGAATAAGCAGAGAGTTACCATAAATGATTAAAATTCAAGTTCTACAGAATCCTGTGAACGTCTATACTATAAAATTGAGTTTCTGTCTGTCTGTCTGTCTGTTCTTTATGCGCGACCATATGACTTAACTGATCCTTACCAAATTTGGCACACAGGTACATCAGATGTCCGGGAAGGTTTTAGGCTAGGTCTTAGCCCTCTAGGACGTACCATTGCGGAGATACAGCTTTCCCAAAACAATGACCTGCATTAGCCGATACAAACCTGCAAGTCTTTCACTCATATTCCAACTGCCATACACAAGGTCACATGTCCCTTATCAGCCAATAGAAGCTCACAGGCACTTAGTCTCCACATGCACACAGCTTTACTCCAGTTTTCCATAACAACCCAGCCATTTGTCTTCACTGCTGTAGGTCAGCTTTAAAGGGGCAGGGCGTTGTGAATGACAAAGGTCGCATACACACAGCTTTACTCCAGGTTTCCATACCAACCGATTTCAGGTTTTTTACTGATAGTCAAACTGAGATACACATGATTACATGACGCTTATGGACACACACACAAATGACATACAAAATATAACAGTGCAAAACTTGGTAATTCTTATGGGGCCACTACACAAACAAAAAATGAAATATACCCGTGTGAAGCCGGGTCCTCCTGCTAGTACATATACATGTTATGTATATAGTCATGACCAAAATCACTGTTGAGTCCATCCGATTCTAGGCTGGTTGGCTAAATGAAGTGTTCTGCAGGGCATGAATAGGCGGAGCATGACAAAGGGGTAGAATGCTCCACCCCCTCAGTACCTGCACCAGACATAAAATAGGATAAGTGTTTGACCTGTGAGTGTTCTTAAAATGGATCAGTCTCATTCAAATTTGCTGCATTCCCTTAAGTTAGTTGCTACTTAGCGACAGACTGCCGAGTGCTGCTATACTAAGGAGCATGTGATGAGCAACTAACAGATCAGATTGGGGCGCAGGTTGATGGGACTGAACCCCAATGTTAATCTAATGCTGGATGGACCTCCTTTTATTAGACAGATGAGCAGGAGAGTACACTACAATGACCGCCATGTTACTAGCCCGCCATGTAATGATATAGGGGAGTATATAACCTACCTTCATCAGCCCTCTGCTATATACAGCTCACACTCCCAGGATAGGATATTGCTCATATACTGGGAGATTGTGGCTTTGTGTGACGTGATTGTTCAATGAAATGAATAATTGAGGAGATGATGGTATCGGAGTACTCAGCTGCCAACCGCTGCCAAAACTCGTACGGGCGCAGCACATCACCCCCTGCCAGACTGGAGGCACCGGAGGAAAACAAGACCGAGCGCACTGTGTTATATAGCTCCTCAATGTATATAACAATCAGTCGTGTCTATTACTACTAAACCATCTAACATATACAATGTATCAGTCACATATATTACTATTATACCACCTAATGATATATAGACAATGTATCAGTCACATATATTACTATTATACCACCTAATGATATATAGACAATGTATCAGTCACATATATTACTACTCCACCATCTCATATATATAGAATGTATCAGTCACATATTATATTATTTAGCACCTAATGATATATACATACAAAGTAACAGTCACATTTATACACCATCTAATAATAAGTATACAATGTATCAGTCACATATATTACTATTATACCACCTAATGAGATATGTATATAGACAATGTATCAGTCATATATATTACTACTCCACCATCTCACATATATAGAATGTATCAGTCACATGTGTTACTACTCCTCTATCTTATAATGTTCAGATAAATACAATATGTCAATCACTCACCTTATTACTCTACTATCCTATAATATACAGGTATATACTATGCGACACATTTATTAAGCCTTGTACTTTGTTTTTGAAGTATTTGCGCCTTTTCTTCTACATGTAATGCTGCCTTTGCTACTTCCGCTCCCCTTTAGGCCAGTTGCAGACAACCGTGGCCATGATCAATGTGCTCGCCGTGTATTTTACATATAGCACACAGACCCATTCATTTCTAGGGGCCTGTACACATGACTGAGAATTACACAGTCCCGTGTGCAGGCCGACAGTCCGGGCCGCAAAATATAAAACAGGTCCTATTCTGTTCAATTTTGCGGCCTTTAATCCATGGCTCCTATTCATTTAATGAAAGGCCGGTGCATGGTCGGCACATGGGGAACATCCGAGTGACGCTCGCGTGCCGCCTGTGCCTTTAATGCATGGTCGGCCAGCAGCACGGTTATCCTTTTCGTATTGTACTTATGACTTGCACATTTTTTAAAAAAGGGTATAAAAAAACCAGGCACAAATGCCCAGCGGTATATGGGTCAGACAGCAGTAATAAAGGGGCAAGGAGCGCACGGGTTATAGAGAAGCATCTAACAAACTGACAACCTGCACAACAGTAACAAGAAAGTGTAAGTATATTATATATAGGCACCACAGGAAAGCAAACGTCCAAGAAAGAAGCACCTGCAAAAAATATGGCCAAAAAAGGGGCAGATGATAAATAACCCACAATAAGTCAGTCAGACATTTTATTATTCCACTATATTATAATATACAGGTGTATACAAGACATCAATCACACATATTATTACTCCACTATCATATTATATGAAGGTATATACAATTGCAGTTGCACCCAAGATATCAATCACATATATTATTACTCCATAATCTTATCCCATGCAGATACACACCATATATATCGATCGCTCATACTATTACACCACTAGGTTATATACTCAGTGGCCAAAATTCACAGGAAGGCATGTCCCAGGGTCCCAGTGCCGATTGTGTCAGATATGACACTCAGTGTGACGTGATGCGGCCTATGGCGCTAGTGTCACCAGGATATCTGAGCAGTTTGATGCAGACAGGTGTCTCGTGAACATGGCAAAGTGACTTTGAACGTTGGATGATAATCGGTGCAAGACGCCTGGGGCAGAGCATTTTGAAGATTACCTGGGTATTTGAGTTTGGCGGCATGTGGCATGGTCTGATGAATCACGGTCCCAGTTGTACAGAGCCGATGGGTGTGTGAGTGCAGTGTATGCCCCATGAAGCCATGGATCCTGCATGCCAACAGGGACGTGTCCAGGCGGGAGGGGGCTCCGTCATGGTCTGGCCGTGTTCACCTGGTTGCAATTGGGCCCCATTGTCCGGGCGCAGGGATTAAAGACCAATGCTCTATACGTGCATTAATGGCAGACCATCTGCACCCCTTTCTGGTGCTGGAGTTCCCTGATGGGGATGCTGGATGTTGGATGCACCAACAGGACAATGCAACATGTCATCGCTCGTTGGTGGCATGGGACTGGCTTAATGAACACACCAGTGACCTCACAAGCCTCGATTGACCTGCCCGCTCGCCCGACCTCAACCCCATAGAGTATTTATGGGATGCTGTGGTTACCAGTGTCCGCTCCATGGGCCCAGCACCAACTACACAGCGCCAATTATGGGCTGCAGTGCAGACTGCGAGGATCAATATCCCTCCAGGACTCCTCCAACACCTCGTGGAGTCCAGGCCTCGTCGTCTTGCTGCAGTTATCAGGGGTCACGGCGGGGCGACCTGCTATTAACGGCGCATCCGATACCTTCCCATGACTTTTGGCCACTCAGTGTATTTTACTGATGTATACAATGTATTAATCACATATTATTATTCCAATCACATATTACTCTCCTATCTTATAATATTCCGGTGTATACAATGTATCAATCACATATTATTAATACTTCTCTTCCTCCTTATATTATATACATAGATACATAGTTGCTGGTTTTCAGGGCACCAAGGTAACGCTGTCTAACATTGTGTCCCTTGTGCCTCGGCCCAGACTACAGCCATTTTCCCAATTGTTAGTGAATAAACCAACAATCTGATATTGTAGCGGTGATATATTTAGCAGTCAGGAGGGAGGGCGGGCGGGTTTCTTGTATGGCTGAATTAGTAGAGACGGCTTTCAGTATGGCAGCCAGGAGGTGTAATCTGAGCGAGCGGCTGAGTGACAGGTCAGAGTGACAAGGGTGACACAGAGGACAGGACCCCTTCTGAGCGGAGAAAGAGGCAGGAGAACGGCTAACCCTTCCATGTCAACTCAGCTGTTGTATTATCCGCGCCAAGGACGGAAAACAACTTTTTATTTTATAGCCCCCAATTCAGGACATAATCTCAGAGACTGGCGGGCCGTACAGGACATCAGGATCAGTAACATCACCTTCATCATCCTCACATCTACAGACCGGCATCAAGGTTGTGTGTCAACAGGGTCAGTCAGGACCCCCTGGAGGAGATAGGGGCTGCTATCCTAATATACAGAACACTTTATAATGCTTTAGGATATTGACCCTTATGGTTTCTTCCATACTTATCAAGCATTGCGCTTTACATTGTATAGTGGCTGTGCTTGGTACTGCAGCTCAGACCCATTCACTTGAGTGGGACTGAGGTCCAGCACGGCCATGTGACCCTTCTCTGTACCGGGGCCCATATGCTGTGATCATTGGAGAGTCTCCTGTCATGTATGTGAATGCGATATTCCCCTGTACGGTACATTTTAGGATGCAAGCTATATGGCTGGAGGCTGCACTGGGGGTCACTGCGATATTTAGGGACATCACACTTTGGGGGAGGGGGTGCTATGGGGTGCCCATTTCGGCAGCCATGGCATTGCCCTCTCTACCAGGCCGCTGCCGGCAGGAAATGTCAATAAGTGAAATGTTAATAATTGAGATTTTCCTGTAGAAATAAGCGGTAATTGAGGTTCTCCATACGTTACATATAAAGCTTGCACTTTTTAATTAGAGTCTGTGCTATTTCTGTAATTAGCGGCGCGGCGTATTGTTCGGTATGCGCTGACCGCCTGCAGGTAGCACTAAAGTAAATATTACCCAAATCATTCATTTGCGGCGTATCGGAGGAGAGAATGACACTTAGTAATTGATGTCATGCTCATCATCTGTAACATGTAGTGACTCGGCGCCGCTGCCGCTTTCTTCTCTTTATACGTCCGTGCGCGATTGTCTCTGGTGTCAGACCGCGCTGCCTCCATCTTAGGGTGAGGCCGCACGCTGCAGAAACGTGTCCTGTACACTTACCAGTTCTTCTTACACTCTTAAAGTGATATGTTTTCTATATTCTGTAGGTCATTACGGTCACTGGGATGCCAAATTCATACAGTTTTTCACACCTTTACAAAAACTTAAAAACTTTGAAGAAAAAAAAATTATTTGAACCGCCAAATCCCAACACTCATAACATTCCTGTGCACAGAGTAAGACATCGGAGGGATATGCTGTAATTTATATTCATACAATTATGGTTATTTTCTGACAATTTAATGGAATTTTATTTATATTAGATTCATTCCTTTATAACCAGCCATGATGTCCTTATTGTGGTCGGGTTATCTTCTCATACATGTAGTGTTCTACTGATAACCAGCCATGATGTCCTTATTGTGGTCGGGTTATCTTCTCATACATGTAGTGTCCTCCTGATAACCAGCCATGATGTCCTTATTGTGGTCGGGTTATCTTCTCATACATGTAGTGTCCTCCTGATAACCAGCCATGATGTCCTTATTGTGGTCAGGTTATCTTCTCATACATGTAGTGTCCTCCTGATAACCAGCCATGATGTCCTTATTGTGGTCAGGTTATCTTCTCATACATGTAGTGTCCTCCTGATAACCAGCCATGATGTCCTTATTGTGGTCGGGTTATCTTCTCATACATGTAGTGTCCTCCTGATAACCAGCCATGATGTCCTTATTGTGGTCAGGTTATCTTCTCATACATGTAGTGTCCTCCTGATAACCAGCCATGATGTCCTTATTGTGGTCAGGTTATCTTCTCATACATGTAGTGTCCTCCTGATAACCAGCCATGATGTCCTTATTGTGGTCGGGTTATCTTCTCATACATGTAGTATCCTCCTGATAACCAGCCATGATGTCCTTATTGTGGTCGGGTTATCTTCTCATACATGTAGTGTCCTCCTGATAACCAGCCATGATGTCCTTATTGTGGTCAGGTTATCTTCTCATACATGTAGTATCCTCCTGATAACCAGCCATGATGTCCTTATTGTGGTCAGGTTATCTTCTCATACATGTAGTGTCTTCCTGATAACCAGCCATGATGTCCTTATTGTGGTCAGGTTATCTTCTCATACATGTAGTATCCTCCTGATAACCAGCCATGATGTCCTTATTGTGGTTGGGTTATCTTCTCATACATGTAGTGTTCTACTGATAACCAGCCATGATGTCCTTATTGTGGTCAGGTTATCTTCTCATACATGTAGTATCCTCCTGATAACTAGCCATGATGTCCTTATTGTGGTCGGGTTATCTTCTCATACATGTAGTGTCCTCCTGAAAACCAGCCATGATGTCCTTATTGTGGCCAGGTTATCTTCTCATACATGTAGTGTCCTCTTGATAACCAGCCATGATGTCCTTATTGTGGTCGGGTTATCTTCTCATACATGTAGTGTCCTCCTGATAACCAGCCATGATGTCCTTATTGTGGTCGGGTTATCTTCTCATACATGTAGTGTCCTCCTGATAACCAGCCATGATGTCCTTATTGTGGTCAGGTTATCTTCTCATACATGTAGTGTCCTCCTGATTACCAGCCATGATGTCCTTATTGTGGTCGGTTTATCTTCTCATACATGTAGTGTCCTCCTGATAACCAGCCATGATGTCCTTATTGTGGTCGGGTTATCTTCTCATACATGTAGTGTCCTCCTGATAACCAGCCATGATGTCCTTATTGTGGTCGGGTTATCTTCTCATACATGTAGTGTCCTGATAACCAGCCATGATGTCCTTATTGTGGTCGGGTTATCTTCTCATACATGTAGCGTCCTCCTAATAACTTGCCCACCATAAGGACACTCACTGAGAACAACATGATCTTGTCCATAGACGGAGAGCCTTGTCTTACCACCCAGTAATACTGCGGTAAATCTAAGACATGGTTCTCGATCTCGGAGGACCTTATATGAGGTTACCTCTGTATTATGGATACCATTACCATAGCGACCTTTCTATGACCATTGAAGATCTGAGGAACTTAATTTGGGCTTTCTGTGCGGACGCCGAGAGATGAATCAGATCCCTCTGATACCAGATTAAAGTTTTACAGTATTTCTCTGCTCACAAGCTCTAAGATCCGCAGAGACTATACGGTTGGGGCCGAGAACAGATATTAATTACTTTACACTTTTTTTTACTTTTCAAAATGTAAGAAATAACCTAAAAAGTGGGAGAAATGCAGATGTAATATTCCAAAAACTTCTAGCTGTATGGAGAAACAAAAGTGCTTATTCATCAGAAGTCCTCGGTGTCCTAAATCACTGCGAAGTGCAAGGTCCTGCCATATTAGTGCAGCAGATGTTGGGTTAAACGTGACAAATGAGGCAGCTGATATTAAAAAGGGGTTTTTCAAATATAATTTGTATATAAGATTACCCCCCCCCCCTCTCTAGATCACAAATAAGAATAAACACGAGGCCTCCTGTATCCAACAATACCCAAACTATAACCATATAAGAATATGTATCCAACACAGTAAGCCCCGGATCTGTCCATTTTTGTGCTATTTCCAAATCCCATAACTAGTGAGCATGCTCTCTATACAGGAATGAATCTACTGAGCATGCTGCCTATACAGGAATGAATCTACTGAGCATGCTCTCTATACAGGAATGAATCTACTGAGCATGCTGCCTATACAGGAATGAATCTAGTGAGCATGCTGCCTATACAGGAATGAATCTACTGAGCATGCTCTCTATACAGGAATTAATCTAGTGAATATACTCTCTAAGGAGGAATGAATCTAGTGAGCATGCTGTCTATACAGGAATGAATCTACTGAGCATGCTGCCTATACAGAAATGAATCTAGTGAGCATGCTGTATATACAGGAATGAATTTACTGAGCATGCTGCCTATACAGGAATTAATCTCGTGAGCATGCTGTATATACAGGAATTAATCTACTGAGCATGCTGCCTATACAGGAATGAATCTAGTGAGCATGCTGCCTATACAGGAATTAATCTCGTGAGCATGCTGTATATACAGGAATTAATCTACTGAGCATGCTGCCTATACAGGAATGAATCTAGTGAGCATGCTGCCTATACAGGAATGAATCTAGTGAGCATGTTCTCTATACAGGAATGAATCTAGTGAACATACTCTCTAAGAAGGAATGAATCTAGTGAGCCTGCTCTCTATACAGGAATTAATCTACTGAGCATGCTCTCTATACAGGAATGAATCTACTGAGCATGCTCTCTATACAGGAATTAATCTAGTGAGCATGCTGTCTATACAGGAATGAATCTACTGAGCATGCTCTCTATACAGCAATGAATCTACTGAGCATGCTCTCTATACAAGAATTAATCTAGGGAGCATATTCTCTATGGAGGAATGAATCTAGTGAGTATACTCTCTATTAAGGAATGAACATAGAGAGCATGCTCTCTATACAGGAATGAAACTAGTGAGCATGCTCTCTAAAGAGGAATGCATCTTGTGAGCATGCTCTCTATACAAGAATGAATCTAGTGAGCATGCTCTCTATAGAGGAACACATCTAATGAGCATACTCTCTATGGAGCATGCTCTTGTTTATAATCCTCTTAAACATTCCTATAACCTAACAGAAACCTGTTCTATTGACAAGGACCCTTGACCTCGGGGTCTATATGCATCTGAACATGCTGTACAGGCAGCGGAGAACCACTTTAAGACTAAAAAGGATGCCCACTAGCCATTGAACAATATGAATATAAAGTAAATGCTGTCTACATAGATAAAAGTCTGGGCTGGCAGGAGTTAAGGCGATGACAGAAAGTTTCTAGAAGTATTTAATCTTCTCATTGGAAAACCGAGCCAAGTGTTTTGGTTACCGCTTTGCATATTTCTCCCGCCTGATGGTAAAACGTGGTAATTCAGGAGTGTAACAATGGGCGTAGTGTCTGACTGAGCGGCACAGGTTTTGATCCTTTCTGTTCTGTAACAAAAGTGCTGAAATGGTGCCAGTAATTTAGTGAGCACAAATGCCGCCCTATCCCAGTCAATGTAAAGCTTGCTGCTAAAGGACAAATCTGAAGGTTACACGGCGGACGCTGACATCTTATGTGTCATGTAAGTTATAGTATAAAGCGCGGCGCCCCCACCTGTACAGTAAGCCATGATGGGGTTACAGTATACAGCACGGCGCCCCCACCTGTACAGTAAGCCATGATGGGGTTACAGTATACAGCACAGCGCCCCCACCTGTACAGTAAGCCATGATGGGGTTACAGTATATAGCACAGCGCCCCCACTACTGCACCTCTCGGCCCCCACCTGTACAGTAATCCATGATGGGGTTACAGTATACAGCACGGCGCCCCCACCTGTACAGTAATCCATGATGGGGTTACAGTATACAGCACGGCGCCCCCACCTGTACAGTAAGACATGATGGGGTTACAGTATACAGCACGGCGCCCCCACCTGTACAGTAAGCCATGATGGGGTTACAGTATACAGCACGGCGCCCCCACCGCCGCACCTCTCGGCCCCCACCTGTACAGTAGGCCATGATGGGGTTACAGTATACAGCACGGCGCCCCCACCTGTACAGTAAGCCATGATGGGGTTACAGTATACAGCACGGCGCCCCCACCTGTACAGTAGGCCATGATGGGGTTACAGTATACAGCACGGCGCCCCCACCTGTACAGTAAGCCATGATGGGGTTACAGTATACAGCACGGCGCCCCCACCTGTACAGTAAGCCATGATGGGGTTACAGTATACAGCACGGCGCCCCCACCTGTACAGTAAGCCATGATGGGGTTACAGTATACAGCACGGCGCCCCCACCTGTACAGTAGGCCATGATGGGGTTACAGTATACAGCACGGCGCCCCCACCTGTACAGTAAGCCATGATGGGGTTACAGTATACAGCACGGCGCCCCCACCTGTACAGTAGGCCATGATGGGGTTACAGTATACAGCACGGCGCCCCCACCTGTACAGTAGGCCATGATGGGGTTACAGTATACAGCACGGCGCCCCCACCTGTACAGTAGGCCATGATGGGTTATTTACCATCTGCAATGTCAAAGGCTGCAATAAGCCGCACAGAGCAGACAGGGCTCCTCGGAAATGAGAAATCTCCTCCGGTTGCCTGGAGACACCATCGCTGGAGCATTGGGCCAGGACACTTTAGATTTTAATTTACTCGTTTTTGCCACTTTTTATTGTTTTTGTGTCTTGCTGCACTCACTCGTACACCAGGGACTCAATCAGAGGGAACGTTAGGAAATAAAATAGTCCAAATGTCTGTAAGGCTTTGTAGAAAACAGCAGAATTGGCTACACGTATAGGCCGTGTGCTAGTCTATTCCATCTATAGGGGCCGGGATAATGACTATATATACGAGGTATAGTAATTTGTCACTAAGATAGGACAGTCACCCTCTCTGTATTATCTGATTTTTACGTATCACATTATAAAAAATTTTAAAAAAAACCTCTTGGTCCTTAGATGTTTCTAAAAACTAAGTAAATCCAACCTCAAATGAACAACACGTGACAAGTTACATCGGGTCATTAGTTATCAAAAACTAGGCCAAAATGCAGAAACTGCACATGAGGAATGAAGTCAACCCTTACTGCTTCCATAGAGAGTAAGGGTGCATTCACACTACGTAACGCCGGGCGTGTATGAGAGCCGTACACGCCGGCATTACGGCAGACTGCCGAACACTTCCCATTCACTTCAATGGGAGCGCTCGTAAACGCCGCTGTTACAAGCGCTCCCATTGAAGTGAATGGGAAGTGTTCGGCAGTCTGCCGTAATGCCGGCGTGTACGGCTCTCATACACGCCCGGCGTTACGTAGTGTGCATGCACCCTAAGGGTGCATTCACACTGAGTAAACGCTAGCTTATTCTGAACGTAAAACACGTTCAGAATAAGCGGCGTCTAAAGCAGCTCCATTCATTTCTATGGGAGCGGGGATACGAGCGCTCCCCATAGAAATGAATGGGCTGCTTCTTTCACTCCGTGCAGTCCCATTGAAGTGAATGGGGAGTGCCGGCGTATACGGCAAGCTCTGCTCATGCCGGAGCGTACACGCCGGCACTCCCCATTCACTTCAATGGGACTGCACGGAGTGAAAGAAGCAGCCCATTCATTTCTATGGGGAGCGCTCGTATCCCCGCTCCCATAGAAATGAATGGAGCTGCTTTAGACGCCGCTTATTCTGAACGTGTTTTACGTTCAGAATAAGCTAGCGTTTACTCAGTGTGAATGCACCCTTAAGAAGGTAAGTATCCGCCGGTGCCACTCATCAAATGCCCTACATTAATGAAAGCAGAAGTTTTGCCAGTTTGCTGCTCATCAAATGCCCTACATCTATGGAAGCAGAAGTTTTGCCAGTTTGCTGGTCTGGAGCATTAGGTTTGTGTTAATAAAATAACATGGAGGAAAGAAATCAGCAACGAAGAAAGAGAAGGTGGTTTATAAAACCATATCCAAACATTTATAAGTCCATACAGTGAGAAAGATTATTCACAAATGAAAAACATGACAATGGGCAATCTTACCATGTCCCAGTAAATTCACCCCAAGGTCAGACCATACAATGCTTAGAGACATTTCAAAAACTCAAAAGCTACAACTTAGACTCTAAATTAGCTAGTGTGAAAGCAAATGTTTGGCAGTTTGCTGTTCTGGAGCATTTGAGCATGCATTAAAAGGAAAGACATCAGCACTGATTTTAGAGGACCATTTCAAGTCCATGGTTCTACAGTGATAAATGTCATTCACACTTGGAAAACAAATCAAATCAGTTGACAATCTTTCCAAGGGTGGATGTTCCAGCAAATTCACCCCCAGGTCAGACTGTGCAATACTCACAAACCCCCCCTCCCAAAAAAAAAAAAAAAAAAAAAAAAAGCTACATCCATACATCCAACACTCTACAGGTCTTAGATAGGTTAGTTAAATATCCACGTTCATGACCATAGGTCTATTCCACAGAGAATTATATAAACCTGCAACAGTATATAGATAGAACCCATGATACAAGTGTGACCAGGGTCCAAATTATGGTTTGGTTGTAGCATTGAAAACATGAATGGGGTACGTCAGGCTAAACAATGCTATAGACCCTGCACAGATAGTGATACAGTGATTCAGTATCTGAGAATTGCTTGACCCCAGCGGGGCACCGACAGGGGTTTCCAGATTTAATACCTCCCACCAAGACATAGAAATATAAAAGTCTTGGCCCCAAGTGCACTTTTCGGAAATTGTGTGCTGAGGGTTTGTTTAGAAGATCCTGGCTGCAGAACAAGAAGATTTCTACAAGAATAACCACAACAAGAACATTGCGCTCGCCCTGATTTCCATTACAGGTAATTAACCTTTCTATTATTTTCTATGCCCAGAAGAAAACGGGAAGATTCTGTTCCCCTCCCCAGACCCCTTTGTACAGTCACCACTCTGATCGTTCGTGCGGTCAGACCGTGTCCCATCTCTTTACCTTGTATTTACCGTCTTCCATTTGCGTCTCCAGTCTGACTTCTAACTTCTCCAGATTTGTCCATGGCTCCTTCTGACTACTCTCCTGTTTAACATTTTATTGTCAACCGGTGACTACTATGATGGGTAAGACCCAAAGATACAACCAATTAAAAAAGTCTGCACTTGGCAACATTGATATACTATTGATTAACATAAGCCATTGATTATAGATAGTTGGGGACTCATGGCACCCCTTCATGATCCGCTGTTTGATTCAAGTGAACCAAATAAGTCATTGATGTGCAGAACTGCCATCCCCAAAAAGTGGCGCCCAACAATGAAGAGGCCGAAGTGCTCACAAGAGCACCAGCAGCTGACTGGACTGGGTACAGAAAGTTGGAAACCATCAATCTAAGTTTGGATCTTCCCTTCAAGCCCAAATTTCCTTGCAGGTTCCCTGGTGAACGATGAGAAGATCCTCCGGTTCCCGTACCTCACCTTAGTCAACACCAGACCAATATACACCTAACAGATTTATCCTCAAAACCCAGAATCCAATAGAAATACAACAAAAATTCATTCAGAACTAGGGTTGAGACGATCTTGAGATTTTAGAATCGATTTTAAAATCCGATTTCTGATCATTTTCCAGCCGATCCCGATCGTGAAATTTTCTCGATCACTGATCAGGATCCGATCTTTTCCGATCCCAATCCCTCACCCCTATTCAGAACAGGTTATGTTTCTATTACTTGCATAGAAGAGATCAAGGGTTGGTAAAGTGAGGGTAAAATATTCCAAAGGTAAATCTTCCGGTGCCTAGAGGTAGTCGGATAAGATGATCTGTGCACGACCAGGTTGTCTTGGATTTGACTGAACCTGTGATTATTGGGGTTCATCAGACCCCAAATTATAATAAGCAGAGAGCCAGGAGAAGTGCGATAAAATATTCCCCTGCCGTCCTCCATTGCAGTCCTCTAGCCTCTTGGGTGACGTCATGGGCTGTGGTTGGGTCTCGGTGGTCATTTGGTTTCTGGGACATCACCGAGAAGATGACATAAGAGGACTGCAATGGAGCACCGGAGGCCACAAGGGCGTATCAGGTCTTATTATTTTACCCCTCCTCCCCAAGGCTTCTACACTGGGCTCTGGGAGACACTCATGTATAATAAAAACACTATTGGGTTGCACATTTGCAAATTTGCTCAACAAATTTCAAGAGGTCTCCTCATTATATTGGACACTACATAGTATATAGGTATATATAGCTGTGGTTAGGTCATCCCTGATCACCTCAACTCCTGCAATGTCCGCACTGCTTAACCTCTTCTTCATTAAATATCGCCATATACATATATACTGTACGTCAATGTCTGCATGGAGCATCTATGGATACGTACGGGACCACAATAGACTGATCTTCCTTTTCTTTTTCTATTTTTTTTCCTTGTGCAAAAGACAGGAAAACAAAAGCAACGCTGAGCTGATTAGGCAACAACCTGCCAAGGAAGAAAAGGAAAAATGCACACAGCAAAACAATTAGCCCCAACGCAAGGCAAAAGTCCGTAATGTTATCCAGAATGACAGCACAGCCATTGTTCGAGCTGCCAAGGCTCTGCATGCTTGTTGGATCTCAAAAAAGTCCGAGGAGAATAATAAACTAAGCAGATTAGACTAAGAGCGATGCTTTGGTACCACTTCTACCGACGTACAACTCACATACTGTTCCGAGTTTTACAATATGAGCAGGGAAAGCTGTAGGTAAACCCAGAAAATGGCTGCTCTGTGTTGGCAGAAGGGAGTCTGCCAACAAACAGGGAATGCTTTATTATTTAACAGTTGGTACTGCTGGAGTCCTGGCACTGCAATAGAGCAATCTCTGTCTTAGTGCAAGTAAGCCTGATGTTAGGAGCGTATGAGCCAAATCATGTTTACCATAGTCTGTGAGAACCTAAATAGCCCCATCAGATGGACCGATTCCTAAGGTACAACAGTTCTTGGCCAAACAAGCGCATGAAAAATTCAATGGGAAGAAGAAAAAAAATGGAGCGAGGTGTAAAGTCGTCTCAGTTCCTGCACAATTAAACTCTACAGATGGAGATGAGCGATTATTTCGGCGTCCCTTCCCCCCCGTCACATCCTTCTCTGCATCGAACGGGTCTCCATCCTACACATCTCAGCCCGCGGTCTACCTCATTAGCCGGAGCAAATCGACTCTTCCTATAGCCCGGTGAGGAGCGGCCAACTGGCTGCCTGGGAGAGAGCATCATACGGAGGACGATTTGCCATCAGGCCCTGGGCTCCGCTAGGGCATATGTGCAGGATTACATCTCCCTCGCCAGACCGAGCGCCGACGCCGTTACTCGCTACCACCAAAGGAGACGACCTTGTTGCAAACGAGTTTTGATTACAACTTCATCTCATTAGCAGGGATTTGATCTCTCGTTCCTACCGAGAACTGCTCTACGCAAATGATACGTGGAAGCCAAATGGAGAGAGAGACAGAGAGCGCTGGATGCATGCAACGCTTTTTTGGATGCGTTTTGCTTGCTAAGTCATTTACATAAGTATACAGCTCTTCCTTGAAAATTTATGTCTGGCACGCAAGTGTTGGGCCGGGGTTGGACTCACGGCAAGAAATTTGCAATACTCCAAGAGAAAAAAATGATATAAAAACGAGAGACTGACTGGAGGCGCCGCGCCAATGTTTTATCGTACTATTTACATGATACACGCATGACGTCGGAGGAAGGCGCTAATTGTAGACTCCGCGAGAGCTGAGGATACGAGGAGAGGACGTCGTCTCCATTTAATATTAATAGAAGTGAAATGTGAGAGTCCTGTTGTTTTACTCCGGTCACGCGGTGGCCATTTTCGCCGTTTCTCCACCTGTTCTCTCTTTTGATTTTGAGCTTTGGGTTATAACTAATAATTCGCACTTCCACACGGCACTGATACGAGAGGTGCGGACAATGACCGTGATGCCTCATTATATTGCTAGATGGCGCCATCACTATCCATTTCCTATAGGTGCCACTTGAGGCTACTAGGCCCTAGTACTGGGCCCCACCATCTGCCATCTATAATACTGAGGCCTCTGGGATGTTACTGGGTCAAATCAGTTAAAGGGGTTGTCTGGGCTTCATTTCTTTTACGCCCTATGCAACACATGGCCCCCAGACAGATCTGTACGGAGCCGTTTCTGGCACCGTCACCCCTATCGATCAGGTATTTAGGTCCAAAAAAGAAAAATAAGCCCGAAAAACCCCTTTAAAGAAGTTCTGCAGGATGTGAAAACATGGTTGCTTTCTTCTCAGGAAGTGACCTGATGTCGGTAGGTCACATGGCGATACCGCATCTCCACCCCATTAACATTAATGAGATTGAGCTGATGTCACCAATGGCCGTGATGTCCCTACCGGAGAAAGCAGACATGTTTCCAAGTCCTGCACAACCCCTTTAATAGATATGTCCAACAAATCAATTGAGTGATGTATAAAATGTAGAGGGATTAGATTTACTCATATACTGGTTTGCTCAAAGCTCTCCTCCCGGTCCTGGCACCTCTATGTCCAGCTGGGTGACATGATAGAGCGTCTTCTCAATTCTCTTTGTCAGAAGGCTGGCTGTCATGGCTGACATAGAGAAGAGGACTATAAGTAAACCTGATGGTCGGATCCTTCATACACATCCTCAACAAGACGAAGCCGGGATGGAGGTGTCAGAACATTGATCAAAAACGTATATACCGGTACATGTGGTGGAAATCCTTCATCCTGTACACGACCATCCCGATGAGAAGGAGTATGGCGGTATACACCCGGCAGTCACTAATACACATAATATATGAATAGCAACCTATACTGTATGCAAATCTAATAACGATACATTGGGGGCTGAGATTCCCATAAATCGTGGTTTCCATGACCTGATGCTGTGTCTTTAAGGCGGTGTCTATATATAACCAGGGATTGATTCATCCATCTCTTTTACTCCCACCCACAGGAGTAAAGATGACGGGCCGCTGGTGCGCATCATACGTCGGACAGCGCACTCACTGCCTGTCGAGACTAAAGCCTTAAAACCTCTTCATTGTTTGGAGACAATCAATATACATTGCAGTGAATTATGGATGTACAGTCACCGCTCCGCCATAAAGGAGAAGCTTCATAAAGCTCCATAACTCACCCGGCTGGTTAAATACACGCTCTCCATCTACTGAATGCAGCGCTCCTATAGAATCTGTACAAACTCGTGTATATATATATATATATATATATATATATATATATATATATATATATTGCGTAAAAAACAAAATAAGCACAAATAAAATTAAAAAATATACCGGTATAGACTGAAAATTTGGGGTTCACGGAGCAAAACTTTGATTTGCCTGCCCCATCAAACTGCAGATATCTTCTCTTTGTCTCTTCAGGGTACTTGTTCTACTTATGGAGATTCAGATTGTGCAAAAGTCCTGCAATGCATCCTGGGAAAACGTATGCAAATTAGCTTTCCTCCAGATGCAAGCAAACTTTCTCTAGTGCCACCTACAGGCAGCATCCCTGTAAACCAATGCTGACTACATTACGTACTCTGTGCACCAGAATGGGGATCTTCCGCAGCCGGTACCTGGAGTTTTACAAACCCTGTTTAAATATAGTCAACATATATAAAAATGTTTGCAACCTGCCTAAACCAAATGTAATGTGGTACCACCGCCCCTTTAAGAAGGACTCGATGTACGGACGTGCCCTACTTTCCTTAAGCTCATATTTGCCTCAAAAGTCTTAATGTTACCATGAGCAATACAATATTGCAAAACGTATGCAAAAGTCCTGACAGAGTGCAATTCACATCACCACCACTAGGTGTCCACCTATACAATAGACCTCTTGAAACGAGAGTATCACAAAATCACATTGTTTTTAAAAGCTGTTTATCTTTTGACATCCCTATCTGGACATGCGCAGGGAAGGGGAGGGATGAGCAAGGACACATGTGCAGGCCACGTAAGAGCTGGTGCTTACTCTGTAGTCTATGATTCCACTGCAAATTTTAGCCACACCCACTCACAGCCTCCTACTGAGTCTCACATAGGTAGATAAATACCCCCCATCAGTGGATACAACGCTAAGACAGAGTCTAATAATGGACCTATAGAGCGAGCTACAGAAGCGGCAATATCGGCAATTGAAAAGAAAACAAGTAAAAGATACAATAACTGATGTACACCCTAATGAATCATTGATGCGCACAGTTCTCGCAGAAAAAAAAAAAAGTAATATTATACTCGGCTTATGTTTTAATTGATTTATTAATATTTTATCACAGGAATGTAATTTAAGCTTCTCGTGATTTAGCTCTCATAAACCTTTAGCATTTTGCAAATTCAAATTCCAATTTGAAGCCAGGGCGAGCAATTAACTTTTCTATCATCTTGTCAGGGGAGAAGGTTCGTGTTTAATTTGAGACAAAGTGACAGAAATATATACACTCCGTGTATGACTGCAATTTCATTACTGAATCAGTCGTACGCCATCATTACTCACAGGGGAGGGGGTGACCCCCCCCAATCCTCCGAAGGTGTAACCCCCAATTCATCTACAAAGAACCTTAACACAACTATCAAATTATAACACTGCAATTATACAGTGACAGCAATTCTCTACAAACCTAGATGTCCCCATGTAAACACAACAGGAATTGCCATAAAATACAGAACTTCAGAGCCGCGCTCACTATTCTGCTGGTGCAGTCACTGTGTACATACATTACATTACTTATCTGTATTATACTCCAGAGCTGCGCTCACTATTCTGCTGGTGCAGTCACTGTGTACATACATTACATTACTTATCCTGTATTATACTCCAGAGCCGCGCTCACTATTCTGCTGGTGCAGTCACTGTGTACATACATTACATTACTTATCTGTATTATACTCCAGAGCTGCGCTCACTATTCTGCTGGTGCAGTCACTGTGTACATACATTACATTACTTATCCTGTATTATACTCCAGAGCTGCGCTCACTATTCTGCTGGTACAGTCACTGTGTACATACATTACATTACTTATCCTGTATTATACTCCAGAGCTGCGCTCACTATTCTGCTCATACAGTCACTGTGTACATACATTACATTACTTATCCTGTATTATACTCCAGAGCTGCGCTCACTATTCTGCTGGTGCAGTCACTGTGTACATACATTACATTACTTATCCTGTATTATACTCCAGAGCTGCGCTCACTAAAAATAAGTCCAGAGATATTTATTATTTGGGAGAAAGGTGTATTTTTCCCATGAATTGTGAGGGCCCCACTTGCCCTATTTGTGGCTTCTTTGCACCATTTCGGGGTCCTGATCCCATCTCTGCCCCCCGATGTCCTAGCCTCCCACTAATACCATACAGTGACATGGTGCTCGGTGCGTTTTGTGAGCCCCTCTCTCTCTCTTGTTTCCTGGAGTGCGGCCAGCTCGCAGCGTCTTACAAAGCGCTCCCCGTCCCCTCCGAGCTGCTTTGTAGTGTGCGCTCCCTACCATCAGATGGAGGACATAGGTAACCTTTCCCACAGTCTCTCAGCTGCCGGCTTTGTCTGAGAGATTACCTGAAGTAACTCTGCGCCTGGCCCCCGTGGGGATAAGTTTGGAAAGGACAAAAGGTTTGATCTGAAAACAAGTACATTCAAGGGGGACGGGGGGTGGGGGGGTGGACAAAATTAGGAAATTACAGACAGTTGCAAAGAAAAAAAAAAAAAAAAGACCAGTCCCCTTTTACCATCTGTTTCAGGAGCTGCTCCCTGTATGGTACAAAGGATAGAAAAGAGCTGGCTGTGGGGTGGGTGTCCTGGTGTCGCCGGGATTAGTAAGGTAATATGGTGCACCCATCCCAATAAGACTGTACCTCTAACCCCGTACCCTGCCCTGACAACCAATATGGAGTTGTTCTGGTCTCAGTTTTGCACCTTGCTGTGCCATGGAAGATTTTTGGCCTCGTGCTTGGAAATATTAACATACAGAACAAGCTCCAATACATACAACAGGCTGCACATCATGGAAACCCACTGGGGCGGCCAAACTGAAGATCCTGGGCCACAATGTAAAATTAGTAACGGCCCTCATTGATAGTCCTTGTCTCCTTAGTGCACCCCCTCTTGTTACAGTCCTGGCCCAATGCCTTTCGAGATGAAATTAGCAGACTGCTGTCCACGGGGTCCAGAAGACCACAAGGTCTTCAGTATCACTTCTCTAGTCCCTATGCCACAACCTCGAGACTGGCCCAGATCATAGCCAGGGGCAAACACTCCAGGGCTGCCACCATTTACAGACTTTCTCCACGTGTGCCCACCACGAAAAACCTTGTCCTGTACTGTATCTTCTATAATAAGATGATAATTCTGCACCGACACATTTAATGCAAACAATCCAATGTTCTGTGTGTTCTCTCCCATCAAAGTCAACACTGAACAAAAGGGCGAACGTTCAGTGCGGGGTGTACAGTAACGTTTACATAGAGCGCGGCAGGTGCAGAGTGTCTAGACACCTCCGGGTGTAATATGGCGAATGGTTAGGGTGTGGACTGTGGAATGTGACACTAAGAGTTACAGGACAGTACTCGACGCCGGATCCAGTCTAGGCTGCCAGGTAGGGCGACCAGACAAGGACATTTAAAGGAACAGCAGAAGTAACAATCCATCAGCCAAGCAAATAATACTTTTAGCCACTTTTTGGCAGTAGAACAAGGAGATGAATGTGATGGAAATATGTCAAAGGGAAAAGCATGGTAGGATTAAAGGTAAGAGAGGGTGAGGGAACACCGAGAAATCGGGGATGGGGGTGCTGAGTGAGAGGAGGGGCCGAGATCACATGACTGGTAATTATAGTAACAGAGGCGGAGCTGACACCAACCTTTTGCATACGGAGTGCTATACCAATGTAACACTCGCGGATACATCTTGATCTTGGCTGGTTACTGAAGTGATCATTTTGCAGACTAGGACTACAAACGTTATGTGACTTTCCATTTATACTACTGATGGGGGCGCCACTATCGCACCAGTTCTTGGCCCCCTTGCATAGTCTCTCAATAAGACCCCACAAGGAGCACAAGGCTATGGGGTAGGATATATTGTGCTTTGGTTACTGATTTGTTGAATAACACTTGTCATTGAGCTCACGGGTTGTAATCACACAGTGTACTCTTCTGGCCATGGCAATGTGCTTAGACTTTAGCTCCGCACTGCTTATTGTCCTTTATACGTGGCTCACAAGATCACGGCCTTCCGATACATTGTCTCACATACAAAGCGGCTTCCGACAAACCACACCATGTCCATACTATGGAGAGAAGGCCAAACAGGAAAAACAACAAGTGACCCCGAACATTCATCTCATAGACACCAACACCCCCAAATTACTGGGCAGTATCAGCCTGCATGGGTGTGATTTTATGGCACCCTGTGAAATTGTGTCCCCCTATCCCCAATGCAGAAGAGAAAGTGAAGGGAGATCTCATAGCTCAAGTGAAAAGATAAGAAAGGCAAATGGGGTTGAACCGATCTTGAGATTTCAGGGTCGATTTTAAAATCCAATTTCCGATCATTTTCCAGCCGATCCCGATCGTGAAATTTACTTGATCGCTGATTGGGATCCGATATTTCTCGACCCCAATTGCTCAACCCTAGTCAATGCTTCTCTATGGGAAAAGTCACTTTTAGGGTTGAGCCGATCTTGAGATTTCAAAATCCAATTTCCAATCATGAAATTTGATCGATCGCCGACCGGGATCCGATCTTTTCTGATCCCGATTGCCCAACCCTAAAAGCAAACCAAGAAATCTCATAACCCAAGTGGAAGAAACCAGACAAGAAAGGCCAAAATGTAAAGAAAATACCATAGTCCACAATGAAGAAAGAACAAGAGAAAATTCATAACCCGGATAGAAGAAAAGGAAAGCCCAAGTGCAAGTAAGGGAAAGGGAAGTCAGAGACAGATTGGAAGAAAAAGGAAATCTTCATAAACAAAGTGGATGGAAAATCTCATAGTCCACATGGAAGGAAAGTCAAGAGAAAATTCATAACCTGAGCGGAAGAAAAAAGAAATCTCACAGCCTAAGTCAAGGGGTCAGAGAAACCTCAAGCCCAAGTGAAGAGAAGAAACAGGGAAATCGCATAGCCAAAGTAGAAGGAAAATCTCAGTCTACATGGAAAGAAGGTCAAGAGATAATTCAGAATCTAAGTGTAAGGAAAGGAAAGTCTCGAAGCTCAGGAGGAAAGAGCACGGCCAAATCAGAAGAAAGAGGGAAATGGAATATCCAAAAGAAGTAACCAGAAGGAAAAGTTCATAGCTTAATGGGAAGGAAAGTCTCATAGTCCCCATGGAAAGGAGGTGAAACTTCACAACCTAAGCAGAAGGTGAGGAAGTCTCATAGTCCAAGTGGAAAAGAGGAGAAAGGGAAATCGCAGGGACAGAAATAGAATAAAAAAGGGAAAGCTCAAGTGAAGGGGAAATGGAAAGAAGGTCGAGAGAAAATTCATAACCCAAATGGAAGAAAAGTAAAATCTCCAGCGGGCAAATGGACAATCTCATAGGTGAAGTGTAAGCTTGTAGGGTGTAAGCTCACAATGTGATCTTATAGAACATGCAGGTAGGGCCCGCACCACAGGGGCACCGAGTGTTGTGGACCCATGGGAGATAAAGCCAGTAAGTTCCTTTATATCTTTCTTCATATATTTTCTAATGTAATTTCCCACCACCGTTACACAGTTGTTGTGCCCATGATAGTAGCCTGTGGTTATGGGGCAGGACACCGATGCTGGGGTGTATCCGCACGTCCTGTGAAATGGCAGAGCCCTGTTACCTTGCACAGTGTCTTGCTAACTCTTCTATCGCACTCTCCTCCTAATAGAATACGCCGGTTTTATCTGTTTGCCTCATCGTACCCGGCAATGCCTGTACAAAGACTCTATTCTTTGCTGAGACTGAGCCTGCCAGGCCTGAGACTGTACAGATCGTCATGATTTACCGTCCTATCATCTAAATCACAATCTTATAAACAAACATGCCATCCTTGCGTCATAACCTCTCCGCCGGGTGATATTAATTTGATGCATTCTATGTATTATTAAGCACGTGGTCCTTTATCAGATCTGCAGACACACTGTGTGCATTGTGACCTACACGGGAAACATTATTTACCAGCAGAACTTGCTCTGTGTAAAATAACATCATATAGTAGGTTATAGGGGTCAGCACAGTCCAGGTCAGTAGTTTGCACCTATGGCTCACAGATCCCAGTATAAAGGGCCAGTCACTGGTGGAGCCTCAATAACTATGAAGTGCAGCAATGATCCCAGTAACCTAGAATGGAGCTGCAGGAAAAAATAAGCGGGCGGCTGCAAACGGGAGGCGACAAAGTCATGTCTGCCCTGAGTTCTCCTTGTGTTCCAGGGTCCTCTCACATTTACCGGACTAGTGTATGTGCACGAGCACCAAGACGGACTTATCTGTATATTCTTGTCCAAGAAGCTTTAGCAGGGCATATATGGTCTACACAGAAAGGTGGCCTTAAAGGGAGTGTGTCCCCAGACCCCGACATATCAACCCTGTCCTGCAGATAGACCGATTAGAGTCAACCAAATTAAATGGTGTTTTCCCCTTGTAAGTATCTGTCCCCATTACTAAGATTTAGATGTTTCTATATGCAAATGAGCTCTTTGGACCAATGGCACAGACGCCTATGGTGCATGCACGCCGGCTGGTTATAGCCTTGGCATTGGTGCACTTCATTAGGCACGTAGCTCCTGGTGAAGGAAGTCAATGACAATTTCCACAGTATTGGCAGGAACAGACTTTGAAATTTCCATTTCTTCCTCCAGACTCCGCAGGCCATTGAAACGCCTGTGAACTTGGCCATAAAGCCGTCGTTTTCAGTGGTCGATCTGGGGAAAGGGCTAAGCTGGTGATGAAGTCTCCCCGCGTTCCGGTGTATCATTGTCAAACTATTTTGGGTGCATTGGATGAGCTGCAAAGACAATAATTATCATGTAGTGAATGTGCGTATGTGATGGGATGAGCGTGACGTGTGTCCGAGGCTCTGACACCCAGCGAGTCCTTAGTCAGTGACTGTACTGAGCTGGGAACAGCCTGCCCATGTGCAGGGAACACTGAAGAGATGTGAATGTGGTCCTAGTGAGTGGACAGGATCTGTGCCCTGCTGATGTATACATTACAAATACATATACAGGCTGCCTGTTTACAGTCAACAAGCAGCAATACAAACAGTGCCGGGGAATGTATAAACACAATGACGCGGCCCGCCACCCACAAACACTCTATTTAGACAGGATCAGCCGTATACCATCAATGCACTGGGACATCCAAAGAAAGCTTCCAAACACACGTCGTCTTGCATTAGTTTACATGTGCAGGGGTTTCTTCTAACAATGTCATCTATAATGAGATTTGCATGTGTTTAGATTTCTGTTATAGTCAGGAAGGAATAGAGGAAGACTTAAAGAAATCCGTCTGTCTGCAAAAAAACGAGGAGCGTCTTAAAGGGGTATCCCAGTAACAACAGGTTAAGCCCTGTCCAATGGATGGTGCTTGGTGGTGGTCCGACTGCTGGGACTCTCACCAATCAGGAGATATTGGGTCTTTTGCACCCTAGTTTGTATGGCGTGTCTGGTTGGGCAATACGCACCGCTCAATGATTTCAATAAGACTGCCAGAGATAGCCAAAACACAGCACTCGACCATCTCTAGCAGTCCCATTGACATTAATGAAACAGAAGGTTGGGCAGCACCTGCTGGGGCGCAAAAACATCCAGAGCCAAAGCGCAGACGCTAACGTCTCTATTTTCCACAGAACGATCTAACTCTTGTCCTGAGCAAAAAATATCCTCTAAATCATAAAAAAAATCCAGTGATCGATTCCTATGACAGTAAATATGTAACAAACTATGTGACTAATTATACTATAATAATATTCCTATAATATGTAATACACTATGTAACTAATCACACTATAATAATATTCCTATAATATGTAATACACTATGTAACTAATCACACTATAATAATATTCCTATAATATGTAATACACTATGTAACTAATTATACTATAATAATATTCCTATAATATGTAATACACTATGTAACTAATCACACTATAATAATATTCCTATAATATGTAATACACTATGTAACTAATCACACTATAATAATATTCCTATAATATGTAATACACTATGTAACTAATTATACTATAATAATATTCCTATAATATGTAATACACTATGTAACTAATTATACTATAATAATATTCCTATAATATGTAATACACTATGTAACTAATTATACTATAATAATATTCCTATAATATGTAATACACTATGTAACTAATTATACTATAATAATATTCCTATAATATGTAATACACTATGTAACTAATTATACTATAATAATATTCCTATAATATGTAATACACTATGTAACTAATTATACTATAATAATAATATTCCTATAATATGTAATACACTATGTAACTAATTATACAATAATAATAATATTCCTATAATATGTAATACACTATGTAACTAATTATACAATAATAATAATATTCCTATAATATGTAATACACTATGTAACTAATTATACTATAATAATAATATTCCTATAATATGTAATACACTATGTAACTAATTATACAATAATAATAATATTCCTATAATATGTAATACACTATGTAACTAATTATACTATAATAATAATATTCCTATAATATGTAATACACTATGTAACTAATTATACAATAATAATAATATTCCTATAATATGTAATACACTATGTAACCAATTATACTACAATAATATTCCTATAATATGTAACAAACTATGTAACCAATTATACTACAATAATATTCCTATAATATGTAATACACTATGTAACTAATTATACTATAATAATATTCCTATAATATGTAATAAATTATGTATCTAATTAATTATACAATAGTTATAATTGTGTCATATTCTTTAAACCAGAGTGTCCGATGTCCCCAAAACTGACCCCAACACCAACTCTGACTCCAATTTCATAGCTATAAAAACAACCCACTTCTTATGACAATGGGGTCCCCAGTAGAGAGACCCTCACAGATTGCTTGGATAGGGGGTAATAAGTTGTTACTGTAATACTCCTCAATACTCCTTTAACACCTGGAGACACATCCACACTTTCTGGGGCAGATTTTTTGGTTTTCTTTTTTCGGATCCGTCACGAATGTGTATAGAGCCGGCCAATGCTCCTATGGCCAATGGCTATGTCACATGCACAATCGGTCTCCCCCATGTAAGTCTTTATATATCAGCAGAGATGACCTCCATAAGGAGACCTAATAGCCCCCCTGACCCACATCAATGGCAGTTCACTTAACCAACCAGAACCCGGCTCTGCTTTCGGAGTTTTTCGTGATCTTCTAACAGGCAATTTGGAGTTGGAAAAGGATACAATCCTGAAACAAATAAACCCGTTGGAAGAATCTCTGACTCTCTGATGTGATAAGGCTGTAGGAGAGATGGGTGACAACCCCTCCTCTTGTTCAGTGCTGCCCCCTATCTGTGTCCACCAGTTTGGGTCAGTCGTGGACTCATATGAAGAGCTCGTCTTCTCTTACAGACCAGGTTTGGATATTGCAAAATGATTTGGCAAGGCTCAAAGGTATTTACTGAATGTTGGGGGGTTTCATATTGACAGTCTATCCTAAGGATACATTTACAATATCATATGGATGAGGATCCGGTTCCCATCTGTTTTTGGCATCGTCCAGTGCCAGACTATACAGCAGGACTGCAGCTCAGCCCCCGGTCACATGAGAATTGTCCGCCACCCTCTCCGGTCCCATGTATAAACAGGGAGAAGGGTTTTTTTTGCTTCCAAATATATCTGAATGATAGCAGGAGCAAATACAGAAACTGTCAAAAATAGAGAGGACAAAATAACTTGTAAAGTGACTTAACATGAAGAATATGAGAGGTTTGGGGTCAGGCCGCCTCACCTGTGCTAATGGCTTTGGTGCATTTATGTGACTGTTGTTCTAAGTAACTTAACTGGCAACAAAAACACAAGAAAAATCTGCGACTCACCTCTGGGTAAGTAGAGAGCAGACTCCTAGTGGGTCCAGAAGATCGTAGACCCACTGTGGCCCCTCAGCCATTACTAAGGGCATGATTTAAGTAGCCGGGGACCTGGTCTTCACTGATGTCAACTACCAGATGGCCAGGCAAAGAATCGATGGGTACAGGTCGAAGAAGCGGGAGATCAAGGTCACAAACAAGCCAAAGCTCTGGATGGAGGGCTCAGATTCACAAGTTGAGGATAGCCAAAGGTCAGACAATCGGTAAACAGGCCAAGGTCTAGAAAGGAGACTCCAACAGTAATGAAATAACATGGAAACCTGACAGATTCTATTCACTGTGTGATTGGGTTTGGCTGAGGAGATATCAGAGATCTACTTGTTAGCCATACAAGCCGCAGGGAGGGTTAGTGAGCCCACCCTAAGGGCAGACCCCACTGTATCAGCAGCAGGAACCGCACTATGTGAAGCAGAGGTAACCTACATCTGCAAAGTGAGATAGGATGCCAGTGGGTACAGAGCACTGACATTACAGCGCCTCTAGCCTAGATACCTAAAACTCTTACAGTGAACTTTTAGTCTGGATATCTAAAGCCCTTGCAGAGAACCTCTATTATGGACACCTAAAGCCCTTGTAGAGTACCTCTAGTCCAGATACCTAAAGAACTTACAAAGTGCATCTAGTCCAGATATATAAAGTGACTAAGAATCACTTCCGGTCTGTTACCTAAATCTCTACTCAGAGTACTTAGATATACACTCACCGGCCACTTTATTAGGTACACCATGCTAGTAACGGGTTGGACCCCCTTTTGCCTTCAGAACTGCCTCAATTCTTCGTGGCATAGATACAACAAGGTGCTGGAAGCGTTCCTCAGAGATTTTGGTCCATATTGACATGATGGCATCACACAATTGCCGCAGATTTGTCGGCTGCACATCCATGATGCGAATCTCCCGTTCCACCACATCCCAAAGATGCTCCTCTATTGGATTGAGATCTGGTGACTGTGGAGGCCATTGGAGTACAGTGAACTCATTGTCATGTTCAAGAAACCAGTCTGAGATGATTCCAGCTTTATGACATGGCATTGCATTATCCTGCTGAAAGTAGCCATCAGATGTTGGGTACATTGTGGTCATAAAGGGATGGACATGGTCAGCAACAATACTCAGGTAGGCTTTGGCGTTGCAACGATGCTCAATTGGTACCAAGGGGCCCAAAGAGTGCCAAGAAAATATTCCCCACACCATGACACCACCACCACCAGCCTGAACCGTTACCGATACAAGGCAGGATGGATCCATGCTTTCATGTTGTTGACGCCAAATTCTGACCCTACCATCCGAATGTCGCAGCAGAAATCGAGACTCATCAGACCAGGCAACGTTTTTCCAATCTTCAATTGTCCAATTTCGATGAGCTTGTGCAAATTGTAGCCTCAGTTTCCTGTTCTTAGCTGAAAGGAGTGGCACCCGGTGTGGTCTTCTGCTGCTGTAGCCCATCTGCCTCAAAGTTGGACGTACTGTGCGGCGTTCAGAGATGCTCCTCTGGCTACCTTGGTTGTAACGGGTGGCTATTTGAGTCACTGTTGCCTTTCTATCAGCTCGAACCAGTCTGGCCATTCTCCTCTGACCTCTGGCATCAACAACGCATTTCCGCCCACAGAACTGCCGCTCACTGGATGTTTTTTCTTTTTCGGACCATTCTCTGTAAACCCTAGAGATGGTTGTGCGTGAAAATCCCAGTAGATCAGCAGTTTCTGAAATACTCAGACCAGCCCTTCTGGCACCAACAACCATGCCACGTTCAAAGGCACTCAAATCACCTTTCTTCCCCATACTGATGCTCGGTTTGAACTGCAGGAGATTGTCTTGACCATGTCTACATGCCTAAGTGCACTGAGTTGCCGCCATGTGATTGGCTGATTAGAAATTAAGTGTTAACGAGCAGTTGGACAGGTGTACCTAATAAAGTGGCCGGTGAGTGTAGTAACTGTGTGATGTCACTTAACTTTGCAGAAGTTAAAACTTTGTAGAAAACGGTATAATATACAATATTCAGCAGGCAGGGCTTCCTGCTTCTCAGGCCCTGTAGTATGATTGTGTGACAATGAGAAGACATCTGATTCTACAATACAAGCCAAAAATCCTATCCCCGAGCTCATAGACAAGCAGCAGTGTATGAAGAGGGTGTCACATAGTTGCACAGTTACCTTAGATGACCGTAAATATTGCACCAGTATAATTTCTGGTAGTACGCCCCCTCTGGTCACGGTCCGGAGGAGGGGAATGGTAAATAAGCTGCTGGCATTGACAGAAAGGCACACTGATTTCTATCCTATAGTCTCAACAGAGGCTGCTCCACTTAAGAAAAAGAATAATAATTCCTTGCAGCATGGAGGAGGCTGAGAAGTCCCTGGGGCTCATCTAGAGCACTGGAGGATGGCCAGCACAAAGTCCCAGGAGGCCGAGCATGGGAAGACTTCTGAGACTTCATTTCATCAATGCAAAGGCAGGGGATGGGCTCGGAGTCTGCAGCAAACAGCATGTACAGTATTCCTAAAAAGCTTCCATGTTATGGGCTCCCACCCCCTCTGTGCTGCCCCTTCCCATTATAAATAATCCTCCCTGCCTTTGTCCTCCCCAGATAATCAGGTATTGGCTCGCCCCGTCCAGGATGGAGAATGGACGGCTCCTCTCTGGAATTAAGTTTGCTCAGTCTGTTTCAGACTAAGGCCCCAGATGAAAGTTTACACACGTAATCCGGGTTCGCTTCACATCAGGAGTTAAGCTTGTTTACCATCAACACACAGAAAAAAAGATCCCTCTACAAGCAGCTGCTCCTTCCCAAAATTCTCCATCCACCACATTGACCTTCGAGAAGGGAGAGTGACCGAGGCTCGGCTCACTGCTGGGAACTGAATACTAGTGGATGATACTGGTCTGCGGCCTGAACGGTCCGGCGTAGGGATCACTGTCTACATCTAATCTGACAACTAATAAAAAATATATATAATGTTTATACAGAAAATACAGGACAAGAACAAAGGGCAAATATCATGGCAGTGCAAGTATAGCTGAAGAAGCCAGAATAAGCCAAAATAATGGCAATGGCATGTCACTGTGTACATACATTACATTACATATTCTGTATTATACTCCAGAGCTGCGCTCACTATTCTGCTGGTGCAGTCACTGTGTACATACATTACATTACTTATCCTGTATTATACTCCAGAGCTGCGCTCACTATTCTGCTGGTGCAGTCACTGTGTACATACATTACATTACTTATCCTGTATTATACTCCAGAGCTGCGCTCACTATTCTGCTGGTACAGTCACTGTGTACATACATTACATTACTTATCCTGTATTATACTCCAGAGCTGCGCTCACTATTCTGCTGGTACAGTCACTGTGTACATACATTACATTACTTATCCTGTATTATACTCCAGAGCTGTGCTCACTATTCTGCTGGTGCAGTCACTGTGTACATACATTACATTACTTATCCTGTATTATACTCCAGAGCTGCGCTCACTATTCTGCTGGTGCAGTCACTGTGTACATACATTACTTATCCTGTATTATACTCCAGAGCTGCGCTCACAATTCTGCTGGTACAGTCACTGTGTACATACATTACATTACATTACTTATCCTGTATTATACTCCAGAGCTGCGCTCACTATTCTGCTGGTACAGTCACTGTGTACATACATTACATTACTTATCCTGTATTATACTCCAGAGCTGCACTCACTATTCTGCCGGTACAGTCACTGTGTACATACATTACATTACTTATCCTGTATTATACTCCAGAGCTGTGCTCACTATTCTGCTGGTACAGTCACTGTGTACATACATTACATTGCTTATCCTGTATTATTCTCCAGAGCTGTGCTCACTATTCTGCTGGTACAGTCACTGTGTACATACATTACTTATCCTGTATTATACTCCAGAGCTGCACTCACTATTCTGCTGGTGCAGTCACTGTGTACATACATTACATTACTTATCCTGTATTATACTCCAGAGCTGCACTCACTATCCTGCTGGTACAGTCACTGTGTACATACATTACATTACTTATCCTGTATTATACTCCAGAGCTGCGCTCACTATCCTGCTGGTGCAGTCACTGTGTACATACATTACATTACTTATCCTGTCTTATACTCCAGAGCTGCACTCACTATTCTGCTGGTACAGTCACTGTGTACATACATTACATTACTTATCCTGTATTATACTCCAGAGCTGCGCTCACTATTCTGCTGGTGCAGTCACTGTGTACATACATTACATTACTTATCCTGTATTATACTCCAGAGCTGCGCTCACTATTCTGCTGGTACAGTCACTGTACATATATTACATTACTTATCCTGTATTATACTCCAGAGCTGCGCTCTCTATTCTGCTGGTGCAGTCACTGTGTTACATACATTACATTACTTATCCTGTATTATACTCCAGAGCTGCGCTCACTATTCTGCTGGTACAGTCACTGTATACATACATTACATTACTTATCCTGTATTATACTCCAGAGCTGCGCTCACTATTCTGCTGGTGCAGTCACTGTGTACATACATTACATTACTTATCCTGTATTATACTCCAGAGCTGCGCTCACTATTCTGCTGGTACAGTCACTGTGTACATACATTACATTACTTATCCTGTATTATACTCCAGAGCTGCGCTCACTATTCTGCTGGTGCAGTCACTGTGTACATACATTACATTACTTATCCTGTATTATACTCCAGAGCTGCGCTCACTATTCTGCTGGTGCAGTCACTGTGTACATACATTACATTACTTATCCTGTATTATACTCCAGAGCTGCGCTCACTATTCTGCTGGTACAGTCACTGTGTACATACATTACATTACTTATCCTGTATTATACTCCAGAGCTGCGCTCACTATTCTGCTGGTACAGACACTATGTACATACATTACATTACTTATCCTGTATTATACCCCAGAGCTGCGCTCACTATTCTGCAGGTACAGTCACTGTGTACATACATTACATTACTTATCCTGTATTATACCCCAGAGCTGCGCTCACTATTCTGCTGGTGCAGTCATTGTGTACGTACATTACATTACTTATCATGTATTATACTCCAGAGCTGCGCTCATTATTCTGCTGGTACAGTCACTGTGTACATACATTACATTACATTACTTATCCTGTATTATACTCCAGAGCTGCGCTCACTATTCTGCTGGTGCAGTCACTGTGTACATACATTACATTACTTATCCTGTATTATACTCCAGAGCTGCGCTCACTATTCTGCTGGTGCAGTCACTGTGTACATACATTACATTACTTATCCTGTATTATACCCCAGAGCTGCGCTCACTATTCTGCTGGTACAGTCACTGTGTACATACATTACATTGCTTACCTTGTATATACCTCAGAGCTGTGCTCATAAATTTGCGGGTTACTATAAGAAACAGTCTATACATTTTATGACAGCATACCCTTAAAACCTTAAAGAGGACTTCCAGGACTTCACTTCTGAGGACCTACCTTTAGATTTGCACATTATACACATGACAAAGTCTTTTCTCTATGACACTCAGTGGGTTCTAGTTTATGGTGGTTCGGTCGCACTACCAGTCTTGTACTTCTGTATAGCACTTATAATAATTACAATGATCCATTTTACTGAGATTTCTGTTTTAAAGGAGTTTTCAAATAAATCAATAAACAAAATGACTGAAAAGAAGATCCGCGTCTGCCCTGATATCTGTCAACTGGATCCAAACAGACACAACACTGTATATCCTCAGAAAGTGACACCTGTGATACCAGTGCAGCTATAACTCCAATGAGCCTTGTGTTTAGATACACAGTAATTGTAAATCCCCATAATTTAATTGCTGGCACTCGGCATGTATAATTGGTTGCTATGGCAATGCCCTCGGAAACGATCCGTAGGGTTCCGGAACATGGAGTTTTTGTCATTTTTAGATTTTGGTTTTGGAAACTCATGAAAGTCACTCAACTGTTTAAAGACATGAGAGTATTTACCGACCAGTCACCTTGTCCTGCCGACTGACAAGTCCAAGAAGAGAATCTGTACACAACATAGTAGTGAATACATGGATACCATCAAACATCAGATTCATGTACACAGGAGGTAGTATTATAGTAGTTATATTCTTGTACATAGGAGTAGTATTATAGTAGTTATATTCTTGTACATGGGAGGTAGTATTATAGTAGTTATATTCTTGTACATAGGAGGTAGTATTATAGTAGTTATATTCTTGTACATGGGAGGTAGTATTATAGTAGTTATATTCTTGTACATAGGAGGTAGTATTATAGTAGTTATATTCTTGTACATAGGAGTAGTATTATAGTAGTTATATTCTAGTACATAGGAGGTAGTATTATAGTAGTTATATTCTTGTACATAGGAGGTAGTATTATAGTAGTTATATTCTTGTACATGGGAGGTAGTATTATAGTAGTTATATTCTTGTACATAGGGGTAGTATTATAGTAGTTATATTCTTGTACATAGGAGGTAGTATTATAGTAGTTATATTCTTGTACATAGGAGCAGTATTATAGTAGTTATATTCTTGTACATAGGAGTAGTATTATAGTAGTTATATTCTTGTACATAGGGGTAGTATTATAGTAGTTATATTCTTGTACATAGGAGGTAGTATTATAGTAGTTATATTCTTGTACATAGGAGTAGTATTATAGTAGTTATATTCTAGTACATAGGAGGTAGTATTATAGTAGTTATATTCTTGTACATGGGAGGTAGTATTATAGTAGTTATATTCTTGTACATAGGGGTAGTATTATAGTAGTTATATTCTTGTACATAGGAGGTAGTATTATAGTAGTTATATTCTTGTACATAGGAGGTAGTATTATAGTAGTTATATTCTTGTACATGGGAGGTAGTATTATAGTAGTTATATTCTTGTACATAGGGGTAGTATTATAGTAGTTATATTCTTGTACATAGGAGGTAGTATTATAGTAGTTATATTCTTGTACATAGGAGCAGTATTATAGTAGTTATATTCTTGTACATAGGAGCAGTATTATAGTAGTTATATTCTTGTACATAGGAGCAGTATTATAGTAGTTATATTCTTGTACATATGAGTAGTATTATAGTAGTTATATTCTTGTACATAGGAGCAGTATTATAGTAGTTATATTCTTGTACATAGGAGGTAGTATTATAGTAGTTATATTCTTGTACATAGGAGGTAGTATTATAGTAGTTATATTCTTGTACATAGGAGCAGTATTATAGTAGTTATATTCTTGTATATAGGAGGTAGTATTATAGTAGTTATATTCTTGTATATAGGAGTAGTATTATAGTAGTTATATTCTTGTACATAGGAGCAGTATTATAGTAGTTATATTCTTGTATATAGGAGGTAGTATTATAGTAGTTATATTCTTGTATATAGGAGGTAGTATTATAGTAGTTATATTCTTGTACATAGGAGGTAGTATTATAGTAGTTATATTCTTGTACATAGGAGCAGTATTATAGTAGTTATATTCTTGTATATAGGAGGTAGTATTATAGTAGTTATATTCTTGTACATAGGAGTAGTATTATAGTAGTTATATTCTTGTACATAGGAGTAGTATTATAGTAGTTATATTCTTGTATATAGGAGGTAGTATTATAGTAGTTATATTCTTGTATATAGGAGGTAGTATTATAGTAGTTATATTCTTGTATATAGGAGGTAGTATTATAGTAGTTATATTCTTGTACATAGGAGTAGTATTATAGTAGTTATATTCTTGTATATAGGAGGTAGTATTATAGTAGTTATATTCTTGTATATAGGAGTAGTATTATAGTAGTTATATTCTTGTACATAGGAGTAGTATTATAGTAGTTATATTCTTGTACATAGGAGTAGTATTATATTAGTTATATTCTTGTACATAGGAGTAGTATTATAGTAGTTATATTCTTGTATATAGGAGTAGTATTATAGTAGTTATATTCTTGTACATAGGAGGTAGTATTATAGTAGTTATATTCTTGTACATAGGAGTAGTATTATAGTAGTTATATTCTTGTACATAGGAGGTAGTATTATAGTAGTTATATTCTTGTACATATGAGTAGTATTATAGTAGTTATATTCTTGTATATAGGAGGTAGTATTATAGTAGTTATATTCTTGTACATAGGAGTAGTATTATAGTAGTTATATTCTTCTATATAGGAGGTAGTATTATAGTAGTTATATTCTTGTACATAGGAGCAGTATTATAGTAGTTATATTCTTGTATATAGGAGGTAGTATTATAGTAGTTATATTCTTCTACATAGGAGTAGTATTATAGTAGTTATATTCTTGTATATAGGAGGTAGTATTATAGTAGTTATATTCTTGTACATAGGAGCAGTATTATAGTAGTTATATTCTTGTATATAGGAGGTAGTATTATAGTAGTTATATTCTTGTACATAGGAGCAGTATTATAGTAGTTATAGTCTTGTACATAGGAGGTAGTATTATAGTAGTTATATTCTTGTATATAGGAGGTAGTATTATAGTAGTTATATTCTTGTATATAGGAGTAGTATTATAGTAGTTATATTCTTGTACATAGGAGTAGTATTATAGTAGTTATATTCTTGTATATAGGAGTAGTATTATAGTAGTTAAATTCTTGTACATAGGAGCAGTATTATAGTAGTTATATTCTTGTACATAGGAGCAGTATTATAGTAGTTATATTCTTGTACATAGGAGTAGTATTATAGTAGTTATATTCTTGTACATAGGAGCAGTATTATAGTACTTATATTCTTGTACATAGGAGTAGTATTATAGTAGTTATATTCTTGTACATAGGAGTAGTATTATAGTAGTTATATTCTTGTACATAGGAGTAGTATTATAGTAGTTATATTCTTGTATATAGGAGGTAGTATTATAGTAGTTATATTCTTGTATATAGGAGTAGTATTATAGTAGTTATATTCTTGTACATAGGAGTAGTATTATAGTAGTTATATTCTTGTACATAGTAGTATTATAGTAGTTATATTCTTGTATATAGGAGTAGTATTATAGTAGTTATATTCTTGTACATAGGAGCAGTATTATAGTAGTTATATTCTTGTACATAGGAGCAGTATTATAGTAGTTATATTCTTGTACATAGGACTAGTATTATAGTAGTTATATTCTTGTACATAGGAGCAGTATTATAGTACTTATATTCTTGTACATAGGAGTAGTATTATAGTAGTTATATTCTTGTACATAGGAGCAGTATTATAGTAGCTATATTCTTGTATATAGGAGTAGTATTATAGTAGTTATATTCTTGTATATAGGAGTAGTATTATAGTAGTTATATTCTTGTACATAGGAGTAGTATTATAGTAGTTATATTCTTGTATATAGGAGCAGTATTATAGTAGTTATATTCTTGTATATAGGAGTAGTATTATAGTAGTTATATTCTTGTATATAGGAGGTAGTATTATAGTAGTTATATTCTTGTACATAGGAGGTAGTATTATAGTAGTTATATTCTTGTATATAGGAGTAGTATTATAGTAGTTATATTCTTGTACATAGGAGTAGTATTATAGTAGTTATATTCTTGTATATAGGAGTAGTATTATAGTAGTTATATTCTTGTACATAGGAGGTAGTATTATAGTAGTTATATTCTTGTACATAGGAGTAGTATTATAGTAGTTATATTCTTGTACATAGGAGGTAGTATTATAGTAGTTATATTCTTGTACATATGAGTAGTATTATAGTAGTTATATTCTTGTATATAGGAGGTAGTATTATAGTAGTTATATTCTTGTACATAGGAGTAGTATTATAGTAGTTATATTCTTCTATATAGGAGGTAGTATTATAGTAGTTATATTCTTGTACATAGGAGCAGTATTATAGTAGTTATATTCTTGTATATAGGAGGTAGTATTATAGTAGTTATATTCTTGTACATAGGAGTAGTATTATAGTAGTTATATTCTTGTATATAGGAGGTAGTATTATAGTAGTTATATTCTTGTACATAGGAGCAGTATTATAGTAGTTATATTCTTGTATATAGGAGGTAGTATTATAGTAGTTATATTCTTGTACATAGGAGCAGTATTATAGTAGTTATAGTCTTGTACATAGGAGGTAGTATTATAGTAGTTATATTCTTGTATATAGGAGGTAGTATTATAGTAGTTATATTCTTGTATATAGGAGTAGTATTATAGTAGTTATATTCTTGTACATAGGAGTAGTATTATAGTAGTTATATTCTTGTATATAGGAGGTAGTATTATAGTAGTTATATTCTTGTACATAGGAGTAGTATTATAGTAGTTATATTCTTGTATATAGGAGGTAGTATTATAGTAGTTATATTCTTGTACATAGGAGTAGTATTATAGTAGTTATATTCTTGTATATAGGAGGTAGTATTATAGTAGTTATATTCTTGTATATAGGAGTAGTATTATAGTAGTTATATTCTTGTACATAGGAGTAGTATTATAGTAGTTATATTCTTGTACATAGGAGTAGTATTATAGTAGTTATATTCTTGTACATAGGAGTAGTATTATAGTAGTTATATTCTTGTACATAGGAGTAGTATTATAGTAGTTATATTCTTGTATATAGGAGGTAGTATTATAGTAGTTATATTCTTGTACATAGGAGTAGTATTATAGTAGTTATATTCTTGTATATAGGAGGTAGTATTATAGTAGTTATATTCTTGTACATAGGAGTAGTATTATAGTAGTTATATTCTTGTACATAGGAGTAGTATTATAGTAGTTATATTCTTGTACATAGGAGTAGTATTATAGTAGTTATATTCTTGTATATAGGAGTAGTATTATAGTAGTTATATTCTTGTACATAGGAGCAGTATTATAGTAGTTATATTCTTGTACATAGGAGCAGTATTATAGTAGTTATATTCTTGTACATAGGAGTAGTATTATAGTAGTTATATTCTTGTACATAGGAGCAGTATTATAGTACTTATATTCTTGTACATAGGAGTAGTATTATAGTAGTTATATTCTTGTACATAGGAGCAGTATTATAGTAGCTATATTCTTGTATATAGGAGCAGTATTATAGTAGTTATATTCTTGTACATAGGAGCAGTATTATAGTAGTTATATTCTTGTACATAGGAGTAGTATTATAGTAGCTTTATTCTTGTACATAAAAGCAGTATTATAGTACTTATATTCTTGTACATAGGAGTAGTATTATAGTAGTTATATTCTTGTACATAGGAGTAGTATTATAGTAGTTATATTCTTATACATAGGAGGTAATTTTTATTAGTAAAAACAAAACAAAAATACATTACATTCCAGCAGAATTAATAACTAATTAATAATAATAATAATAATATAACATAAATCAGACATGTCTGTCAGATAACAAAAATGAGAATCACTTTAACTTAAGAGTCCATTGCTGGCAGGATAAAGAGGGGGAAAAAATAAATAAATCCATAAATAAATGAACAGACTTATTTGCAGTGTTATCAGAATATTCAGCAATCGATATATACATTTCTCCACAATTTTACATTATCAGACTTTTTTCTGACCTCCAGAGACTTTATCCACCTCAGTTCAGACATGATATATGTGACAGCGGTCATATGACGGAAGGGCTCTCTGTGTAGGGACACCTGGGTCCTCGTATGCCAGTGATAATATTTGATGACAGTAATAATAATATACAGGGTCTCCCGGTTAATGTCACCTATATTAGTTGGGATGCCATATATGATTTCGGGGTATTTGAGTGATTGTAATCGGGGAATTTTCAGCCTCCGGGATATTTCCTGCCAGATCTTTCGCCCTCCCCCGCACTCTGATATAAAATGTGCCATGGTCTCCTCCTGCTGACAACCTAATGGACATGCCCGATCTGTCACACTGAGATGCTTTAAGTTGCCTCTTACAAAAAGTTTCCCATGCAGAGATAGCTAGGCAATGTCAAAGAACTTTGCAGGGAGCCTCCGACCAGTGAGGAGCCTCAGACTATCCTGCAGGGTTATAGATGTACAGTCCCTCAATGCCGGCTGGAGACAATAGAAGGTCTTACATACCCTGGTGTATAGATCTCTCCTGGTCTTACTCACCAGATAGGTCTTTTCAATACCCCATTTTTTTAGGCACCTTATGCCATAGTCCAGATACTGGGGGAGGTAGTCACGAGTCGATCGACCCCTCTTAAGGCTGCCGCCTCGCACCCAGGATTCTGCAAAAGGCAATATCCAGTCCCTGATACTATTTACCCACAGGGAGCTGTTATCTGAGTCCAGGCAACCAAAATTTACTTTTAGAAACATGGAGTCAAAAAACACCCTTGGATTTAACATATCCAGCCCACCCTCTCTCCTCTGTAGGTAGGTTATCCCTCTTTTTACTGGGTTCAACCTGTTCCCCCACAAAAGTTGGAAGAACAGGCTAAAGAGCCTAGCGGAGAAAGATTCTGGCAAAGGAAAGACAACAGAGACGTACAAGAAGACAGGGACCAGGTAAGTCTTCAACATTTTAACCCTTTCTCTATAGGTCAGCCTCCAGTTCTTCCATCGCTGAACCTTTGCATTTCCGGATTCCAACTTTTCTTCCCAATTTAGTCTGCAATTATCATCCCTCCCGAATTTCACCCCAAGGATCTTAATATAGGAGGAGGCCTGGGCAAACTGCGGCAGATCAAATGTAGGACCAGTATGACCCGTCCAGAGAGCTTGACTCTTCTCAAGGTTGACAAGAGACCCGGAGGCCTCTGAGTAACTTCTGATGGCTGCAGACAACATCTCCACCTCACGAGGCTCAGATATCACCACAGTCACATCATCCGCGTAGGCAACAACTCTCAGGGGCAAGCAGTGGGGGACCGGCGCCCCCTGAAAATCACACTCCTGCAGTGACCTAAGAAACGGGTCTATGGCAAACACATACAGTAATGGACTCAGTGGGCAACCTTGTCTCACCCCTGCCTCAACCCTGAAAGCATCACCCTGCCAACCATTAATCAGAGGAAAGCTCTCCGCCTCACGGTACAAAGTTCTCAGCCAATCCACAAATTGTCCCGGAATACCGTACTTTGTCAAAGTCGCCCATAGATACTCATGGTCTACTCTGTCAAAGGCCTTAGCCTGGTCAAGACTCACAACATATCTCCCACACCTCAGAGCTTTACATCTCTCAAACATCTCCCTTATCGAGATAACTGCTCCAGAGATGTTCCGCCCTTTAACTGTGCCAAACTGTGAGCCTGCCAACAGTGCCGGGGACAAACAAACTAATCTAGAGAACAGAATTTTTGCAAGAATCTTCCTATCGACATTCAAGAGGGCAATCGGCCTCCAGTTCTTGATGTCACTAGGCTCTTTACCTTTAGACAGCAGGATCAGGGAGGACACTCTCATGGATGGAGGCATCAGGTGGTTTTCTAGACTAGTTTTGTATACATCCACGAGAATTGGTGCCAAGAGGTCTCGGAATTTCTTATAGAACTCAGCTGTAATCCCATCTGGACCTGGTGCCTTCTTCAGATGTAACTTATCTATGGCCTCTTTCACCTCCTCCACTGTTAACTCTGCTGTCAAAGGAGAAAAGTCCAAATCATTAGTATCAGGACCTGGAGTTGCCTCCAAGAATTGAGCCACCTTCTCTCTATCCAAAACCTTCTTCTGAAACAAGTCAGCATAGTAAGTTCTCACCACCCCCAGGATACCCTCCCGAGACTCCTGTAACACACCCTGGGAGTCAGTGAGACCTGTGACCGATTTATTTGCCACCCGCTCCCTGCAATTCTCAAAAGGATCCGGAGCCCCTAAGGACCCATAATCCCGTTCAAGAACCAGGGATGTATACCTGCGGTACTGATACTGACTGATCTCAGATTTCAGCCGGTCAATCTTCTGTTGGTTATCCCCGCCCGCCGAATAGAGTGACTCTAATTCTTTCCGCAGCCTGAGATACTGGCTATACTTACTCTTCCCCTTCTTAACTGACAGTCTCCTTAAGAGGGATCTGATCTCCTCCTTGACATCCTCCCACCAGTCTGCCATGTTGTCATAAAACACCACTCTCTCAAGCTGGTTCTGAAATAGAGAGTGGACACAACTCCGGACACAGTCATCGTCCAAGAGGCTGGAATTGAGCTTCCATAGGCCTCTCCCAATATCAGGGCGTTTTGTGGAGCCCAAGCAAAAATACAAAGCCAGATGGTCAGAATAAGGGACTGTCTTTTCACTTTTCTCACTAACATGCTCAGCGGGACTGACCAGAGCTAAGTCTATCCGACTGCATCTACCAGCGCAGGAGTAAGTGAATTTTGGTTTCCTACCACCCTCAGTAAACACATCAGACAGACCAGCCTGTGAAATAATTCTGCTTAAGACCTTGCAGTCCCTGGTGAGAGGCCGACCAGTAGGTCTGTCACTGGATGACATGGTGGCATTGAAGTCCCCTGCCATGACTACCGGAACAGATGTAAACAAGTACTGCTTGACTTCATCAAACAGACGTGCCCTTTCAATCACCGACTGCGGTGGACCATAGATATTAATGAGTCGGAGCCTTCTGCCTCGGATGGTAACTTCTAAAACCAGGCACCTCCCCATCAGAACCTCAGTGAATCTGTGTATGGTGACATCAGGGGTGTTAAACAGTATAGAAACCCCGGCATAAGGTTCCACAGCCAGAGACCAGAAGGACGGGCCAGATTTCCATTCTCTCTCTGCTTCTCGTATTAGTCCTAAAGTATTTAAACGGGTTTCTTGTAAGAAATAGACATCGGCATCAAGATATCTCAGATGTTCATACACTGCGTGTCTTGTCCTCCTTGCTCGGATGCTATTCACATTACTAGAGATAACTTTAAGATAGAAACCTGCCATCAGAACAACTAGGAATATGAGAAACAGAGAGATGGGCCCCATTGTCATAGATCAGAGTCAGAGGTGTCCTGGTGACCAGCTGTTTCCATGTCTGATTCGGACTGCCCCTCATCTCGGTGGGGTCTCCTCTTATTGGGAGGATCGCCCTCTGGTTCATCCTCATACTCCGCCATCATTCGTGAGAGTTCTCTGTCTAGTTCTGCTTCTCCGTCTGACTCTGATAGGACACTAAATCTATTCCCCGTTGCAGTGACCTCGCCTGCACTACTTACTCTCATCTTTGTGGGCTTTTCTACCGTGGTCCACTCACCCTCAGGCTTACGGCTGGCTTTATCCTTCTTCCTCCTTTTATTATTGTTGGATGATCGGGCAGGAGAAGAGACGACCACTGAGGGTTGTACAACCTGCTCGACAACCTCCATGGTCGTCTCAATGGGACCTGACTCGGCCTGGTCTTGGGTGGTATCACCTGTATGTGGTTGAGGCTCCGCCTCCGTGACTACTGACCCTGACAATAGCGCCTCCTCCTCCTCCTGTATGTCATCAGCCGCTGCCAGCAAGTCCTCATCAGGGCTATCCTTACAGATGTTATGCCAGGCATCAGGACAATCTCTGTGGGGGTGACCGATCCGACCGCACAGGTTACACCTAATGCTTTGGCATGTGGCACTCACGTGGCCCATTTCATTACATAGGCTACACTTTACCATGGAGCATACACTGGCCACATGGCCGGCCTTCCCACACTTGAAGCACCGGCGAGGCTGACCCGCATAGAAGCAGATCCCTTTTTCTCGGCCTATAAAGAACAAATTGGGCAGATGTTGGGTTATGTTGTTCTGCTGACGCAACTTCACCAGGACCCTCCACCCACCGGTCCAGACCCCGTCTTCATCCCTGTTCTTACTAAGATCGGACATGAGGTCACAATGCCTCCTGAGCCAGATGACAATATCCTGAGGGGGAACGGCTTCATTCCAAAATACAATTGTGACAGAGGCTGTATCTGGCCTAGAGATGGGGATGAAACTGAACTTATCCCAACCTTCCGTATCTCTCAACCTGGTGAGATTGGCCCAGAACCGGTCCAGATCAGACATCAGCTTAAAACTAACATCATACCCCTGGCGGTCAGGAAGGTTTATGACGGCCAGGATATCAGTCGGCACAAAGCCCATCTGGGTACATAGGAGCTCTCGGACCACAAACCTCCTATCCGGCAGATCCTCCTTGGCACCTCCGTGCCTAAACCTGACTACATTCCTCCTCCTGAAAGCCTGGCCTGTATAACTGGAGTTTGATGCAAAAGATGGAGCACCGCGGCTCCAGGCATTCCCTGAGGAGGTACGGCCGGATCCGCCATCTTGGCGTGTTTGTGGGCGCTGTGTGGGCTGCTGAGCACCTGTACCATGTGGTTCTGCTACTGTGCGAGTATCCAGAGGGGGAAAGTCCTGCACACTGGACTGTCCTGTGTCCGCCCCACCATCAACCTCTATGTCTGCAATATCACCAGACTCCAGAGACTGGACTGCAGAGGGGTCTGACGCCATAGATAGTGAAGGATCCCCCCCAGAAACACCTTCCCCTGCTGGGCCGTTATCACATACAGGAATATCCATAATATCAGGCACATTAGTCAGACAATCAGCGGCAGCAGAGTCCTGCACAGCAGAGTCCATATTAGTATTATAGTCAGCGGCAGCAGAGTCCTGCATAGCAGAGTCCATATTACCACTACAGTCAGCGGCAGCAGAGTCCTGCACAACAGAGTCCACAACCTGTAACCCCAAATATGTTACTCCCCCAGTACCTTCAGGTAAGAGTCCATAGTCCTGCTGCAATGACTTGTCTCCTGGGACTTGTGGTGTCTGCACAGCTGCTACTTCATTACCATTAGGCAAAGGTCCATGACCTGGTTGCAAAGTGCTGGTTGCTGGGACTTGTGGTGCCTTGCTGAGAACTGCTGCAGGTTTTTGCTGTTGCTGAACACTGGTCGCTTTCCCGTACAAATTCCCTTCCTTAAAAGGGAAACTTGCTGGCTGCAGAACTGGTTTTACATGGGACTGCTGGCTGCCACCTTGAGAGGGTTCAGACCCAGCTTTAGCACAAGGTGATGGTGACTTCTGGTATTCCTGGAACCGCTGCTGGTTTCTGTATGATTCTCCCACCGGTCCCATTTGCTCCAGTACAGTCTCGGTCTCCCGTACGTTCTCGGCGAGCTCTTTCGCCAGTGCGCTCAGCTTCCTGTCCAGTAACACCAGTTTCTCAGGGCATGCAGACTTTTTTAGATTATACGCACATTCAATCTGTCTCTGCAGATATATTTTACTGGCCTTCAATGTCTCCAGTCGCTTGACCAGTGCTGGTATCTCATCTGCCAGGCGCAGTTCTGGTGCTCGCTCAGTAGCTGTGACAGTCTGTGCATTGTTGGAAAGCTTTGCAGGTTGGTTACCCCCAGTATGGCTTCTGGTTGGTGTAGCCTGTGATTTCTGACATGCTACGGTTGTTGTCACTGCCATGGGCCCACAATGTCCAGACTGGGGACTATGTCCCAGTTTATTTCCAGTGACTGTACTGCTGGTACCTTGAAGCTTCCCCGCTGGTCTCCCTTTGATCTCCTCCACTGCCTTCACTACATTTTTGTAGTTACCGCTTCCAGATCTTGTCCGCTCAGACCGTACCAATACAGACTGCTGCATGTTCTCCTGCATGGTCTGCTTCTCCAGGGATGTTCTCCTCTGTCTGCAGGAGGGTGGGGTGGACTGGACACCTGCAACCTGCAATGGAGTCTGCACAGGCTGCAAAGTTTGCTCCTTACATTCAACCATTTTGCTTGGTTGTTGCACCGTACTACTGCTTGCTTCCGTTACTTCTTCCTTTACAACTTTCTTCCCATCTCGGCTTGCTGCACTAGGACTGCTGACACACTGGACACGATTCCCATTACTGGGGACTTTAGGATTTCCATCCATTTTTTTAGTTGTCTGGGAATTGCTTCCCAGAGAAGGCCTTGGAGCCTGGGCCTTGGCAGGGGAACTTCCCCACCCAGGGCGGCCCCGCCCTGGGCTATCTCCAGACATCAGGAGCCTCAGGAGAGCTACAAAAACACGTCCTCACAGCTAGGAGGTAGTATTATAGTAGTTATATTCTTGTACATAGGAGTAGTATTATAGTAGTTATATTCTTGTACATAGGAGTAGTATTATAGTAGTTATATTCTTGTACATAGGAGTAGTATTATAGTAGTTATATTCTTGTATATAGGAGTAGTATTATAGTAGTTATATTCTTGTACATAGGAGTAGTATTATAGTAGTTATATTCTTGTACATAGGAGCAGTATTATAGTAGTTATATTCTTGTACATAGGAGCAGTATTATAGTAGTTATATTCTTGTACATAGGAGTAGTATTATAGTAGTTATATTCTTGTACATAGGAGCAGTATTATAGTACTTATATTCTTGTACATAGGAGTAGTATTATAGTAGTTATATTCTTGTACATAGGAGCAGTATTATAGTAGCTATATTCTTGTATATAGGAGCAGTATTATAGTAGTTATATTCTTGTACATAGGAGCAGTATTATAGTAGTTATATTCTTGTACATAGGAGTAGTATTATAGTAGCTTTATTCTTGTACATAAAAGCAGTATTATAGTACTTATATTCTTGTACATAGGAGTAGTATTATAGTAGTTATATTCTTGTACATAGGAGTAGTATTATAGTAGTTATATTCTTATACATAGGAGGTAGTATTATAGTAGTTATATTCTTGTACATAGGAGGTAGTATTATAGTAGTTATATTCTTGTACATAGGAACAGTATTATAGTAGTTATATTCTTGTACATAGGAGCAGTATTATAGTACTTATATTCTTGTACATAGGAGTAGTATTATAGTAGTTATATTCTTGTACATAGGAGTAGTATTATAGTAGTTATATTCTTGTACATAGGAGCAGTATTATAGTACTTATATTCTTGTACATAGGAGTAGTATTATAGTAGTTATATTCTTGTACATAGGAGTAGTATTATAGTAGTTATATTCTTGTACATAGGAGTAGTATTATAGTAGTTATATTCTTGTACATAGGAGGTAGTATTATAGTAGTTATATTCTTGTACATAGGAGTAGTATTATAGTAGTTATATTCTTGTATATTGGAGCAGTATTATAGTAATTATATTCTTGTACACATAAGGCAGTGTTATGGTGATTACATTTTGTCCATAGGTTACAGTACCAAACCATATTATGACATATTATTGTATAAGAACATTTTAAAATAATTTTTATACTTTTGTTCTCAATGCTATTATAATACTCATGACATCCTTATTTTAGCACATTATTTTGTATTTAGTTTGTTAATACTGGGGCCAAATGGGATTACAAAGTGACAACCAGATTTGCTCAGAGATGATTCCTCTTCTGACTACCTCTGGCAGCTCATGCACAGTGAATTAGTCAGTCGTGGTTGACAATAAGGACATGTGATACCTCAGCAGATAGGTAATGGTATTTAGCTTGCGCTATTTTTGTAGAACATATTTAAATGTACCTCCGCCATGCTCACCGTATCATTGATGTTAACACCAAGTGTAACCGGAGTTGACCTTCTACTGGAGTTTTTAGAGGGGGCCTATTATCAGGACTCACCTTCCCTGCTACCTACATGTCTCGAATTGAAATACAGTGGCCTCCATTGTTCTCACCAGGTAGAAAGTCCTTGATGCAGTCAAGCGTTTGATAAGATATTCTTCCTCCTTCCATGGTGAGCTAACAATACCCCAATACTCCCAGGAATCCACATCTGAAAACCAGTGCAAGTTGTTCGGCTAACTTATCTAGCTTAGTCACTCCTTCTCTTCCTCTCGCTCGCCTTCTCCTTTTTTTCCCCTCTGTCTTTCTCTCTTTGGATCTGAGTCAGTGCTCTTACCACAAAGAGATCTGCATCGAGCCAACCAATACAGAAAAGACATTTTCTCACACTGAGACTGGATATTGCTTTTCTGAAGCATCCAAGCTCTTCCTTTTCCTCGGAGATGAATACATCTCCCCCTGCTCCACTGTCTCTTCTTGAGACTCCTGTCTTAATAAGCGATGACTGCCGTGACTGCTTGCATCCAGCGATGCTATTCACCGCCAGCACCTCTGCTCTCCTCCTGTGGCTCGAGAAGAACTGATTAGCACTTTGCATAATTAACCTGATTAGCACTGTGCATAATCAAACTGATTAGCACTTTGCATAATTAAAAAGAAATAATAACAACAACAATAAGCAGCACTAGGTAATATCAAAAGCCGCTAGTTCCAAAATCCCTTTTGGCCTCTGCCAGGGCTAGTTTAACATGAGGCACATTATTCCTTTCATGGAAGGAAGAAAAGGCCTAAATGATTGGAGCACCAGAAGACGAGAAGGATCCCGGCCGCCGTATACACGAGCTCGGCGCGACCAGGAGGATATAGGCGGATGGAGAGACGAGGTTAATACAAGAGCCAGACTCTCCGGAGGGCTATAGAAGTGCTAGACTCCCCTATGTGTAATAAATGCACCAGGCTGTAAGTACCTTGGTCTGATCCATTCTACTGCTCTACCCTATGTATAATGTATGGTCAAGGCGAGAAGGTGACGTGTAAATGGTGCATACAAGTAAGCGAGCCTTAAAGGGAGTTTATCAGCAGGACTCAGTATACCAACACAACCCCGCAGGTAGATAGGTTACGGTCACCTCAATCAAACCGTGTTTTCCCCTTGTGAATCTATATCTCAGTTTACAAGATATACCATAGGCATATGCTTTCTGGGGAATGATCCCGTTACAATTGCTCCGTTATACATTGACAATATGGTAATCGTTCAGCAATGGAGAAAACACGTAACCTATCTATCTGTGGGCTTGGATTGGTATACATAGTGATAAACTCCCTTTAAGCTTTGCTGCCTATCTGCAGGGCTGGGGGGGATACGATAGATTCTGTGGACGGCGACGTTCAGGACGCTGTAATGGAAATTTCCTTGGCCTAGGGCAGATCTCTACATCTGTTCATCGAGAAATTCCTGGTTCGAGATCAGAAATGGATAGGGGCGAAATATATCATGTCAATTTCTTAACAAACAACATGTGAAAAAGTCACAGTTATTTTGTAACCACCCGCACAACATGTTGCCATTTCTGTAAATTTTTTGGCACAGGTTTCGCCATGGGTGTAGGCCCAAGCCGAAGATCTTCAGTCGGTGTAATGGTTATGTAATGGTTATTGATGTTAGCACGGAGACCATCGGTCTTGATTCCCCCCCAGTGATGTTATTTGCACTAGGGGGCGGAGCATGACACAAGGATTCTCCGCCTCCCGCCAGCCTTGCACAAGTCCTGACAATCTTTCAATTTCGTAAAGAATCCAATAACAAAGCGCTATGACTATTAGGTAATAGTATAATAAGTAATGTACACCTACATATATAGGGCAGAACAATAGCGTCCTCTCATATACACCATATTATACGGTTTTAGTCTTACAAGAGGCGCTGCTAGTTTCTACATAATACTCTCTCCACATTGTGATCAGTATAATAGTTCTGGAGCCAACATACGAAATAACTCTCGAATAACAAGCGATCTAACAAAGCCGATGCCGAGAATCTCTATAGGAATACAATCAGCCAATATTGCTGTATAACAATGCTATGTGGGCACAATTCTGTAGGATAAATGTGGCTAGTAAGAGCAGAACTGCAAAAGGCAGCAAAAAGTACACGAATCTGCAAATCGTGTTAAGAAATCGCCTACCATTCTGTGTCCACAGTTCCTGAGCAGACCCATGCGTCTCCATGGTTGCAGACCACAACTAAATGCTTTGTGTAGTCTGATCCTGATGATCAAGGAAAGAAGAAAACAGGAAGAAAGTCCAGTGTCCAATTCGTCTGAATAACTTCAATGGCTTAGTCATAGTCAATGCAACAGTAGCAAGTGTGTAGCATTTATATTGTGTCCATAGTTCCGGCACAGACCGATGCGTCTCCATGTTTACAGACTACAAACTAATCCTTTATGCAGTCTGAGCCTAGTTATCAAGACAAGGAAGATGCAGAAGAGTAACAAATGGCTGGAAGATGAAGCTAAACACTGACTTAGGTGTAGTCTGTTACCGTAGAGACACGTACATCTGCATAGGAGCTGTATACACAAAATAGTAGGATATTTTTAATGAAGGACACTGACTATACTTCTTATATTATTTTCTAAAATGTACAATAAGAGTTCATACCATTTAATAGTAGGTGTGTTCTCATCCTGATCCTCGAACCTCTCACGTCCAGCTATCAGTGTAGAAGAACAAGATCTTCTCAACAAAGACCTCAAAGAAGAGGATCATAAATATGACCTGACCTACTGGTCACCAAATGAGAAGTGTTTCTCCACACTCCTAGTCTGCCCTATCTTCTACTTAGATGTTAAGACGTCTCTGATGTAGTCAATGTCTTCATTCATTTTGTTGCTTATTCTCTACAAAGACCTTAAAGATGAAGACCTCCTGGCGACCAAAGGATCAGTGTTTCTTGGCTCCTAGTCTGCCCTATCTTCTACTTGGATCTTAAGATTTCTCGGGTGTCGTCAATGTCTCCATCCATTTTGTTGCTGCTTGTTCATCTGTTTCTCTTTACAATCTGGGTCTTCTCATATAAAGTCCATGACATCACAGCTCTACGGTCTGGTCATCCATGCTTGATTTCTGGAAGGTTCATTGTGACCTCCACTCAAGGATCCGCTCATTTTCCATCCACGGCCTACTTACAAATCTTTGCCCAAAGTGCACAATGTGGAGAAGGCTGATAATCTCAAATGCATGCAGCTGTGAAACTAAAGCGACATATTCTGCAAAACTCTCAAATCTAAATTCAGGTTTGTAAAGTAAACTTAACCATGCTCAACCCACTTCAGTCAACCTACTGCGGAGTACGTGCACTTCAAGAAAATGCAGCAGCCAAATTAAATACTAGAAGCGGCTTTTGCATATTATTAATCAATAATGGAAATAAAACGCTTTGCAAAGCAAAATAAAGCGTGCAGTGGTAGGGATGTCGCTACTGGTGGGGAGCAGGTCACACTGGAGGCCAGGGCTCCTCCTGTGAGTTTCGCTTTGGGACACGTCATAAAGCAACATTGTGTAAAACTGTGAAGACACTTCCATACGTATTCAAGATGCAATACTAGAGAGGGACAGATTGGAATTGTCCTAGATCAGGGTCTAAGCTGTCAATATTTCAGGGGTATAAAGGATCTCAAGGTTTGCTGACACAAGACAAGATTCCAATTCATTTTTTTTGCATTTCACTTTACTGACAGATCTGTGGGCGATTTGTATGTTGTGGCCATGTATTTTTTTGGGGTGAATGTTCGTTTTGTACCCTAGGTATGTTCTTTGTTGTTTGTGTGTTGGAAAAGTCGTCTGTAGAAATGATTGACGATGGATTCAGACGAGCGATGGCCATGTAATATCTAATGTGCACGGCCAGCTTTAGCGAAACGGGAGAACAACACAAGTAGCCTACAGATACTCCATAAGTGCACACGGTGTAATACTGTAAAGAATAAAACAACCGGTCAGATACAACTATTATGTCGGGTCCGCAACAAAAATTGTATTTAATCAAAGTTTATTGCTTTAAGAACAATAAAAAACAATAATAAAAGGTTCTGCAAGACCAAGATATATAAAAAGACAAAAACATCATGTCAAAGACAGATCGATAATCCCCCCCCCCCTCCAACCCAACCATAAAATATAACCCCAGAAGAGACGGGAGAATAGAGCCTGAGAGTCTGCAGGGTATTCTAATAGTAATAACTCCTCCAAGTGAGACATTCCCGGCAGCCATCCCGCCATAGTACGAGATCACGGCATTCTCCAGTAGGGGTCACAATCTAAATTCCTTGTTGTGTAGGGCGAAAACTCAGGCAAAGACCGGGAGAGAATAAATCTAGATACCGCCATTAGGTAAGTCAGACCTTGATTCATTGGATTTAGAGGTGCTGACCTACCTCTGAAACCATCTAGCTCTGCTCAGCATACAGAGTTCGAGATATTGACACTAGATATATTGATTTGTCTTTGGATAAGTCGGCCATATCTATGAAGGAGGTTGTAAAAGAAAAAAAATACCCAAGTAGTACATATAACTATTGAGGCAGCTCTTACCTCTCTCCCCTAGCGCCATCTCAGCACCATATAAACCCAGCTAAATGTAACCAGATTCATGTGTCTATGAAGCCCAACTATGTTTGTAAAAGACTAGTTTGAATCTGGTAGTAACCTATATACCATAGGTGATGGCTAACTAACTTTTATAGCTACGATAAGGACTAGAGACCAGTCAGAAGCCTCATCTCTGGTGAACTAGGCCATGACCTCAAATATAACCCAGTTCTAATCTCGAGACTAAACTATTTCTTAAACCTGAGGCCACCAAGCTCTGGCACAGTGGCGCCCCCGACTGATGTTGAACTAGAATCGGTTACATAGCACAGTACTGACATCTGAATGGAATAGCCAATTGCGTCCTCCACCCAGAATTACCCAGAAAATAATCGCATTGCGCTGCCCATAGAGTAATACCACTATGATTGGCTGATGTTAAAATGGAGTGGCTGGAAGTAGTGTTTGCCATTCGGGGGGGGGGGGGGGCAAAAAAAAAGAAATGGAGCCTCTCTTTAACCACCTACCATCTCTTCTATGGTCCTACCCTGCTCCGTACTTAACTCTACCAACAGGAAGTTACATTGTAACAGCCAATCGGCAGCCAGTTGACTATAGATGGCACTTCCTGTGGAGGCGTGGCCCTAGACAGAAGCAATTGATAACTGATTGTGCACAATACATGGTGGATTGTGCTGCACAATGATGGTGGGACTGGGATCTAAGAGGAAGGGAGTCACAGGGAGGTCACATTGGATGTATGGGGTCAATGAGGGAAGTCAAATACAATATGCTGAAGGTTTTTGTACATGACACATGCCCCGCACATCACATGACATGACATTTTTCCTTATTTTATTGTATATTACTGGCTTACAGCATTGGTGGTGTCATGTTTGAGCCTCTTTTCTATTTTGCAGGATTTTGCTCTAGGAAAAAGCCACCTGCTTATTCTTCTACACTAAATATTTCTTCCATCTAATGATTGCCTTTATTAGACGGCATCTCATTTGCATACATTTACATACAATTTAACTGCTAGTATTTGAGAACAAAGGCGAAGCAAAGGACAATGCTGGCAGTCGATAGGTATGAGGCAGATAACTGGCTGCCTCTTTGTCTCACAAATATCAGATTTTTTTTTTTCCCCTCCACACATCACTTAAGGAGCAAGACAGATGACTTCATCACAATGTGAAAAACGATCTATCTCGCAAGTTTGTGTCATTTCAATCAGAATGGCGGAGCTGTGTATCCTGATACGCTCCCAGCCCATTAGAGATCATGGCTATTAAATAACACAATCCCGCAGCACAACTCCAGGCAAAATCCCCTTCGCTGGCCTGTTTTGGCTATGGAGCCGTCACCGACGAGAGGGAACATGGAAGACTATTAAGACAGCAATGAGAGGCTGCATTCATGCTACGTACAAAAGGAGGGGTGCTGCGCCTGGGACATTAACATAACATGAGGAAACTACAGGGGTCAGACAGAGAGATGGTGATTATACTGCCCAATTATTGTATTGCCTTGTAATCTTATTTATTCAACCCCCGGGCGACGGGCAATCATCAAATCAGCTCATATTAAATTAACATGTACAGGTTCCATTATGTATGGCGAAGGGCGGCATTTACCATTCTTAAAGACTTTCCCAGGGTTTAGGGAAGGGGGAAAAAAATGATATAGTGCGGTATAGATGTTTGTACTCGATAAAGGGAGTCTGCGTGTGAGAAATAGACACAGGGCATAGAGGGAGATGTACTCATCCCATATATACTGCTCTACGTGTACAAGATAGAGCCTATAGACTACAGACTTATGGGTACCGCCATACTGGGGGCAGAAATTTATATTGTAAAGAAAATAGTAGATCATATAGTGCACATAGAGTTGGATAAAGTTGAGCGATTGGGAAAGACTGGATCCCGATCGGCGATCGAGTAATTTTCATGATCGGGATCGGCTGGAAAATGATCAGAAATCGGATTTTGAAATCTCAAGATCAGCTCAACCCTAATGTATAACCCTATATAATATACGGTTGAGCGATTGGGAAAGATCGGCTGCAAAATGATCGGATTTTAAAATCGATCCTGAAATCTCAAGATCGGCTCAACCCTAACTATGGCAACAAAACTGCCCAAGAAATAGAACCATGCAGTGCCCATATACTAGTATCCCGTATACACAAGAATGTCTATCCACAATGCTACCTACATACTAGGGCCCATAATCTGCCACAACACAGGGTCATATTGGAAAGAACAGTGCCCTTGTAGAGAATAGTAGTACCATATAGAAGAAAAATAATGGGACAGGATATTCCCCATGACATAGAAGCATATACTGCCCGTATACTAACCTTTACCCTACACAAGGATGTCTACACAGAACACTGTCTATATATTAGGGTCCTTTTCCTACCCCAATACAGCGGTCATATATAAAGTAGGGTGTGCTTGTAGAGAATAGCAGTATTATATACTGTGCCCCATAGCCCCATGTTGTGTATGGAGGGTTCTTAGGTGGGTTGATGAATTCCCCCATTGTCTCCATATTTCGTCTCCATATTTCAGTGTCTCTATTATGTTCTAAGCTTGAATGAGCAGATCCCTGGTCCAGGCCAGGATGTAGAGTATTAATATGGATGCCTAGGACAGCCCTAAGTATTAGCCATCCCTTCCCCGCACCACGACACACAATGGCATACATCTGAGAAAAATGCTTGGCGATAGAGGCAACACGGTGGCTCAGTGGTTAGCACTGTAGTCTTGCAGCACTGGAGTCCAGGGTTTGAATCCCGCTAGGAACAACATCTGCAAGGAGTTTGTATGTTCTCCCCGTGTTTGCGTGGATTTCCTCCAGTTCTATAAAGACATACTGATAGGAAAAAAAATATACATTGTGATTAGTGCTGAGCAATCGGGATCGGGAAAGATCGGATCCTGATCGGCAATCGAGCAAATTTCACGATTACGATCGGGATCGGCTGGAAAATGATTGGAAATCGGATTTTGAAATCTTAAGATCGGCTCATCCCTAAAAGTGACTTTTCCCATAGAGAAGCATTGACTAGGGTTGAGCAATTGGGAACGATTAGATCCGGATGGGCGATCGAGTAAATTTCACGATCGGGATTGGCTGGAAAATGATCGGAAATCTCAAAATAAGCTCAACCCTAATTGTGATCCCTATATGAGGCTCACAATGTACATTTTGAAAAAATAAAAAAAAATGCTTGGCGATAACGATCAATAAATTCTGTGAAGATCACCCGGGACTCCCCCTAAGCCCCACGTCCACTTGCCCAGAAAACCCTTTACTTGCCGTCACCTATCCCTTGAAGACATGGACAATGTAAGAATCTGCATTCAGGGTCCATTACTGCTGGTCTGTAGACTACAGCTTACCCAGTAACCGTGTATATATGTGATCTAGATCTTATCTAGAGAGGTTCACAGGTCAAATAGCGGTAATTTCTGGTTGTACCCATCTAGGTTGTGTGCACACAAATGGAAAAGAATCTGTGTGTGTTATATATCATCCGTGCGTGAGCAGTAAGAGGTCGGCTGCAAAGTGTTCAGGCTGCAGCGCTCGGCATTTATATGGAAGATGGAACTTGTTGCTGGTTATATTTCTATAATGTACAGCGGGAGGTATTTTATCGCACGTGTAATGCACTTTAACGGATATTAGAGGTTCACTGAATACTTTTCCATGTGTGCCAATTGAATCAATGAGACTGTGAGAGACCTCGCTCGGCAGGAGTTGGGGATAAAGATACATGTTTTTCTTTCTAAAGCGAAAGCTGGAATATTCCGATTACCGTACGGTGAAAAGCGTGCACTGCGAGACGCGGCAGGTTATCATTTACTGCGTGCACTGAGGTTTTAGGGTAAGATCCTCATATATTGGTCAATGATCCTGATGCTGAGGATTGGGGAGGACACGTTAATGGCTTCTCTTAAGGCATTTCCTCCCCTAGTCGCATCAAAGACTGATAAAAAATAAAAATAAAATACAGGAGATGAAAATGAGATGAAAGCGAGATCAGCGCGGCTGAGAGTGTGGAAGAGAACGCAAGGCGAGCGCAGGCAGTGTATGGGATGTAAGAGAATACAATATATAGGCAATATAAGGGGTTATGTGATGTGGGGTACATGGACCCTTACTGGACAGCCATCTGCTGTGGGGTAAGGTGAAGACCTAAGGAGGAGCTGCCACCTCTCCGGACAGGTCCCTTTACTAAATATTTGTGTTCTCCATGACCAATATTTCCTTTCTAACTCTACATTGTTCTGTCACTCTGTTACCAGGTACGAGGGGGACCCTACATGGTCTGACACTGTCGATTTGTGCTGCCAGTGCCAGATTTTGTAATCTTGTGCAACCATGTAAAATATATGGCACAGTCTTCTGGAGAAAAGTGGACACTTATTTTTCTGGAGAAATTGGAGTTTTATTTCCCAGACGTGCTTTCTCTAACAAGACTGCTTGTGAAGCTGCAAGTTCAGGACTCAGTGGGTGTTCCCTTTTATTTTCCAGACCTGCTCTCTTGAACATCCTGCTTGTGGAGCTGCAGGTTCAGGGCTTGATGGGTATTGCCTTTTATTTCCAGACCTGCTTTCTCTGACGTGACAACTTGAACAACTGCAGGTTCGGGGCTTAGTTGGGTGTTCCCTTATATTTTCGAGACGTGCTTTCTCTAACAAGACTGCTTGTGAAGCTGCAAGTTCAGAACTCAGTGGGTGTTCCCTTTTATTTTCCAGACCTGCTCTCTTGAACATGACTGCTTGTGGAGCTGCAGGTTCAGGGCTCAGTGGGTCGTCTCTGTGAAGTTTCTCTACGTATCTTCACCTCTCAGTGCTCTGCACCCGGAGAAGATAGACTCATTTATTTTCCAGACTTGCTTTCTCTGATAGGTTCAGGGTTTAGTGGGTGTTCCCTGTGACGTTTCTTTCTCTTTCGTCTCTCAATGGTCTAGTCCGTTTTTTTCTCCCTCCCACAGTGATGTGGCTTTCCATGTGTGTTTTATAGGTTGTGGGCGGTCCTTGTGGAGCTGCAGGTTCAGGGCTCAGTGGGTATTTCCTTTGAAAGCGCTTGATCTGTTGGTCCTCATCTCTCAATGCTCTAGTCTCATCTCTCAATGCCTCCCTGCACACTGATGGGGTTGAGCAAGTTGGGAGAAGAAAGCAGCTCGGGAGTCACCACAAGGATATAAAACTGGGTGTGAATAACAATGACCTGCTTCTACATAGCACAGGATCAAGTCAATAAGAAGTGGAGAACTAACAGGATCACATTGTTAGCAGTCTGTCAGTGTGTGGCAGCAGCATCACCCTTCTGACATTGGTCTGCACAGGAGCTGTGTACGCTACTTATTTTATGATCATTGAAGAGAAAACAAATCTTGACTATTAAAGGGATTCTACCATTAAAAAACTTTTTTCTGTGGCTAACACGTCGGAATAGCCTTTAGAAAGGCTATTCGTCTCCTACCTTTAGATGGGATCTCCTAGGCGCCGTTCTTTAGTAATACCAGTTTTTACCGGTATGTAAATTAGTTCTCTGGCAGCGATGGGGGCGGGCCCCAGCGCTGAAAATGCGATGAGGCCGTCCCCTCCGCTGCCCGAGAACAGGATCCTGCGCCGCCTCTGTCTTCTTCGGGATCCTCCCCTTCTTTCTTCAGCAGCGTCCCTCTGTCGGCTCTTACACTAGTAGAGCCGACTGCGCATGCTCGCAATTGTGGCCTCGGAACTAGGCCGCGCATGCGCAGTCGGCTCTACTAGTGTAAGAGCCGACAGAGGGACGCTGCTGAAGAAAGAAGGGGAGGTTCCAGCAGAAGACAGAGGCGGCGCAGGATCCTGTTCTCGGGCAGCGGTGGGGATGGCCTCATCGCATTTTCAGCACTGGGGCCCGCCCCCATCGCTGTCAGAGAACTAATTTACATACCGGTAAAAAACGGTATTACTAAGGAACGGCGCCTAGGAGATCCCATGTAAAGGTAGGAGACGAATAGCCTTTCTAAAGGCTATTCCGACGTGTTAGCCACAGAAAAAAGGTTTTTTTAATGGTAGAATCCCTTTAACATTCAGTCTTTAGAAGACTGAGAAGGAAGGACTAGACAAAGAATGACTAAGACAGGGGTCTGTGGTCAGAGCTTCTCAGTTCCTGTACTCAAGTAACTCCAATAGGTCACTTTTCTGAAGATTTTAGATTGTATGATAGAAAGAGATCAGTGTCAGTGCTTAAAGGGGTCTTCTCACTAACATAACCATAGATGAGGCAGTTAGTGCACTGGAGGCGGGGCTTCATCCCTGGGAGTCTTATTGCTCAAGTAGAAAGGTTGATGTTACAACAATGGGAGGATCAACTCAAATTGGGGTGTTAAAGGAGATAGTAGGGGCCCAGGTGACGAGCAGTGCCCCGGGGAGCTGAAGGCCCGCCAACATTGCACCAACTGCCTCATTTGCAAAAGACTTCAAAGCCTGGTCTCAGACCTCAGACTCTTGCTTGGTCTCAGACCACAAAAGTTGCATTCATGGTCGAATCGATTGGCACCCCATGTTCCCAATAGTTAATTACCACGATGTCTCAACATCGGGAGATTTAAGAGACCTCCACTATGGAGATAGCAGAAAATAGATGACTGATGGTCACTGTAATATGGATGAGATGACTGGTAGCGGTATTATAATATATTATTCTGTATACTCTATATGAGGCACTCGGTACACAAGCGAGGATAGAATTACACAAGATGACACGTGCATTGGGGTACAGCTCTGCTTAATATTACATGCCATACACCCGACCGGCGTGTACGAGGCTCCAGAATTTGGGTCATTTTAGCAGCACCAGAAAGAAGTGGGAGAAGTTTTTGGTATATTAAATCCTTATTATACAGAGCACAAGTGCAGGCAGCCAGCCAGCTAATCAATTTTTTAGAAGTACATATATAAAAATTTAAAGCAGGCTAGACAGACAGCGGGTGGAAAACAAGTCAGTATCACTGAGGACACTGGTTAGGCAAAGAAATGTTACTTAAAGTGGGTCACCGGCAAAAAAAAAAAAGGAAGTTGAAGGATCTGGACTGTCGACAAAACATCCCTCAATGTTATGTGAGTCACGTAGATCTCTCGGCTGTGTTCACACTTAGATTTCTGATTAAAGTGACCCCCTGGATCGTACCTCATATATACATTTTACTTCTAGGTCAGATCCTTGTATTTAGGTTGGAGATCTAGTGATGAAATCGGAAGGTAATGGGTCAGATATTGGTGGTCCGGCCTTAAAGACCGGGTCAGGTCTACAATCACACAGCCGCACAGTTGAAAAAAATACCAATTTTTTGGAGCAGAATGAAAAAAAATGTAACCCCTTGCTGACTGCCATTGACTTTCTTGGACCTTATGACAATGCCCCAATTTCCGAAATCTGCCGGCGTCACTTTATACTGCATTGACCTATTCAAAGGATAGGGATACGTTTTGGTTGTTATGCTTTGCAATTGCTATTGCAAAACATGAAATTTGCTAAAAATAAAAAAAATTAAAAATTGAATTCTTCAAAATTTCAATAGTTTTTTTTCTCTTTTTAAACAGTCATACCGATAGTGAATTATTTACATTTACTATATGTCTACTTTATGTGGGATTTTTTTTTTTTCATCATCTGCCTATTTTTGTAGACAGGAGGAGACTTCGAAGTTTATTAGCAAATTTTAGCAAACTTTTTCAGAACAATTCAAAGCTCAATTTTATCGGCGTTCTGTAGAGACTCTGAGAGGCCCATCAAAGAAACCCCCATAAATGACCACATTTTAGAACCTGCACCCCTCCAGCTATTCAAACAGCACTAAGAAATGTTGTTAACCCTTTAGGCGTGCCACAGGTATTGACACAAAATTAATATTTTGAAACTTTAAAAATTAATTTTGTTTTGCAGAATTTTCATTTTAATCCAATTTATTCCTGTAAAAAAGCAAAAACCTTCAAAATGTATTACCCTCAATCTGAAGTTTGATTTAATATCCTACATGTGGCACTCGTGTGTGACTCAGAGTCCTCAGAAAACAAGGAGAAATTACGATTTTTTTTCAGTAAAATGATGCTTTAGGCCAAGTTTTACATTTTTGCAAGAGGTAATAGGAAGAAAACGCACTGCAAAATTTGCACATTTTCTCCTGGGCACAGTAATATCCCAAATGTGGTCCTACTGTCTGGGCACACAGGAGGGCTTGGAAGAAAAGGAGCACCAACTTGCTTTTGGAGAGCAGATTTTGTTAAAATGGGTACCGGGCGCCATGTCACATTTGCAGAGCCCCTACAGTACATTGCAAACCCTTGAGAAGTCACCCCTAGGGTTGAGTCGATCATGAGATTTCAGGATCGTTTTTAACATCTGATTTTCGATCATTTTCCAGCTGATCGCGATCGTAAAATTTTCTCGATCGCCGATCGGGATCCGATCTTTCCCGATCCCTCAACCCTAGTTACTTTATGCTGATGGAGTAGGGTTGAGCCAATCTTTAGAGTTCAGGATCCTTTTTAAAATCAGATTTTCGATGATTTTGCAGCCGATTCCGACCGTGAAATTTGCTCGATCACCAATCGGGATCCGATCTTTCCCAATCCTGATCGCTCAAACCTAGTCACCCCAATCGAAAACTACATCCTCAAGGAATATATCTATATTTTTAGTGATTGTTTTGACCCCACAGATGTCAACAGTGGACTAGGATGTGAAAAGTTACATTATTTTCCAAAAAAATTTTGTTTTAGCCACAAATATGTAATTTTCATAGACGGGTAAGGATAAATAAAATTTCCTGACAAATGGCGGTGTACATTTCTTCTGAATATGGCAATACCAGATATAGTTGTAACCTACAATATCGGCACACGGTGGGGCCCAAAAGGAAAGTCACACCATTTAGCTGTGCAGGAAGTTGGTGGAATGTTTTTAGGGAGTGAGTACAGTAGAAACCTCTGAGAACTGACTCAAAATAGGAATGTAAACCCCTAAAGGCATTCGTCTAGGGGTATAACAAAAATCTGTATTTCTTTTTTTTTTTTTTTTTTTTGGGGGGGGGGGGGGCGGGGGGAACTTGTATTTCAATTAATAATATTGGGATGATAAGTAAAGTGCATGGAGTAATTCATGGAGTTATAGGGAATAGCCATAACACTATTTTTTTCCTCCCATAAAACGATGTAAGAGTTTGACTTTTGTGGGATGAGTCCACATTTTCATTAGTATTGTCTTATGGATTTATTTTTTTCCCATTCACCATACAAAGCTAGTGACAAGTCAGTTTTATTCTATTCTTCTTACTAAACTTTATGCGAGGAGGGCGATCAAAAATCAGCAGCGTTGGGACTATTTTTGGTGCTTAATTTTTCTGTTGTTCTCCATAAGGAGTTGGTGATAGGTTAACTTTTCTTAGATGTTCAGTAAGATAACAATAACAATTTTTTATTTTTTGCATACTTAAAAAAAAAAAAAAAAAAAAAACTTGTTTTTTTTGCCATGTTTTGAAAGTCACAACTTTTTTACATTTTTGTAGTCACTACAGCTATGAGAGGGCTTATTTTTTGCAGGCCAAGTTTGAGTTTTCATGGATACTATTCTGTGGACTTGCAGAGTCAAGTTTTTATTCTTTTTATTTGGCAAGGTGACAAAATCAGCAAAGTTCTTGGGGTTTTGTTTTTCTCGCCATTCCCCATGCAGCATTGGTGACATTTTTTCAGCAGATCAGTACAGTTCCCTTGAAACACAATTTCTATGCTTTTATTGAAGTTTTACATAACAATATATTTTTTTTTTTAAATCATGTTATGATTTTTGAAGGTTATAATGTTTTATTTTACGAGCACTTGCTCTTTTTTAGGACTTGGAACCATTGTAAGGTATGTGTTTGATCACTTTTCAGGACGACTATCAATTTGCAATTTTTTTTTAAAACTTATTCATAGGGTTCACAAGGTTATGCTTTTACAGCTTTATAGTTGAGCTCACTAAGAGGAGGTGATACCATTTTGTGGGGCTTTCACAATGTAACAGGCGAAGAATTATTTATATTTATTTTTTTTATTTTATTTTGAAAAAAAAGATTGCTCAAAATTTTTCAACACTTTTTAAAAACGTATTACTACAGTCCTGCTAGGAATTGCTCTGCAGTAAAACTCATTGTTTATGTAATACGCAGCAATATTCCTGAAAAAACACTCTGTACATCAATATTTTTAGTTGACCATAAAGACAGAAAAAAAGAAATTCCACTGTAGTTGATTTTAGTGCCTACGCCGATCATAAGAAAAATAAGATGAAATTTAGTACAGGTTGGAAGGACGGTGACGAGGGTTGAGCGATGGGGATCAGAAAAGATCGGATTCCGATCAGTGATCGAGTAAATTTCACGATCGCGATCAGATTTCTGATCCCGATCTTTTCCAGCAGAATTGGAGTTATCTCCAGATCGGATCAACCCTAAAAGTGACTTTTCCCATAGAAAAGCATTGATTAGGGTTGAGGATCAGGATCGGAAAAGATTGGATTCCGATCGGCGATCGAGCAAATTTCACGATCGGAATCAGCTGGAAAATGATCGGAAATCGGTTTTTAAAGGGATTCTACCACTAAAACACATTTTTTTCTAGTTAACACGTCGGAATAGCCTTTAAAAAGGCTATTCGTCTCCTACCTTTGGAAGTGCTCTCCGCCGCGTCGTTCGTTCAAAATACCGGTTTGTACCGGTATGCTAATTAGTTCTCTCGCAGCGATGGGGGCGTCCCCATTGCTGCTCGAAAACCGACCACAGCGCCGCCTCTATGGTCTTCTGTATCCTCCCCTTGCTTCTTCAGCGTCTCTGTCGGACGCCTGCGCAGTATGCTCTGTTCGGCGAAGATTGCCGAACGTACTGCGCATGCGCGAAATTGCGGTCCCAGCCATAGTGCGGGCACCACATTTCGCACATGCGCAGTACGTTCGGCAATCTTCGCCGAACAGAGCGTACTGCGCAGGCGTCCGACAGAGACGCTGAAGAAGCAAGGGGAGGATACAGAAGACCATAGAGGCGGCGCTGCGGTTGGTTTTCGAGCTGCAATGGGGACGCCCCCATCGCTGCTCCTGCGATGGGGACGCCCCCATCGCTGCGAGAGAACTAATTAGCATACCAATACAAACCGGTATTTTGAAGGAACGGCGCGGCGGAAAGCACTTCCAAAGGTAGGAGACGAATAGCCTTTTTAAAGGCTATTCCGACGTGTGAACTAGAAAAAAATGTGTTTTAGTGGTAGAATCCCTTTAAAGTCGATCTTGAAATCTCAAGAATGTTTCAACCCTAACGGTGACAATACAAAACAAGAGTATGTCAGGACTAATATCTAGAACATCTTACTGTAAAAAAGAAAATACACTTTACGTCTTTTAAAATATATTTTTTTTCAATTCTGATTTTTTAGATTATTTTTAACATGATTTTATTATTATTATGATTTTTTTATTGTTATGATTTTTTTCATAACATGGATTTATAAGTTTGATTATTATTCTCTCTCTCTCTCTCTCTCTCTCTCTCTCTCTCTCTCTCTCTCTCTCTATATATATATATATATATATATATATATACAAATACACACACACACACATATTATATATATATATATATATATATTATAATGTAAAAATGCAAAAAAATTGCCTAAAATATAATAAATCAGATTAGAAAATTTTGACTTTTTTTAGCCAATGCTGCAGGTGCGGGTGCGTGACTTATTCACTAGACACGGCCCTGGGGTCCTTTGATAAATTTTTACAGGTCCTAGAAATGTTCGGTTTCAGCTAATATTTTAGTAAAAAAAAGTCACGCACCTGCAGCTATAGCAAGAAAAAAAGGAACCAAAAAAGTCAAAATTTTGCAATCTGATTGATCATATTTTTTTTTTTGCATGAAGTATTAAATGACGGTTGTCCAACTCTTGTGTATGGCCAGCTTGAATCCTTGCTCAGGTGACTGATGTCGAGCTTATTATTCAATGTACCTCGTGTTTTGACAGGATTGAACATTTCAGGGTTGCTGCCACAGATATCAGGTTGGGGGTCCTAGCAGATTATAACCTGTATATTATATAAATATAGGTCTATTCATTTCTGATTCGGAAGCAAGCTCGGATGGCATTGCAAACAAGGCAGAGGATATAATAGAACGGAGTTGTCCGGCTCCTCGATGCCGCCGCGTTATTCATAGATACAGTAGACATAATAAAACGTTAGCCAGGTGAGAGTAATAAAATACAGGATAACAAGTAAATAAACAGGTTCTCGGTGGGAAGCTCTTTATGATCGAGATGGCAGCGAGAAAGCAATGTAAGAAATGTGTCGATCGATTATTGCTCTGTCACAAGTTCTCGGGAAATTTCAGCTCCAATATAACATGTATGGAAAGGCGTAATGAGCCCGATAATGTACCGTGATTGCAGACACTCCATTCATTTACCAGGGGATTTCCAGGCCATGAATAGATACGGCCGTCCCTCGTAGCCAAACATTTCATTTCCTGACTCCTATCTCTGGTCTGTTTATAGGAAAACTAGGTATAAAATATGCTGCTATAGAAGATTCATCTGGAGGACGGGAATTAGCATTTTACGGTCTAGTTCTTCTTTATTTACTATTGACGGGAATGTAATGGTAGAGTCAGATCAGGTCACCCTGAAGGGAACCAGCTCCATCCAAGCAACGCCTTACCTATTCTGTAATCCCAGGATAAGATTGCTTCTTAATATGACAGATTATCCTACAGGAAATTATAGTGTGAGGGTAACCGTCATGTATGAGAAATATACCGTAATATGTTCTAAAACAGCAAGTCAATAATCAAGTGTTATATATGAAAAAACTGTATTATAGTAATCAGACATAGGAGTAGTATTATAGTAGTTATATTCTTGTACATAGGAGGTAGTATTATAGTAGTTATATTCTTGTACATAGGAGCAGTATTATAGTAGTTATATTCTTGTACATAGGAGTAGTATTATAGTAGTTATATTCTTGTACATAGGAGTAGTATTATAGTAGTTATATTCTTGTACATAGGAGTAGTATTATAGTAGTTATATTCTTGTACATAGGAGCAGTATTATAGTAGTTATATTCTTGTATATAGGAGGTAGTATTATAGTAGTTATATTCTTGTACATAGGAGTAGTATTATAGTAGTTATATTCTTGTACATAGGAGTAGTATTATAGTAGTTATATTCTTGTACATAGGAGGTAGTATTATAGCAGTTATATTGTTGTACATAGGAGCAGTATTATAGTAGTTATATTCTTGTACATAGGAGTAGTATTATAGTAGTTATATTCTTGTACATAGGGGCAGTATTATAGTAGTTATATTCTTGTACATAGGAGGTAGTATTATAGTAGTTATATTCTTGTACATAGGAGTAGTATTATAGTAGTTATATTCTTGTACATAGGAGCAGTATTATAGTAGTTATATTCTTGTACATAGGAGTAGTATTATAGTAGTTATATTCTTGTACATAGGAGGTAGTATTATAGTAGTTATATTCTTGTACATAGGAGCAGTATTATAGTAGTTATATTCTTGTACATAGGAGTAGTATTATAGTAGTTATATTCTTGTACATAGGAGGTAGTATTATAGTAGTTATATTCTTGTACATAGGAGTAGTATTATAGTAGTTATATTCTTGTACATAGGAGAAGTATTATAGTAGTTATATTCTTGTACATAGGAGGTAGTATTATAGTAGTTATATTCTTGTACATAAGAGTAGTATTATAGTAGTTATATTCTTATACATAGGAGGCAGTATTATAGTAGTTATATTCTTATACATAGGAGGCAGTATTATAGTAGTTATATTCTTGTACATAGGAGTAGTATTATAGTAGTTATATTCTTGTACATAGGAGCAGTATTATAGTAGTTATATTCTTGTACATAGGAGTAGTATTATAGTAGTTATATTCTTATACATAGGAGGCAGTATTATAGTAGTTATATTCTTATACATAGGAGGCAGTATTATAGTAGTTATATTCTTGTACATAGGAGTAGTATTATAGTAGTTATATTCTTGTACATAGGAGTAGTATTATAGTAGTTATATTCTTGTACATAGGAGCAGTATTATAGTAGTTATATTCTTATACATAGGAGGCAGTATTATAGTAGTTATATTCTTGTACATAGGAGTAGTATTATAGTAGTTATATTCTTGTACATAGGGGCAGTATTATAGTAGTTATATTCTTGTACATAGGAGGTAGTATTATAGTAGTTATATTCTTGTACATAGGCGTAGTATTATAGTAGTTATATTCTTGTACATAGGAGCAGTATTATAGTAGTTATATTCTTGTACATAGGAGTAGTATTATAGTAGTTATATTCTTGTACATAGGAGGTAGTATTATAGTAGTTATATTCTTGTACATAGGAGTAGTATTATAGTAGTTATATTCTTGTACATAGGAGAAGTATTATAGTAGTTATATTCTTGTACATAGGAGGTAGTATTATAGTAGTTATATTCTTGTACATAAGAGTAGTATTATAGTAGTTATATTCTTATACATAGGAGGCAGTATTATAGTAGTTATATTCTTATACATAGGAGGCAGTATTATAGTAGTTATATTCTTGTACATAGGAGTAGTATTATAGTAGTTATATTCTTGTACATAGGAGCAGTATTATAGTAGTTATATTCTTATACATAGGAGGCAGTATTATAGTAGTTATATTCTTGTACATAGGAGTAGTATTATAGTAGTTATATTCTTGTACATAGGAGCAGTATTATAGTAGTTATATTCTTGTACATAGCAGTAGTATTATAGTAGTTATATTCTTGTACATAGGAGTAGTATTATAGTAGTTATATTCTTGTACATAGGAGTAGTATTATAGTAGTTATATTCTTGTACATACGAGCAGTATTATAGTAGTTATATTCTTGTATATAGGAGGTAGTATTATAGTAGTTATATTCTTGTACATAGGAGGTAGTATTATAGTAGTTATATTCTTGTACATAGGAGTAGTATTATACTAGTTATATTCTTGTATATAGGAGTAGTATTATATTAGTTATATTCTTGTACATAGGAGGTAGTATTATAGTAGTTATATTCTTGTACATAGTAGTAGTATTATACTAGTTATATTCTTGTACATAGGAGCAGTATTATAGTAGTTATATTCTTGTACATAGGAGGTAGTATTATAGTAGTTATATTCTTGTACATAGGAGGTAGTATTATAGTAGTTATATTCTTGTACATAGGAGTAGTATTATAGTAGTTATATTCTTGTACATAGGAGTAGTATTATAGTAGTTATATTCTTGTACATAGGGGTATTATAGTAGTTATATTCTTGTACATAGGAGTAGTATTATAGTAGTTATATTCTTGTACATAGGAGCAGTATTATAGTAGTTATATTCTTGTACATAGGAGCAGTATTATAGTAGTTATATTCTTGTACATAGGAGGTAGTATTATAGTAGTTATATTCTTGTACATAGGTGTAGTATTATAGTAGTTATATTCTTGTACATAGGAGCAGTATTATAGTAGTTATATTCTTGTACATAGGAGGTAGTATTATAGTAGTTATATTCTTGTACATAGGAGTAGTATTATAGTAGTTATATTCTTGTACATAGGAATAGTATTATAGTAGTTTTACACTTGTACACAGGGGGCAGTAATAGAGTAGTTATATTTTTGTGCATATGATTATCTTATTTATCCCTTTCATTAACGGTTACATATTTACATAAATAGATCTATTTTCCAGTAAATGTAATGGTTTTTCCATACATATTTCATGCACACTATATCATTTCCTGGCAAATTTGATACATTTTTCATGTAGGTTTGTGGTAGGTTTCTATGGCTCATATTGGCAGAGTTCTACATTCTATACAAAGCTTAAGTGTTCACTCCGGTAGCTTTAGTAAGAAAAACATATCAGTGACTTGCGTACATCTCATTTTGGTCAATTTCCTTAGCGTTTTTTCTTGTCTATAGACCAGTGCTCATTTCAGAAGTAAAATTGTTGAATTTTTTTTATACGGGGATTGTTCAGCTTCAAAATGAATCTGTAATGCAACGAATTTATCATTTTCAGGCAAAAAGTGATTTTTAATAGCTACTTAGTAGGCAGCGTTATCATATTCTGGAGCATATGGAAGAGTGATGAAAAAAGACAAGGAGCAAAATAAGGAGGAAGAAGAAGAATGACGAGAAGATTTTATAATGGAGAAGTTATCTATTATATCTTCTAGTAGAAGGTTCTAGACCAGTCGTGTCTATAATGTGGCTCTCCAGAAGATGTGGAACTACAACACCAAGCAAGCGCTGTTGGAACTTGCACATGATGGTCATTCCAAAGAATGGGTGATCATAAATGGTTGCACCATGTTTTTTTAGATCTGCTACGGCTAAGGAATGGACACGTCGAAAATGGTTGCCTTGAGAGGGTAAGAAAGACTCCTTAAATGGTCACTAACTTTTCAGGCAACTTTTCATAAATGAGTGAACGGAAGCGGGGCTGGTCTTACTTCATACAGTGAATGAAGAGGAGAGGGTCTGATTTCTCCTCACAGCCTATACATGTCTGCACATAGCTTCTTGTATACTGCGGAAATAATTCTGCAGCATCTTACAGCTTACAGTGTAAGTTACATTTACTATGTACTTTATCTACTTCTGACTAGCTGCTTGTGTTTTATGTTACTTCTAGAAGGAGAGGAGATTTCCTTATTATACTGACGTTTTCTGTGTCCGGAATCTTTTTAGCTGCATCATAACCTGAATTTGCAGTCCATTGTCCATGGATCTGCTTTCCGATATTTACTTGGGTTCTTCTCAGCTACTGTTTTGCTATTTTACAGTTGCTTTTGACAGAATTACATATATTAGTGGTAATAATGGAAAGAAACAGACTGCTCCAGAAGAAAAGAAAAATATGCTGCAGCCATAATGGGGCTATTAGTAGCAGAAAAATTGATAACACTCCATCTCTGAAGGCTTATATAGCCAGAAAACTCAGGTACCCTTCAAATGCTCTTTAATATTTCTATGAGATTTGCATAAATCAATAGTAACGAGCAAATCCTACAAAAAAAAAAGAAAACAAAACATTTCTGTGTCGCTTTACTTTTCAGGATCAGTGTGAGCCATCATTATATCGTATTAGAATACCCCTTCCTAGATTTATGGGCAGCAACAATTGCTTCTCTAAGATCATTGCTGATGTCTTTCCTCCTTGGTACTGTGTTAGCACACACCTGAATGCTACAGACCAGTAAACCACCAAAACTTCTGCTTTTATAAAGGTGATCACACTTGCTGATGATCAAGTAATCAAGGGCATTTAATAAGCAGGGCATGTCCGCTACTTAGCCTCGTAAGGGTGTATGTAATCTTTCACACACTGGTTCTGTATTTTTGTCTCGTCATTATTAAAGGGAGTCTATCATTGGGGAAAGGAGCAGTATGCTCCTTTAAGAAACAAAAGAAAAATGACCGAGAAAGCATGTACAGTCGGCTCTGTCCGGACCCGAAGTGGCAGGGCTGACTGCGCATGTGTTCTTCCAAAAGATGCAGGGGGCGTGAAGAAGAGGGTGGACTTAGTCTTTCTTATGACTGCACCACCTGGAGCATGACCTGTTGTCCACGGCCAGGATTAGGGCTAAGTGAACAAGCACTTTATTGTACATCTATCGCTTGGGCTCAGTTTTCGATAGCATCATGGCTTTTGTACATATGGGGTTGTGACCAGGGTTATGAATCACTTCGAAAATCCCAATGTGCCCTTTTGACTTTTCATGGGAACCATCGAGCTTCCTTTAATTCTCTGTTGTTATAGTGAGCCATACTATTTCTGCCATCAAAAACACAAGAACCCTGACTGGATGGAAAACTACAGGAATGTAAACAGGACCTAAATAATTAAAAACATTTTTTTTTCTCTCTTGATTTTCGTGTTCATCACTTTCCTCCTTTCTGCAGATTTTCTAGTTACTTAGGTTCACTGCAAAAAGAATACACAGAAAAAAAAAAAAGAATACACAGAAAAAAAAAAAAATCAAAAAGATACCTATATAGAAAGTAAAAGTCACGTCCGTGTCGCTCGATAGCGGTTTCAGCTTTAATATTGTACAAGTTGAATGCGTCCTGCTAAGTGCGATGGTGATTTAAGGTCAGGAAGATTCCGGATTCCTGTTTCATGAGCCTATGTGTGCAAATATGTTGAAAGACTCAGGAATGCTAAAAATGCATTGAAGTATGTAAATTGCACAGCGGTTTTACAGAAAGCCGTGGTCATGTGTTTACACCTAAAAATAATTCTCCTTTATGCAGATTCAGACGGAAACGTCAATTTGGACATAAGGTCAACGGTAAGCATGTGACACGGGCAACAAGTGCACCGGGGAGAGAGCGGTCAGGTCTTTTCACTGTGTAGGAGCAGAAAAATAGCAAAAACATAATCATATATCATAATCCATTCATGTGCAAAGTCAGGCCATGGAGAAGAAGGAATGTATGGAGGTTCTTCTAGGCACATTCGGTTGTACACAAATGAGAAATTTCATTTGGGCTGACGGAGAAACGTCCTCGCCACGAGATCAGGATTCACCTTGCTTCATTTATATCTCTGCCTGCGTGAAAATAACTGGGAGATTTCTTTCTTTTATCTAAGATGACGTTTCCCAGTCTCATCTCATCTTGTCAGATGCTTTAAAGGGATCCTATCATTGGATACCCTTTTTCTGACTAACACCTAGGAATAGCCTTAAGAAGGGCTATTCTTCTCCTACCTTTAGATGTCTTCTCCGCGCCGCCGTTCAGTAGAAATCCAGGTTTTCTTTGGTATGCAAATGAGTTCTCACGCAGCACTGGGGGCGGTCCACAGCACTCAAACAGAACTAAGGGCGGTCCCCAATGCTGCGAGAGAACTCTCCAGTGACGCCTCCATCTTCTTCTGGAATGCCCTCTCCCTCCATCTTCTTCTGTCCTGGGTTTTAATCTTCTAGGCATGTGCAGTCGGCTCTGCTATCGGACCTCAGGCAGAGCCAACTGTGCATGCCTGCTTACACAGTAAGCTGGTGTAAGCGGCCATTTTCTTGTGGCCCAGGCATGCGCAGTCGGCTCTGCCTGAAGCCTAGAAGATTGAAACCCAGGACGGAAGAAGACAGAAGGAGAGGGCGTTCCAGAAGAAGATGGAGGCGGCACTGGAGATTTCTCTCGCGGCATTGGGGACACCCCCAGTGCTATGAAAGAACTCATTTGCATACCAAAGAAAACCCATATTTCTACTGAACATCAGCGCAGAGAAGACATCTAAAGGTAGGGGAAGAATAGCCTTTCTTAAGGCTATTCCGACGCGTTAGTCAGAAAAAAAGGGTATCCAGTGATAGAATCCCTTTAAGCAGTGGAGACGACGTTCCCCTAATATGTCTTCCCCGGTGTCTCCTTCTTATGTGTCTCCATGAAGGGCAGGGCTGTTGGATCTTCTTCTGACTCTTTATGACTATTGACACTCTTGTATTATTGCTCATTGCTACAATAGGTAGCCAGGTCTGGACAGACCTCATGCGATAAGCGTCATCACCTTGAGCGTTTTGGTGCTTTGTTTATGCAGATCCATCAACCTATTCCTCTACTACATTCAGAGGTGGTTACCTGGACCATGATGGTCGGCTGACTACATTATTATAATGGTACAGTCCTTCTCATAACACATGGTAACTACTGAGTGACCGGGTGATACCGGGTGATGGTTCCAGTTATGTGACCCAGGGTCGGAATCAGCTCATTTTGAACCCATGAAAAGTACGTGCTGGAGAACCCCTTTAACCAGTGATACCATCATGTGGCACGATGGAGGACCCAAATGGATTCTGTGTTGCAGAAAGAAGTGCTTGAGGAGCATAGTCGTGCCCTTTACTGTAGTTTACAAGATGCACAATACTAACAGGAAGAACAATAAAACTAAATGTTGCCGAGTATCATTTCAGTTTCACATCTATTACATAATAACATATGTGGGAGGCAATTTTTCATTTTCGACAGGTAGTTTCCTTTGAGCAATGTCTTCCTCTAGTGAGGACTTGATCTCAGAACATCAATATGTTACCTCCTGCCCCCCTCACAGCATCACGTTATCTAACAATTCACTTCCCCGTGCTTCTTGCTTACAAACAAAATGATCGGAGTTCTTTGTGTCTTCAAATTCCAAAATCTAGAAGAGGTGAGACTTACCCCGCTCTACAAAAAAAAAAGGTGACATCTGCGTCATTAGAACTAAAAGTTGCATATTCAAAAAAAAAAAAAAAAAACCACAAAAAAGTGTGATAGTTATAAAAACAAGAGAAAAAAAAAAAATCAGAATTTTTTTTTATAATAATAGAAAATAAGTCCGGGGAACAAGAGGCGGCAGAAAAAAACTCCATAAATATGTATTTTTGCAGGGCGCTCATCAAATTTAAGAGACACCTGAATGTGTTTAGCAGTCCTTAGCATATGGAACGAGTGTTGTCTGTCACGTACGAAAACTAAAATCTAATGGCTCGGAGACAAGCTGGAGAAGCAGGAATACGGGTAAGGTCACACCTCTTTGAGATGTAAATTGGAAATGAGACATTGCAGCAGGCAAACTTGTACCGCTGATCTCGCTACCAAAGTGTAAACTATTTAATCACAGTCCTGACTCAGAGAGGGTTACTTTCTGCCGCCGCTGCGCTGCCGTGAATCTAATTAGTAAAAGCGATCTGGCACAGACGGGCTCCCTATCCTCGGTGCCTTTCTCTTTAAGTGAGAGGATAATCACATCTTATAATAAGGCTTTATTAGGAAAAAAAAACTTTACACCTGTTCATGCTTGTCAAACATCTGGCCCAATTTAGGAAATCTAGCACGGACGAGGCCCTCCCCTCCCCCACCCGTGAAGATGACCACAAGGCTTCTTTTTTTCGGCCATGACGGGCGGGTTTAATTGTTTGCGGCTATGAATACTGCGAGCCGTCGAGAATTACGTTATGTGAATGGAAATGAATTCCCTTGGGACGGTATAAAGGAGAAATATCTGGACAATAAAAAGTTTTTTGTGGGGAAAAAAGGATTGTGCCAATAAAGGATTGCAACAACCGGCCCCAGCAAGGATGGGCTATTCAGCAATACGAGAACAATAATAAAGTAGTGAAGGATATGGACAGATTTGCTATTATTTTTTGTAGTGGTTATTTGTTTCCTAAAAGAAACATTTTGCAACTTTCTACAAAGTCATTATTAGAAATGTGTTGTAATTGTGCTGCCTGTGTAACTCCTGCACATAGATGGCTGTCCTGCTGCTCAGCTCTAGAACCGCTCTGACTCTCCCTCTTCCATCTCGTGTTATAGCAGCAGGGAGGTTAAGGGGCGTATTCAGGAGGGTCAGGTGACTCAGGCGGTGTTGTGTGAGAGGTAGGTAAAGCGGTGTATCACAAAACGGGGTGTAATCACATCCTTTGATAAGCTTTAGGGTAAATTCACACAGGGTTTTTTTAAAATCAATGGGAGGCACTCACTTCATTTTTCCGGGCGCCGTTTGTTCCAACATGCTCATTTTCTCAGGTGGATGTCACGAGACACTCCCTCCCAACTAGGCCCATTCATTTGAGTGCGCCTCCGCCTCAGGTTCCAGACCAAAAAACCCCATGTGAACTTACCCTTATTAAGAAAAACCTTACACCACTTCATGCATATCAAACATCAGGCCCAATTTAGGAAATGTAATATGAACGATTCCTCCCCTCCCCCACCTGTGAAGACGACCACAAGATATGTACAATACTTTTTCGATTTATAATTGTTTGCACCTAAGAATACCTCGAGCCGACCAGAATAAGATTATGTGAACGGAAATTAATTCCCTTGTGATGTATTTGGACAATAAATTGTGTCTGCACAAACAAACACCGGAATTAAGATTGGTGAACAATGGTGGATCATGCGAATAACCCCTTAAAGGGAGTCAGGATAGGCAATAAATATCTGATCTGTTTGGGGCTGTATCTGATCCATGTACTACACATTGTGCAGAGTCACAAGCACATAGCTCTGTACACTATATAGAGGCCGGGCACCATGGTTGTAGCTCAGCAGCCAATGACGTTGATGTCACCCATTCACTAGACCAACTGGAAAGCCCCTCTAAGGCAATTTGCCTTCTTTGTGTTGTTGTTTTTTCCTTCTGATGTTCTACAAGCCATAACTTTTTTAGTTTTCCACTCAGAGTTGTATGAGGGCTTTGTTTTTGTGGGATGAATTGAACTTATTAATGGTACTAAAATTCCATAAAATGCATTGGGAAGCAGTATATATATATATAAAACAATCTGAATCGTGTGGGATGTAATTCGGCCAATTTCTTGCAGGTTTGGTTATTAAGGAGGAGTCACTCACATTCAACAGGTCAGTAAAGAATTACATTTTTGTAGAATCTGAAGATTTCTTTCTGCCACCTGTAACTTTCCATGCACAGCAAGTTGTAGTTTTTATTGGGGACTACAAAACTTTTTTATGGCTTTTTATTCTATTATTTTTGGGAGGTGAAGCTACAAAAAATAATGGGGATTTGTCCATTTTGATTTTTTTCCCATTATGGCGTTGTTACATTACGTATTACGCGGGATAAATATTTTTATAGTTTGAGTATAGGGTTGAGCCGATCTTGAGATTTCAGGATCGATTTTAAAATCCGATTTCCGATCATCTTCCAGCCAATCCTGATCGTGAAATTTGCTCGATCGCCGATCGGAATCCGATCTTTTCCAATCCCGATCCCCAACCCTAGTCAATGCTTCTTTATAGGAAAAGTCACTTAACGGTTGAGCCGATCTTGAGATTTCAAAATCCGATTTCCGATCATTTCCCAGCCGATCTTGGTCGCGATCGTGAAATTTGCTTGATCAGAATCCGTTCTATTTGCTTATTTTTTTTTATATGTGATTTAGGGAAATGGGGGGTGATTTGAAGTTTTACATATTTTGTTGGTTTTTAATATTTTTAAAACTTTTTAAAAATTTTATTTACTTTTGTTTTGAAAACATCCCTAAGGAGTCTGATGGCCTATACAATATACTGCAATACTACTGCCTTGCAGTATATTGTATAATTTTCTATGCTCATAGTGTCATGGGGAATACAAACAAATGCTACACCATTGTCTGTTCCACTGATCGACACGTTCCCATTATACAGAAGGCGCATGACGTATTGTATTTCTATTTCGTGAACTTGCTTAGACTTAAAAAGTCTGTGTAGCAAGGAGAGGCAGTCTACTGTACAGGAGGCAAAGAAGAGAACGCAACTGGAAAATACAGCCAAAGCCTCGACAATAAACATTTTAAAAGAAAGGCTTTTTGTGAACACTTTCCATCTGAAGTATCTGCAAAAGACTGAATAATACATGTAAATCATGCAAATGTAATGGCCATGCCCTTGGCATCAATAAGGCCCTGCCCATACTTTGTGTATCGGTTATGCTGTGCTGCCCCCTGTGGAGGTAAATAACTGAAATGCCTGAATCGCGATCCACGACCAAGGTCTGGAATATTAACAGAATAATAAGAAGAAAAGAACAGTATGGGCTTCAATGGGGAGTGCAGGGAACAAAAATGCATCAATCATACCTGTGACTTATATTAAAATCCTGTATGCAGGGCAAGACAAATTTCTGTAGACTCCAGGAGCCAGGGCTAATGTGTCTAGTAACCAGGCAATAAGAATAGAAAAATAATGGGGAACAACTCAACGTAGTAAAGGCTATGGACAGATTTGCTTTTCATTTTTTTTAGTGTTTATTTGCTTCTAAATGCAAAATTTAGCAACTTTCTAAATAGTCGTCTTTACAAATGTCCTATAGTTTTCCTGCAGCAGAGTCTGTGTAACTCCTTCACATAGCTGGCTGTCCTGCTGCTCCGCCCTAGCGCTGCTGTGACGCTCCCTTATTGTTATAGATAGCAGCAGGGGGTGCAGGAGAGTATTTGGGCTGTGTTGTGTATTGGTTTAGAATAAAGCACACAGGGGTTGTGCGGTGTATCACAGGGGGTGTATCAGTGTTTGGGTGGAGATAACAGGGTATTATAAAGACTAGCACAATACAGTGCCGACTAACAGTACAATATAGAATCCACATAATACTACCTCTACAATGCCTGACTTGTCAGAATGAGTTAAAGGGGAATTTGTTGATCGGTCGGGGTCTGACTGCTGAACCACCTGCCCTGGGGTGTTTTACATCAGCAACAGGTTGGAGATACATGCTGCCACTCCATTCATTTCAGAGGGAATTGCCAGGAATATCAAGTACAGTGCTCGGCTATGGTTCCCACTGAAAGTAATGGAATGGTGGTACACTTTTCCAACCTGATTCTCCATTCAACCCAGCGTACAAAACATCCCAGTTCTCGTTATCGGTGGGTATCCCAGTTGTCACCACCACTAATCAACAAATCCCCTCTATCCTGTAGAATATCCCTTTAAGGAAAGTAGAACAGGGGGCATATGTTGGATTAGGGAAATAGGAGATTTTGTGGCCTACTTTTGTCCACGCAAAGACAGTGACATGTCTTTGAGGATGAGGAGACCACCTCCAATTGATTATTGAGTGATGGATTTGCAATGAATTTACATTGTATATACATTGGTAGGGTTGAGGCGATCTTGAAATTTCAGGATCGTTTTTAAAATCCGATTTTCGATCATTTTGCAGCCGATCCGGATCGCGATTGTGAAATTTGCTCGATCGCCGATCAGGATCCGGTCTTTCAATCGCTCAACCCTATTAATGATATATACATGTATAGGGTTGAGTCGATCTTGTGATAACCTCCAACCTCGATTCTGCCAGAAAAGATCAGGATCGGAATTCTGATTGCGATCGTGAAATTTACTCGATCGCCGATCGGAATTCGATCTTTTCCGATCCCGATTGCTCAACCCTATGAATTGGCCATTTCTTTGAGAAGACCACCCCCACTAGACGACCATTTTTCATTGCTATTTTGGGAGGTTGCCTCATTCTGATCAAGATCGAGAGGGTCTCCAAAAGGTCTCATGTTGCAAATGAAAATTCCAGTTTGGGGTGATCACCTGGAGGACCAGCTATCGAGATAAAAATTAACTCAACTTTTGACCAGAGGCATCCAAAAAGAGTGGAAAACAGATGATGGAGAGAATCCCCATAGTCCGTGTCGAAAGGTCTCTAGGTGGGATATGCACTGACCTCCTGCTTAAGATTCAAAAGAGGATGGTTGAAGAAATGGAAAAATAATTTGTGACTCTACAGCCGGGAGATGTTGAGGGTTTTATGTGCCGCCCATATGTGATATAATCCAGGGAGATGCCTATCAGGTGGTGTCACCTTGGTTTAAGGCTACAGTTAATATTCAGTCAAAATTCATCCATCTCTCAGATCTGCGCTCTTTCCCACTTTAATCTATTCTGCGTGCACCAGAATACATTTCCCACATGCCATATAGATTTCAGCATTGTGACAGTGCTTCATTGTTCTGTTACCACGTCCCTCAGACACACATAATAAGGCTAGAGATGGCAAAAATAAACTGCGCTATAATAGAGGCAGACACTGTATGGAAATGTTACGTTTCTTATTGTCCCTGTCATTTCATTATGATAACGCTGAGCACGTACAGTCTCTTTATGCTCCTACCAGACTAGGCTCGTGCTCGGTTCCTGCACGCAGTAAAATATTCAGGGTTGCTAAACCGTGAGACCAAATAACACATAGACTAATGGTCCACCGCAATGACGGTAAGAGTCTGGCCTCACCACCACATGCACCACAATCTCAAAGCTTCTCTATGGAACAAAAAAAGTTGCAAGTGACCATGTGACGTGAAGAAAGGTTGCTTTCTAGCAAAGCAAAAATCATAAGTAAGCTTAGTGGACCACGGAGCAGAAGCTTTAGGCTAAGGCCCCAATGGGACGACACGCTGCACTAAAGCTCGGTGGGAAAAACCGTGGCGGGAATGCTTCACGGTTCTTCCCGCAGCGCTTTGAACAGAAAGTTCACAAAGTTTTCCTCCACTGACTTTCTGTTACCATTAGATCTACAGGAAAGCCGCCGGTATTTCCGTAGATATAATTGACATGCTGCGATTTCCAAAACTGTGCCGGTTTTGGAAATTGCAGAGTGTCCGCGCTGTGGTTTTAACTTCGAAGTGGGCATGGGATTTGCATGAATCCCATCCATTTTGCCTGTACTGTATTGGCTAGTTCAGATGTGGCCCGGAAGGTCAATGATCTAATTTCAGTGATCAAGAGTAACCACCTGGACCATGTGATCGAAACCAGCCAATGACAGGTGTAATCTTATTACATAGGTCATTGACTGGTTTAGGTTGGTAAACTCCCAGAGCTCCACCAATCAGCTGTTTGAACAGGCCGGCCCCTTCCCTGTGCTGATGACATCACATTCATCAGTCACATGGTACAGCAGAACCTCAATCCCATATAAGTGAATGTGGCTCAGGTGCAATACCAAGCCCAGTTCCTAAAATAAGTATGGAATTGTGTTTGGTATTCAGTGAAGAGACCGCGGTGCTCACCTGAATGCTACGACCCCTTCAACCAGCTGATCAGTGTGGGTTCCAGGTGCTGCACCGCCGCCGATCACTTACTGATGACCTATCACAAGGATAGATCATCAATATAAACGTCCTTGAAAACCCCTTTGTCTTTCTAATTGGGCATCTGACAAAGGGAGCATGCAAAGCACGTGTCTGTCCTCTAATAGACCCTATAATGAATAATTTGGATAACAAGAGTCAATTCACTAGAGTTATATTAGATAAAGGGGTTATCCAGGAGTAAAAAACATGGCTGTCACATGTTACAGTTTAGTTACGTTCAAATGACCATTTGACCAATGGATGTGATGTCACTTCCTGACACGTGATGTCACTTCCTGAAAGACGCAGCCATGTTTTCCCATCCTGGATAACCTCTTAAAGCTACAAGTTATCCCTCGCTCCTAACTCTAGTTCATATCAGCCCAGGCGACAGATTTGTGAAGCGCTAAGCCTCTCTCCGGATCTGCCTATGAAAGAAGGATCATTCACATGAGAATAGAAGTACTTGAGCTACCTGGATAACTCACGTGCAGGACACTCAGCTCTGCTACATCTGGAAATGTCTTTCATGCTGCCGCTGTTTATGAATTATACACGGGCTCTCTCAGACTCTCATGTACATTACAAACTCAAGTACCTGCACAGAAGACTTTTTCTTTTGTTTTATATAAAATCTGTATTCATACAGGAGATCAACAAATTTTTCACACCATATATTCAAAAGCCACGTTTTTTTTTTTCCCTGCGAAAGTGAAACATCTTGATTGCCGCGGCACGAGAGAGAGTGAATGAGGAGAACGCGGCTGAATACAAAAGTCAATGCGTGTTCAAACACACAGACAAATTCTGTTAATCTCTCTTGACATTGTGGCGTAGTCGGCAGGAGAGATAGAAAAAGGGGAATCCAGAAATGCTTCAGCTCCAGACCTATTGAATGTGTTCCCTCGCTGTCTGAGGCGTCACGAGCTGGCGTGGAATGTAAACTTTACCAATTGGTAACCAAGATAAGTGGCCTCCCGTTACTTGACCCCGCGTGGGACAGTGGCAGTAGACGAAGGATCGACAATGACAATAGGCCGGAGCTCCGCCTGCCTGTTTATTACAATGTCATTCTGGTTTCGCATGTACTTTTCTGCTTGATAGATTTCCACAAGACAATTAAAAGGTGTTTTCTAGTTTTATGTAAATTAACCTTAACCCCTTACTGCTCTGCAGCGGCGGCACGGAGTGGAGAACTTTCAGCGTCAGGAGCTGAGCCGGGCCATAAGCTGCGGGTGTCACATACAACTCATGTACATGTATAGCAATGATACAGCGCCAGGTCAGGAGATGGGCCAGGGTCATACTCTGCAGGTGTCAAATACAACTCATGTACATGTATAGCACGGACATGGCACCAGGTAAGGAGATGGGCCGGGTCATAAGCTGCGGGTGTCACATACAACTCATGTACATGTATAGCAATGGTACAGCGCCAGGTCAGGAGATGGGCCAGGGTCATACTCTGCAGGTGTCACATACAACTCATGTACATGTATAGCACGGACATGGCACCAGGTCAGGAGATGGGCCGGGTCATAAGCTGCGGGTGTCACATACAACTCATGTACATGTATAGCAATGGTACAGCGCCAGGTCAGGAGATGGGCCAGGGTCATACTCTGCAGGTGTCACATACAACTCATGTACATGTATAGCACGGACATGGCACCAGGTAAGGAGATGGGCCGGGTCATAAGCTGCGGGTGTCACATACAACTCATGTACATATATAGCACGGACATGGCACCAGGTCAGGAGATGGGCCAGGGCCATACACAGGGGGTCTCAGCTGCAACTCACAAATAAGACCTAGATGCAGGATCTGTGAAAGGACCCCTCTGTGTATGGTTTACTAAGGAACATTATACTGTGTTTGGTATACTGAAGAATATTAGTCTAAGGCCTCACCGCGGCGTGAACGTATAGCGGTTCTTCCAGCAGCGCTTTCAACAGAAAGTTCACAGAGATTTCCTCCGCGAACTTTCTGTTCGCAATTACATCTATGGAAAGCAACTGGCGTTTCCATAGATATAATTGACATGCTGCGATTTTCAAAACCGCAACGATTTTGGAAATCGCAGCATGTCTGCGTTGCGATTATTTCCACAAACTGGGCATGGGATTCGCATGAATCCCATCCACATTGCAAGTACTGTAATACGCAGTGGTAAAAATTGCGGTAAAAAAATTCTAGTCAATGGGGCCCCCTTACACTTTGTAATAGAGGATAATGCTAATTGGGGAACACTAAGGGGACATGGTGGTGAAGATAAATTAAAATAATACTGTGTGTGATGGCCACTGGGAAGTATTTTACTGTGAGTGGTATACTGAGTAGCATTATACCATGTAAGTGCCATTGGGGAGCAGTATACTGCATTTAAGCCACTGGGGAGCATTATACTGTATATGGTATAATGGGGAGCATTATACTGTCTGTAGCATACCAGACGGCATTATACTGTGTGTAGGTCACTGAGGAGCATTATACTGTGTGTGGTATACTAGGGAGCATTATACTGTATGTAGTATACTAGGGAGCATTATACTGTGTGTGGCATACTAGGGAGCATTATACTGTGTGTAGGTCACTGAGGAGCATTATACTGTGTGTGGTATACTAGGGAGCATTATACTGTATGTAGTATACTAGGGAGCATTATACTGTATGTGGTATACTAGGGAGCATTATACTGTATGTAGTATACTAAGGAGCATTATACTGTGTGTGGTATACTAGGGAGCATTATACTGTGTGTGGTATACTAGGGAGCATTATACTGTGTGTGGTATACTAGGGAGCATTATACTGTATGTGGTATACTAGGGAGCATTATACTGTATGTAGTATACTAAGGAGCATTATACTGTGTGTGGTATACTAGGGAGCATTATACTGTGTGTGGTATACTAGGGAGCATTATACTGTATGTAGTATACTAGGGAGCATTATACTGTATGTAGTATACTAGGGAGCATTATACTGTATGTGGTATACTAGGGAGCATTATACTGTATGTAGTATACTAAGGAGCATTATACTGTGTGTGGTATACTAGGGAGCATTATACTGTGTGTGGTATACTAGGGAGCATTATACTGTGTGTAGGTCACTGAGGAGCATTATACTGTGTGTGGTATACTAGGGAGCATTATACTGTATGTAGTATACTAGGGAGCATTATACTGTATGTGGTATACTAGGGAGCATTATACTGTATGTAGTATACTAAGGAGCATTATACTGTGTGTGGTATACTAGGGAGCATTATACTGTATGTAGTATACTAGGGAGCATTATACTGTGTGTGGTATACTAGGGAGCATTATACTGTGTGTGGTATACTAGGGAGCATTATACTGTGTGTGGTATACTAGGGAGCATTATACTGTATGTGGTATACTAGGGAGCATTATACTGTATGTAGTATACTAAGGAGCATTATACTGTGTGTGGTATACTAGGGAGCATTATACTGTATGTAGTATACTAGGGAGCATTATACTGTGTGTGGTATACTAGGGAGCATTATACTGTGTGTGGTATACTAGGGAGCATTATACTGTGTGTGGTATACTAGGGAGCATTATACTGTATGTAGTATACTAGGGAGCATTATACTGTGTGTGGTATACTAGGGAGCATTATACTGTGTGTGGTATACTAGGGAGCATTATACTGTGTGTGGTATACTAGGGAGCATTATACTGTATATGGTATACTAGGGAGCATTATACTGTATGTAGTATACTAGGGAGCATTATACTGTGTGTGGTATACTAGGGAGCATTATACTGTATATGGTATACTAGGGAGCATTATACTGTATGTAGTATACTAGGGAGCATTATACTGTGTGTGGTATACTAGGGAGCATTATACTGTGTGTGGTATACTAGGGAGCATTATACTGTGTGTGGTATACTAGGGAGCATTATACTGTATGTGGCATACTAGGGAGCATTATACTGTATGTAGTATACTAGGGAGCATTATACTGTGTGTGGTATACTAGGGAGCATTATACTGTGTGTGGTATACTAGGGAGCATTATACTGTATATGGTATACTAGGGAGCATTATACTGTATGTAGTATACTAGGGAGCATTATACTGTGTGTGGTATACTAGGGAGCATTATACTGTATATGGTATACTAGGGAGCATTATACTGTATGTAGTATACTAGGGAGCATTATACTGTGTGTGGTATACTAGGGAGCATTATACTGCATGTGGTATACTAGGGAGCATTATACTGTGTGTGGTATACTAGGGAGCATTATACTGTGTGTGGTATACTAGGGAGCATTATACTGTATGTAGTATACTAGGGAGCATTATACTGTGTGTGGTATACTAGGGAGCATTATACTGCGTGTGCTATACTAGGGAGCATTATACTGCGTGTGCTATACTAGGGAGCATTATACTGCGTGTGGTATACTAGGGAGCATTATACTGTGTGTGGTATACTAGGGAGCATTATACTGTGTGTGGTATACTAGGGAGCATTATATTGTGTGTGGTATACTAGGGAGCATTATACTGTGTGTGGTATACTAGGGAGCATTATACTGTGTGTGGTATACTAGGGAGCATTATACTGCGTGTGGTATACTAGGGAGCATTATACTGGGTGTGCTATACTAGGGAGCATTATACTGCGTGTGGTATACTAGGGAGCATTATACTGCGTGTGGTATACTAGGGAGCATTATACTGTGTGTGGTATACTAGGGAGCATTATACTGTGTGTGGTATACTAGGGAGCATTATACTGTGTGTAGGTCACTGAGGAGCATTATACTGTGTGTGGTATACTAGGGAGCATTATACTGTATGTAGTATACTAGGGAGCATTATACTGTATGTGGTATACTAGGGAGCATTATACTGTATGTAGTATACTAAGGAGCATTATACTGTGTGTGGTATACTAGGGAGCATTATACTGTATGTAGTATACTAGGGAGCATTATACTGTGTGTGGTATACTAGGGAGCATTATACTGTGTGTGGTATACTAGGGAGCATTATACTGTGTGTGGTATACTAGGGAGCATTATACTGTATGTGGTATACTAGGGAGCATTATACTGTATGTAGTATACTAAGGAGCATTATACTGTGTGTGGTATACTAGGGAGCATTATACTGTATGTAGTATACTAGGGAGCATTATACTGTGTGTGGTATACTAGGGAGCATTATACTGTGTGTGGTATACTAGGGAGCATTATACTGTGTGTGGTATACTAGGGAGCATTATACTGTATGTAGTATACTAGGGAGCATTATACTGTGTGTGGTATACTAGGGAGCATTATACTGTGTGTGGTATACTAGGGAGCATTATACTGTGTGTGGTATACTAGGGAGCATTATACTGTATATGGTATACTAGGGAGCATTATACTGTATGTAGTATACTAGGGAGCATTATACTGTGTGTGGTATACTAGGGAGCATTATACTGTATATGGTATACTAGGGAGCATTATACTGTATGTAGTATACTAGGGAGCATTATACTGTGTGTGGTATACTAGGGAGCATTATACTGTGTGTGGTATACTAGGGAGCATTATACTGTGTGTGGTATACTAGGGAGCATTATACTGTATGTGGCATACTAGGGAGCATTATACTGTATGTAGTATACTAGGGAGCATTATACTGTGTGTGGTATACTAGGGAGCATTATACTGTGTGTGGTATACTAGGGAGCATTATACTGTATATGGTATACTAGGGAGCATTATACTGTATGTAGTATACTAGGGAGCATTATACTGTGTGTGGTATACTAGGGAGCATTATACTGTATATGGTATACTAGGGAGCATTATACTGTATGTAGTATACTAGGGAGCATTATACTGTGTGTGGTATACTAGGGAGCATTATACTGCATGTGGTATACTAGGGAGCATTATACTGTGTGTGGTATACTAGGGAGCATTATACTGTGTGTGGTATACTAGGGAGCATTATACTGTATGTAGTATACTAGGGAGCATTATACTGTGTGTGGTATACTAGGGAGCATTATACTGCGTGTGCTATACTAGGGAGCATTATACTGCGTGTGCTATACTAGGGAGCATTATACTGCGTGTGGTATACTAGGGAGCATTATACTGTGTGTGGTATACTAGGGAGCATTATACTGTGTGTGGTATACTAGGGAGCATTATATTGTGTGTGGTATACTAGGGAGCATTATACTGTGTGTGGTATACTAGGGAGCATTATACTGTGTGTGGTATACTAGGGAGCATTATACTGCGTGTGGTATACTAGGGAGCATTATACTGTGTGTGCTATACTAGGGAGCATTATACTGCGTGTGGTATACTAGGGAGCATTATACTGCGTGTGGTATACTAGGGAGCATTATACTGTGTGTGGTATACTAGGGAGCATTATACTGTGTGTGGTATACTAGGGAGCATTATACTGTGTGTGGTATACTAGGTAGCATTATACTGCGTGTGGTATACTAGGGAGCATTATACTTTGTGGAGCCACTATGGGAATTACGCTGTTTGGAGAACAGTAAGGAGACCTGGTGAAGGTGAGCTAACTGCGGGTGATGGTGATAGATGGGTTTTGCTTTGTGCTGGATGGGAATTGCAGGATAGTGTAACTTTTAGGCTGGTCTTACACGGCCGTAACGTAAGTCCGCGCATGGTCTGTAATTGAGGGTTTTCAATTGCGGACACATAAGATTCAGTGCGGCCTATTACACCACCGGATATTTTATCCATGATGTGCTGGGCCGCCACGAGGTCCGCAATTTCTAGAGCAGGTCCGTAATGGCCGTGAATTCACAGCACTGTACAGACTCGCCCGTAGAACTCTATGGACGAGCGCGGCAGTTCACGGGCGTCTGCGGAGTCTATGTTGATGATCAGTAACTTGCGGACCGTAAAATCAGTACGGCCATGTAAGACCAGCCTTAAGGTGCATTCACACTGTGCCATTTTGATGTGGTTTTTGGTGAGGATTTCTAATTTAACTGCACTAAAACACAGTGGGTTTTTTTTGTGCTCCGGCAAACATTCTCCAGTAGGGGCGCCCCAAGAATTTTTTTCTTTCTAGCCTTAAGTCTGAAACAGATGGGAAACCCTTTGGCCTCATCAGAGCGGAATATTCCTGACATACACCCTCGGTACGGGCAAAAGCGAGTTTGGGAGTCCTGGCATGGATTTGCGCCTTTAGGCTGACTGTGTCAGTGTACCTTGTTACCGGTGTCTATGGTGCGGTGGCGGTAATACTTTGCTTACTGGTAGGAAAGGGGTTAAGAGGACACTAAAGACTCCTTGCTATCAGTCCGAGCGCTTGACAGGCTGCTTAAAGTTTCTGAACAGATCCTACTAGTGCACAGAGAGCAGCTTCTGAGGCTCACGCTGTGCTATTTTCTGCACATGACATTATCAGTCAATTACCAGCTGACTGATGATGTGAAGAGCAAAGAGAGCAAAAGCCTGGGCTTTAACAATCCCTTTCCACTGTGCGGTAAATGAGAGGGTAGAACGCTCAGTTATAACTAGGAAAGTCAGCTGAGCCGGCTCTGAAGTCTAAGAACAGGGATACAGAGAAGAGGCAAAGTGCTCATTTTCACAGCCTTAAGCAGTCCTGAGATTCTCTGAACACCACATAATAGGCAAAATACATGAGAAGCAGGAGGGAGCTTAAAGGTACTAGAGTGCAGGAAGCGCCGGCACAAAGATGTCTCCTTCTGAAATACATTCTCCTACAGCCCGACTGATGTACCAGGGGGCGAGGAGCGGGCAATTCACAGGATCGGGTGGCACCGAGGGTTAACCCCTCCATGACTGCTCGCTGTTCATCATCAGATGATGGGTTTGATTTTAGGCACAATGACTTTTTGGTTTTTCTGAGCGAGTGGGGATATAGTGAATCCTTGGTGTATAGCCAAGAACATGCCTGGGCTGCCAAAGCTCTCCATAGCTTTAACCTTATGGCACCTGTGAGGGTAAGTTCACATGGAGTTTTTTGGTTAGGGTTTTGAGGCCAAAATCAACTCAAAACCCTGACCAAAAAGACAGCTCCCATCGGAATCAATGGGAGCCGCTCAGGAGCTTTTTCCGGGAGCTGTTACTTCCGGAAAAAAGAAGTGAGGTGCTCATTCTTCAAGCCGAGTCACCTCGCGATTCGGGATGAAGAAATTCCCTCCTTCAGACTAAGCCCATTCATTGGACCTAATCCGAAGCGGAGTGTGCAGCTGGATGCCGCTGCAGAGCACCAGCTTTCAGACACGGCAACTCGTCCTTTGGACCGGACCCTGGGGCAGCCTCTGCTTCAGGTTCCGGTCCAAAAAACTCAGCGTGAACTTACCGTGAGGTTCCATTTGGGTTCCAATTGGTAATTAGGATGGGTGCGTATTGTTATCAACTCAGATAATTTTGGAGATTTTATAGTCAGTGACCGACAGCTTCACCCCAAGTGTAAGAAGGAGCCATTGGAGATCCTTCCTCCCATCCGCGACCAGGCTGTATAATCTACATCAGACCAAGGGCAGATCACTCCGGACACAGAACTAAATGTTCCTGAGTCTTTCTTTTTCCTTCTTAGTTGCTGTGACTCCTAATATCTTTTCCATCTGCTATTCTGAGCTTGTCTGTGTCTTTCTTCACATATATCACAGTATTATCCAGGCTGCTGTAACACACCGAATTTCCCCATGGCGGGACTATGAAAAAATTATCTTACATATTTACTGTCCTAGGAATCAATCATTGGATTATTACTGATTTAGAGAATCTTTACTGAGTCTCTCTGACCCGGACTGTCAGACATTGAAGTCAACGTTAGAAGGCGTCGGAGTTGGGCTGATGAAAAACTGGCCGCTCAACTCCACATCGCTGTCTTCAAACTGTGCGATTTGGGCAATGGCAACATGGCTAAAAGAATTGTGCGACTTGGCTGCAACTTACGGTTGTGCGACATTTTTAGAGCAGCGATTTGGTTTGATCATCACAGCTGCAGACACATTGCAAGTTGCAGAGACATGAGAATTTTATGGTAAGAAAGTTGAATGTGACAAGTGAGCACAGGACTGCAGTCACAACAGCACAGGAATCCAATGAAATTGTAGCAACTGCTCATTTTAGAAACAGGTGCAGGTACCGAAGAAGAGACCCGTATCTGCCAGACATCCTGAAGATATGCAGCAAATAGCTTTTGTGGGGGAACTTTAGGGTTTTTTTGCTAATTTTCAGGTGTAAAAAGTTGCGCATTTTGTTATGTAACATTTTTTCCAATAATTTGCATTTTTTTTGCACTTTTCCTCTTCTCTCACTACTTTTTACACAGGATATCAAAAGTTTTCAGTTTTCAGTGTAAAGCAAGGGCCCCGAATGACTGGACAGATTTATCACAATTCACAGACAACTAAAGATGCACCAGATTTAATAAGACGTCTTTGGTGCGTCTTTCTCCAGTGCAGGTCACATTAGGACCAGGGCAGGAGATGCTAATACATTTCCCTTCAGCTTATTCACGGCCGCGATTCATTACCTATCATTTGTGATTTTTTTTTTTATATTTTGCTGCATGAAAGGAACTATACATACATTAAAATGTTATTATTTTCTATTTTTTGGGGTTCTTTTCTGTCTCCAAAGCCTGGTTCACATCTGCGTTCGGTATTCCATTCGGAGAGTCTGCATGGGGACCCACCAAACGGAATACCTAACACATTGAGCTTATGAAAGCACACGGACCCCATAGATTATAATGGAGTCCATGTGCTTTCCATGCGCTGTCCGCATGAGTCATGTGGAGAAGAAAGGACTTCATGAGTTACACAGTGACTGCACCAGCAGAATAGTGAGCGCAGCTCTGGAGTATAATACAGGATCAGAATAGTGAGCGCAGCTCTGGGGTATAATGCAGGATAAGTAATGTAATGTATGTACACAGTGACTGTACCAGCAGAATAGTGAGCGCAGCTCTGGAGTATAATACAGGATAAGTAATGTAACGTATGTACACAGTGACTGCACCAGCAGAATAGTGAGTGCAGCTCTCGAGTATAATACAGGATAAGTAATGTAATGTATATACACAGTGACTGTACCAGCAGAATAGTGAGCGCAGCTCTGGAGTATAATACAGGATCAGAATAGTGAGCGCAGCTCTGGGGTATAATGCAGGATAAGTAATGTAATGTATGTACACAATGACTGTACCAGCAGAATAGTGAGCGCAGCTCTGCAGTATAATACAGGATAAGTAATGTAACGTATGTACACAGTGACTGCACCAGCAGAATAGTGAGTGCAGCTCTCGAGTATAATACAGGATAAGTAATGTAATGTATATACACAGTGACTGTACCAGCAGAATAGTGAGCGCAGCTCTGCAGTATAATACAGGATAAGTAATGTAACGTATGTACACAGTGACTGCACCAGCAGAATAGTGAGTGCAGCTCTCGAGTATAATACAGGATAAGTAATGTAATGTATATACACAGTGACTGTACCAGCAGAATAGTGAGCGCAGCTCTGGAGTATAATACAGGATAAGTAATGTAATGTATGTACACAGTGACTGCACCAGCAGAATAGTGAGCGCAGCTCTGGAGTATAATACAGAATAAGTAATGTAATGTATGTACACAGTGACTGTACCAGCAGAATAGTGAGTGCAGCTCTGGAGTATAATACAGGATAAGTAATGTAATGTATGTACACAGTGACTGTACCAGCAGAATAGTGAGCGCAGCTCTGGAGTATAATACAGGATAAATAATGTAATGTATGTACATAGTGATTGCACCAGCAGAATAGTGAGCGCAGCTCTGGAGTATAATACAGAATGAGTAATGTAATGTATGTACACAGTGACTGTACCAGCAGAATAGTGAGCGCAGCTCTGCAGTATAATACAGGATATGTAATGTAATGTATGTACACAGTGACTGCACCAGCAGAATAGTGAGAGCAGCTCTGGAGTATAATACAGGATAAGTAATGTAATGTATGTACACAGTGACTGCACCAGCAGAATAGTGAGCGCAGCTCTGCAGTATAATACAGGATAAGTAATGTAATGTATGTACACAGTGACTGCACCAGCAGAATAGTGAGCGCAGCTCTGGAGTACAATACAGGATAAGTAATGTAACGTATGTACACAGTGACTGCACCAGCAGAATAGTGAGCGCAGCTCTGGAGTATAATACAGGATAAATAATGTAATGTATGTACATAGTGATTGCACCAGCAGAATAGTGAGCGCAGCTCTGGAGTATAATACAGAATAAGTAATGTAATGTATGTACTCAGTGACTGTACCAGCAGAATAGTGAGCGCAGCTCTGCAGTATAATACAGGATAAGTAATGTAATGTATGTACACAGTGACTGTACCAGCAGAATAGTGAGCGCAGCTCTGGAGTATAATACCGGATAAGTACTGTAATGTATGTACACAGTGACTGCACCAGCAGAATAGTGAGCGCAGCTCTGGAGTATAATACCGGATAAGTAATGTAATGTATGTACACAGTGACTGTACCAGCAGAATAGTGAGCGCAGCTCTGGAGTATAATACAGGATAAATAATGTAATGTATGTACACAGTGACTGCAACAGCAGCATAGTGAGCGCAGCTCTGGAGTATAATACAGGATAAGTAATGTAATGTAAGTACACAGTGACTGCACCAGCAGAATAGTGAGTGCAGCTCTGGAGTATAATACAGGATAAGTAATGTAATGTATGTACACAGTGACTGCACCAGCAGAATAGTGAGTGCAGCTCTGGAGTATAATACAGGATAAGTAATGTAATGTATGTACACAGTGACTGCACCAGCAGAATAGTGAGCGCAGCTCTGGAGTATAATACAGGATAAGTAATGTAATGTATGTACACAGTGACTGTACCAGCAGAATAGTGAGCGCAGCTCTGGAGTATAATATAGGATCAGAATAGTGAGCGCAGCTCTGGGGTATAATGCAGGATAAGTAATGTAATGTATGTACACAGTGACTGCACCAGCAGAATAGTGAGCGCAGCTCTGGAGTATAATACAGGATAAGTAATGTAATGTATGTACACAGGGACTGCACCAGCAGAATAGTGAGCACAGCTCTGGAGTATAATACAGGATAAGTAATGTAATGTATGTACACAGTGACTGCACCAGCAGAATAGTGAGCGCAGCTCTGGAGTATAATACAGGATCAGAATAGTGAGTGCAGCTCTGGGGTATAATGCAGGATAAGTAATGTAATGTATGTACACAGTGACTGTACCAGCAGAATAGTGAGCACAGCTCTGGAGTATAATACAGGATAAGTAATGTAATGTATGTACACAGTGACTGTACCAGCAGAATAGTGAGTGCAGCTCTGGAGTATAATACAGGATAAGTAATGTAATGTATGTACACAGTGACTGTACCAGCAGAATAGTGAGTGCAGCTCTGGAGTATAATACAGGATAAGTAATGTAATGTATGTAACACAGTGACTGTACCCGCAGAATAGTGAGCGCAGCTCTGGAGTATAATACAGGATAAGTAATGTAATGTATGTAACACAGTGACTGTACCAGCAGAATAGTGAGCACAGCTCTGGAGTATAATACAGGATAAGTAATGTAATGTATGTACACAGTGACTGTACCAGCAGAATAGTGAGCGCAGCTCTGGAATATAATACAGGATAAGTAATGTAATGTATGTACACTGTGATTGTACCAGCAGAATAGTGAGCGCAGCTCTGGAGTATAATACAGGATAAGTAATGTAATGTATGTACACAGTGACTACACCAGCAGAATAGTGAGCGCAGCTCTGGAGTATAATACAGGATAAGTAATGTAATGTATGTACACAGGGACTGCACCAGCAGAATAGTTAGCACAGCTCTGGAGTATAATACAGGATAAGTAATGTAATGTATGTACACAGTGACTGCACCAGCAGAATAGTGAGCGCAGCTCTGGAGTATAATACAGGATCAGAATAGTGAGCGCAGCTCTGGGGTATAATACAGGATAAGTAATGTAATGTATGTACACAGTGACTGCACCAGCAGAATAGTGAGTGCAGCTCTGGAGTATAATTCAGGATAAGTAATGTGATGTATGTACACAGTGACTGTACCAGCAGAATAGTGAGCGCGGCTCTGGAGTATAATACAGGATACAGTTCAGGATGTAATGCATTGACAAAGTTACATAAAGGGGTCGTCCATCACCTTGAAACTTTTTAACAAAAGCTTAAAATCATGTAAAATAACAGAGTTATACCTTGCCAATCCACTGTCATGTCTACGTTGCTGTTACCCGGATGCCGCACTGATCTCTGTATCGCGTCCCTAGCGATGAAGTCTTATACAAGTACTGAGCACCACCGTTGCAGCCACTTACTGACTGGGTCTCATATCTGTGTCAGTGTCGGAGAAGATACAGAACCTGCAGGAGCACCAGGTAGGAGCGATACAGGACGGCAATGAATTGGTCAGACAGGAATTACTCAGTCTTTTATTTTACACATTTGGTCAGGACAAACTCTTCAACGTTTATGCAGGTTGATGCCGTTTTCATCTCATTGCAAGTGAAAGCAAGTCATTAGAAATGAAGGGGCGTTGTGCTTGTTGGATTATTGGGGGTCTCCGTTACTGAACCCCTGACATGTCACCAAGTGGCTGCAAACTCTAGACACCGTGACATCACTTGGATCCCCTTTAATTCTATATCTGACTTACGCTGTAAAGTGAAGCTCCAACTTTCCACCTGTCTATTACCTTTGCACTGCCCAGTTATTTTGTGACAACTCGACCTGGACAGAAAGTTGTCAACTTGTACATGATGTTCTTGACGTATTATCCCCTCCAGTGACGCATGTTAGATACCGTACGTGAAAATGACTTATCTTCCTGGTAAACATGGTACTTGCAGTAGAATTTCGAACGCCGCACGATTTGAGGGATGATAAAGGAAGCCCTTGAAGGGTTAATGGTTTCCATTGCCGACCTATTACTTTGGTGCAGACAAGGACCTGCGCGGTTCTTACATCTCCACGGAAACAGGTGTCTCATTAGTGCTGCCTTGCAGCAATGACTTTGTAGAGTGAAACAAACACGAGGATGGGACACAGTGGCACCATCAAGGGTAGAGAACGAGGAGCCTGGGAAAACGCAGCGAGGAGTGGAATGACTGCGAGCCGCCACTGAACACAGGCTCGAACTGTCATTAAGCGTAATTAAACCTAATAGCGACTGTAAACTGTTTCTTACCTTCAACTTCCCTGCAGTGTACGCAGAAGAGCATTAACCAAGTGAATTGGGACATTAATTACTATCTTTCACAATAAAGGTACCGTCTGGAAGGGGTAGTCTCATAAATTAAACATTGTAGTCTACGCAGGTCTGAAATAGAGGAAAATTCATTCAAATTACCAGCAAATTACACAACTGGCAGAAGAACCAGCGCCGGGTAATCACCAAAAACTAGGAGAGATAAAGGAGGTCACTCCGGAGTCTATAGATGGACTGAAAGAGGAGAAGAGAGACGAGAGAGGGGCTCAGAAGATGGAGAGAAGAGCTCCAAGGATAGAGAGAGGGGCTCCGAGGATGGAGAGAGGGGCTCCGAGGATAGAGAAGGTCTCCGAAGATAGAGAGAGGGGCTCCAAGGATAGAGAGAGGGGCTCCGAGGATAGAGAAGGTCTCCGAAGATGGAGAGAGGGGCTCCAAGGATAGAGAGAGGGGCTCCGAGGATAGAGAAGGTCTCCGAAGATGGAGAGAGGGGCTCCAAGGATAGAGAGAGGGTCTCCGAGGATAGAGAAGGTCTCCGAAGATGGAGAGAGGGGCTCCAAGGATAGAGAGAGGGGCTCCGAGGATAGAGAAGGTCTCCGAAGATAGAGAGAAGAGCTACAAGGATAGAGAGAGGGGCTCTGAAGATGGAGAGGGGCTTCGAGGATGGAGAGAGAGGCTCAGAGGATAGAGAGAGGGTCTCTGAGGACAAAGAGAAGAGCTCCAAGGATAGAGAGAGGGGCTCCAAGGATAGAAAGAGGGGCTCCGAGGATGGAGAGAGGGGCTCAGAAGATGGAGAGAGGGGATCCGAGGATGGAGAGAGGGGCTTGGAGGATGGGGAGAGGCACAGCCAACAGAGAAGACAGAGGCAAGAAACAGGCAGGACCAAGGAGAAAGTTTTGCTAATAGAGAGAAATACATGAGATAGAAAATAACAAGGAAGAAAACTCTCATCTAATATCTACTGCCTACATGTATACCTCCTACCAGCTGTATACCTCATACTCCTCTATTACATCTATCTATCTATCTATCTATCTATCTATCTATCTCCTATCTATCTATCTATCTATCTATCTATCTATCTATCTATCTCCTATCTATCTATCTATCTATCTATCTATCTATCTATCTATGTCCTATCTATCTATCTATCTATCTATCTATCTATCTATCTATCTCCTATCTACCTACCTACCTATCTATGTCCTATCTATCTATCTATCTCCTATCTATCTATCTCCTATCTATCTATGTCCTATCTATCTATCTATCTATCTATCTATCTATCTCCTATCTACCTACCTATCTATCTATCTATCTATCTATCTATCTCCTATCTATCTATCTATCTATCTATCTATCTATCTCCTATCTATCTATCTATCTATCTATCTATCTATCTATCTATCATCTATCTATCTATCTATCTATCTATCTATCTATCTATCTATCTATCTATCTCCTATCTATCTATCTATCTATCTATCTATCTCCTATCTATCTATCTCCTATCTATCTATGTCCTATCTATCTATCTATCTATCTATCTATCTATCTATCTATCTATCTATCTCCTATCTACCTACCTACCTATCTATCTATCTATCTCCTACTCTCTGGGCTCTGGACAGGACTTGCTCGTACATGCTGTTACACGGGCCGCTCTATTACAGTGTCGCCTCCCACACTCAGTTTGCACAGTAATGACTTTGAGGCCTGGAGCAGAAAAATGTAGAACTGGACGACCAAACTCATCCGGCGTCCAAGAGAGCAAAATGAACATTCTGATCTGAAAATGCAAACATCTCACAATCATAAACATACTGTGTCCTGCCGCTCCACGCCAAGCCCCGCTCCCTCACCTCTCCTGCATGCAGATGTATGTATAGACGTGTATAGAGCGGAGGCTGCAGCTGCTTCTCTGTCAGGAATGTTCTATCACTATCTCCTAATCTAATGTCTTAATCGGGGTCCTCAAACTTTTTAGACAGGGCGCCAGTTCACTGTCCCTCAGATAGAATCATTCAGTATTATATGCTCCTCAGTACGCCCCCCCCCCACAGAATTATATGCTCCTCAGTATGTCCCACACACACAGTATTATAGGCTCCACAGTACACCCCCACACACAGTATTATATGCTCCTCAGTACACCCCCCCCCACACACAGTATTATATGCTCCACAGTACACCCCCACACACAGTATTATATGCTCCTCAGTACACCCCCCCCACACACAGTATTATATGCTCCACAGTACACCCCCACACACAGTATTATATGCTCCTTAGTATGCCCCACACACACAGTATTATATGCTCCACAGTACGCCCCCAACACACAGTATTGTATGCTCCACAGTACGCCCCCCCACAGTATTATATACTCCTCAGTGCACTGTATTATATGCTCCACAGTACGTCCCCCCCACACAGTATTATATACTCCTCAGTACACCCCCCAACACAGTATTATATGCTCCTCAGTATGCCCCACACACACAGTATTGTATGCTCCACAGTATGTCCCCCACACAGTATTATATGCTCCACAGTACGTCCCCCCACACAATATTATATGCTCCTCAGTACACCCCCCCACAGTATTATATGCTCCACAGTACGTCCCCCCCACACAGTATTATATACTCCTCAGTACACCCCCCACACAGTATTATATGCTCCTCAGTATGCCCCCCACACACAGTATTATATGCTCCACAGTACGTCCCCACCACACAGTATTATATGCTCCTCAGTACACCTCCCCCACAGTATTATATGCTCCTCAGTACACCCCCCCCACAGTATTATATGCTCCTCAGTACACCCCACACACAGTATTATATGCTCCTCAGTACACCTCCCCCACAGTATTATATGCTCCTCAGTACACCCCACACACAGTATTATATGCTCCTCAGTACACCCCCCACACAGTATTATATGCTCCTCAGTACACCCCCCACACAGTATTATATGCTCCTCAGTACACCTCCCCCACAGTATTATATGCTCCACAGTACGTCCCCCCACACAGTATTATATGCTCCACAGTACGTCCCCCCCACACAGTATTATATGCTCCTCAGTACTCTCCCCCCCCCCCAACACTGTATTATATAAACATAGAACTGAAAGTAGCGATTGCTCACTAACAGGGAAACCTGCACTGGATTCTTCGTTAGTGAGCGATCCAAGCGATCTGGACGATGGTGTGTGGGCCACAAAAATATCCTCCCCGGGCTGCATTTGGCCCGCAGGCCGCAGTTTAAGGACCCCTGGTCTTAATAATGTGGCCATACTGTGCCAAACAGAAGTGTCATACAGTGCTGACATAATACTGCCACATGGTGCTTACACAAGACACTTAGGCTTCATGCACACAACCATATTTTGCACCAGTGTACTGACAGTTTGTTTTGTTTTTATCTCATAGTACACTGACATATTCATTTCTACGGCCCCTGCACATGTCTGTGATTTTCATGGGTTGTGTGGGCCTGGACTCAGTACGGGTCGTATTTCCTTCCGTTTTGTGGTTTAGGTTCATTTATTCAAGTATGTGATCCAAGGAAATCCTACACAGCGTACATACGCCATCCATGTGCGGTGCAGTCCGTTTTTCACAGACCAGTACATATAGCTTAAGTACAAAGCCGTACAGTGCAAAATAGCAGCTGCAATACAACGGTTATACAATGCCCATATGATAGCTCTATATAGTATCTACATACTACCACCATACAGTGACCACATAACACTGCTACATAGGTACTTAATAGTGTCATACTGTACAAGATACCATAATGAATGCTATCCAATATAGTGTTATACAATGTCCACATAATAGTCCTATATAGCACCTCCATACGACCCCCATACAGTGTCTACCTAGTGCCTAAATCATATATAGCAATTGCCAAAGTGTGTCATATAGTGCACACAGGAATGTGTCAACAAAAATAATAAAAAGTGGTGCACACTATATAGTACCTATATACTACCGCCATACAGTGAACACATAATACCGCCGAACGATGCTGGAAATACAAAGTCAGTACTTAACCGTGCCATACAGCGCAAAATAGTGTCCATATAATAATATTCCTATACCACTACAATATTAGACAACCCTACTGAGCTATATACCCCCTATATACCACCATCGTCAGCCTATAGCAGGGTTTCCCCTTGCTTTGTCATGGCTTTTCCTCCTTGCACTACACCATCAATAGGTTTCGGGTAGGCACCATGGCTGTGGGGTACGGGTGGAGTCTCAGTCCTGACACCTGACAACCTACAGATGTAACAGGTAACATGTAACGGAGCTGCCGCAGAGAACATGTGGGATAAACAGTCGATGAGTTACTGCCTTCAGGTCACTTTTGGCTCGGTGCGCACCGCCTGGATTTACGTCTGCTTTGTGTTTCAATCTTGCAGGGCCTTTTTGGCCAAATAACTTGCAGCATTTTCCATGTAAACGTAACATAAGCCCGGAACGTGATGTCCTTGCTTATAGCATTCTTCTGGACTACAGGGCCGCACATACCAGAAATTTCCACTGTACCATAATTAATAAGGAATGACTAATTAGCTGAGAATCAAAGAGCAAGTCAAGACAATAGGAACAATGTGAGCCTGAAAACAAAGGAGACCATCAAAGGAAAGCCTAAGGAGCCGTCTATGGAGAGAGCCGCCACTTAACCACTGCCCTCCTGAAACATCTGCCCCGTGTACACCGCACATAGACTGGAGCGTGCGTGATATGTGTGACGGATACACAGAAAGTCCCGCATAAAACGTCCATATACCCAGCAGACATGATACCATAAATGTTACATAAGGGAGTCCTCCAATATGGAAGTCAGTCACATGGCTCAGAACAGTGAAAGTGTATACAAGAAACTTTGTAACAAATCTTATTAAAGAAAAATGCTTCCTTCTCCATTTATCAGACAGATTTACATTTTACATAGAAGTCTAAGGAGTGGTGGACAAGACACAAAGACCCTGCTACACGGCGAGGTGCAGAGCTCTTCTGACACTGCACAGAAATTGGCAACACATTGACTAACAGCCTCCTCCTCCCCCTTCCCTCTCCATAGACCTCTGTATGAGGCAACATGACGTAAGGTTCTCTGCTCTGTGTGAAGACATAGGTGCCAATATGGGTCTATACACAAATGAGGTCTCTGGAACAACGAGGGCGTGGTCATTGCTCCAACGAGTTAATTTGCATATTGACAAAAACAGAGATATCTTGGCCACAGGGGCGACAATGTACAAGAGCATGCTGGACTGTGTAGTACTACAGCGGTGAGGACTCTCCACAATCTGGATTTGCAGTTTTATTGTCGTTCTTCTATCACACTCAGATTCTGGATCCGATCACTTGATCGCCGGACCGGGTGGCTTCTCTCACGGGCTGTTCTGGTGGTTTTAGTACTTACAGATTTGTTTTAAGACAAGAAATATTTCGTGTTTTTTTTTTCCTTTCTTGGAAATTGCAAAAACGACAACTAAGATTTCTCCCTGTGATCCTGTGCGGGTGCGATTATATAGGAAGAGAGGAACAAAAGAGTTCTAGTAAAAAATGTTCTTCAAATCTATGAGTGCGATGTATCCGGGCTCTGTGTTATACAGAACCTCGACTGCCCCTGCACAGAGCATGCTCACAACACTCGCTCACAAAATAGTCAATACATTCTACACAGAGCATGCCCACAACTCATTCATAGACATTAATAAACCCTGCACATAGTATGCCCACAACTCACTCACAGTTTATACACCCTGCACAGAGCATGCCCACAACTCATAGTAATTAATAAACGATGCACAGAGCATGCCCACAACTCACTCATAGATGTTAATACACCCTGCACACAGCATGTCTACAATTCACTCATACACATTAATACACCCTGCACAGAGCATGTCCACAACTCACAGAAGTTTATACACCCTGCACAGAGCATGCCTACAACTCACTCACAGAAGTTTATACACCCTGCACAGAGCATGCCCACAACTCACTCACAGAAGTTTATACACCCTACATATAGCATTTCCACAACTCATAAAATTAATATACCTTTCATAAAGAATGCCCACAACACTCGCTCACAGAAGTTAATCCTCTCTGCACAGAGCATGTCCACAACACTCAAAGAAGTTAAGACACTGTTTCCTAGGAGGCTGCTATAAAGCTAATTTCTAAACTGCTGAGCAGCAATTCAGGCGAGATGGCCGCCATCATAGACACAAAGGCTAGGGCTATCTGACAATTTTGGCTGTGACTCCTGTTGTGTGACCAGAGATCGCCTTCACCAATAAGAGTGAATATAGTCACATTGTTACCCCGACTGAATACTGCTGGATTGTTTTTTGAGACTACAGGTCAGAGTTGTGCCCCCTCAGGGTGACAATGTGACTCCGGTCAGTTGTAGGGTGACATAAGTATATAGTCAATAGGCAGGCAGCAAGCAGTTAATGAAGTTCAGCTCAGTACCAGGCACAACCCATGGACAGGAGTGGCGCTGTTTTTGGCAGAAATACCCTAATATTTTTAGTCCTGGACATCTCCTTTGGGCTCAGGCCCTACACTGCAGAAACACAGCGTTTTTTTGTTGCAGATTTTGCTGCGTTTATTTAAGCCAAAGCCAAGAGCAGAAGAAGTAGAAGAACTTCCGAGATATCTCAGATCCCTTTTGTAGCCATTCTTAGCTTTGGCTCAAAAAAAAAATGTACAAATCGCAGCTTATCAATAATTCCTACGGAAACCGCGATTTTGGTGTATACGTATAATAGAAGTACAAGGTCCGCAGAGGAAAACGCTGCAGAAAAAACAATGTGCTTTTCCATGAAGACAGAATAGAGGAACAACGTCTGTATGCCGGGGGTCCCATTGCTACATTAATAGCCATGGGACCCCCATAAGGATGTCACTGTATACAAGTGTCTTGCAATATTGCTTTGTATATAGTGGGGGAAAGTAGCAGTGCAAGTGACAACAGGAAACAGGGACCTACAAAAATCTCAGCCCCCCCCAAAAAAACATCAAACTGATCTGACAAAAACTAATGTCTAGTGTTACTCACCCCATGACGGACGCTCCCCGTTCTGCTGGGTCTGCTGTAGACATCTAGCAACCTTCCATCTAGTCATCTAGTCCCCCGTCCATACAAGTGGAGCTCGCCGAGGGGGCGCCATCCATCATGTGATGTCACCTTGTGTCAGCAGCGAGGCTGGATTTGGATTTGGAGTTTGTAAGAACCAGTCCTGCGTTACCCCTGGGGTTTGCCATGCAGCAAGTTTAGGGTATATGGACACGCAGCAGATTTCTTTCATACATAGGAATGGGGTTATTTTTGCAAAAAGTGCATAGATGTGTGTGAGCCATATTAGGATGACTGGGGCAGGCACAGATCTGCAGGGTGTTTAGGTTTAAGGGCCGCACTGCAGAGCCAAAGCCAGGCATGGATTTAGCAGGGGAGAACGGGAAGAGATCCCTTTATATTTCCATTTCTTTTCTTTTTTTTTTCTTGAATTTGGCTAAATCTCAGCAAAATCTGCCACAAAATACCCAGCTTTTCTGCAATGTGTGGCCTCAGCCTACAGGGCGCACCACTGATGGCCCATACTTGGGGTGTGGCTTCTCGATGGATGGTAGCCCCACCATTAGCCAATTGCAGTAGGTAAAACAGTGCCGCTCTCCTCCTTGTGGTCATGTATGGTATTGCAGCCTCCGCTGGGTCTGCGGTAACGGCACCATGGATGAGACTGTGCACCTCCCTATCTGATGAATGGCGGGGTCCAGTCGCTCCATAGATATACATGTGAACTTGTACATCATTTATACATTTAATCCAGATTTTCTGGACTTCTTTTGGATCTACTTGCTCTGCGTTATATTGTGAAGGATTATTGTGGCTCGTATAGAATAGATGGACTATGAATAGATGTGGCCATGTAAATGTGAGATCCGCAGCCAGTCCTGCACATATCATAGATGAGTTTTATCATAACTTCTTCGGCCTTGCTCTCTGTCACTGTTACACAAGGCTGACATGTTAGTCGCTCGGTCGGCGGCTGCTTTCTAATACAGCAGACAGTCTTTGAGTGACAACTTTGTAATGAAATGTACGGCGGGAATAAATATTATATGCCAGGGGTGACAGAGCCATCATGGAAACTCAGGCCACGGGAATAGGAATATCCTCTGCAGCCAGATCAGTAGATTGAGATCAACCCTGAAGACAAGGCAGCGATTCTGCTCATACTATCGGGGCATGGACACATGGGCAGGATTTACATGCAGAAAATCCGCAGTCTCCTGGTTTTTCTCACCTGGTCACATTCACCTGACTTCTGGTTTACTGGTCTGACGTCACCTCGGTGCGGTGTAGACTAAGGAGCTGGGGATGGGGATCCCCGGAACAGTTACAGTTTTAGTGATTTGTTTCTTTCCTATGTTATTAGCCGGGTTTTGCAGGAGGATGTATGGCCGGCCACCACTGGACTGCAGGAGCCGCTGCCGCCTCTCTTCTCTGGGGAGGGTTTTCTCTTACTAAACTTCAACATTATAAGCTTATTACTGAGATTAGTAAGAGAAAACCCTCCTGCGGACAGCAATGGAGGACGGGCAAGCATTTAGGGTCTGCATTGTATATATCACTGCTAGGTGTGAGCCATCATCTGACTACTATCACCATCATCCGTCTGTTCCATCATCTGACTACTATCACCATCATCCGTCTGTTCCATCATCTGACTACTATCACCATCATCCGTCTGTTCCATCATCTGACTACTATCACCATCATCCGACTGTTCCATCATCTGACTACTATCACCATCATCTGACTACTATCACCATCATCTGACTACTATCACCATCATCCGTCTGTTCCATCATCTGACTACTATCACCATCATCTGACTACTATCACCAACATCTGACTACTATCACCATCATCCGTCTGTTCCATCATCTGACTACTATCACCATCATCTGACTACTATCACCATCATCCGACTGTTCCATCATCTGACTACTATCACCATCATCTGACTACTATCACCATCATCCGTCTGTTCCATCATCTGACTACTATCACCATCATCTGACTACTATCACCATCATCCGACTGTTCCATCATCTGACTACTATCACCATCATCTGACTACTATCACCATCATCCGTCTGTTCCATCATCTGACTACTATCACCATCATCCGTCTGTTCCATCATCTGACTACCATCACCATCATCCGTCTGTTCCATCATCTGACTACTATCACCATCATCTGACTACTATCACCATCATCTGACTACTATCACCATCATCCATCTGTTCCATCATCTGACTACCATCACCATCACGCTCACTTACTGTGTACTTACTGTGTAAGGGGTCATTTTTCTTGTGGCCACGGACATGCGCAGTCGGCTCTGCCCGAGGCCTACAAGTTTGACCGCCTGCGCCGGAAGAAGACGCGTGGAGAGGACGTTCCTGAAGAAGATGGAGGTGTCGCTGGAGAGTTCTCTCGCAGCATTGGGTACACCCCCAGTGCTGTTTGAGCACTGGGGCCTGCCCCCAGTGCTGTGAGAGAACTCATTTGCATACCGACAAAAAAACAAGATTTCTACGGAACGGCGGCGCAGAGAAGACATCTAAAGGTAGGAGAAGAATAGCCCTTCTTAAGGCTATTTCTACGTATCAACGAGAAAACAAATGTCTTTTAATGGTAGAATCCCTTTAAGTATTCCTACTCTATACTTTCTGGGGCTCGGCCCTGACATGAACAAATCCATTGGACATTCAGATAAAGAACAGTAATGCAGAAAGTTCCTTTAATGAGTAACCTAAGGATTATAGATCAAAAGGAGGAGGTGGCCGTCCCCGGCCTGGCACAAACAGCTTTAGATACGCCTGGCATGTTCCCTCTTGGCTGGACCTCCAGAGATCTGTCCTTGCATTAAGTTTATACGATGTTTACAAACACTTTATCGCTATTTATCCTGCTATACATAGCCCTGATACTGATACCACCTATCTAGAATGACTCACTATAGTCCTGCACTCAATGCCATGCTGGCGGGCAAGAATCAATGCCGAGAGGTGTGGTCTACAGCAACCCACATAGTCAGGGCTGCCAAGTGGTGTCTTCTTATCAGAGAACATGTTCTGGGAAAGTATCTGCCCCTCTCAATGTTACAACATATGGACTGAGCAAACAAAAATAGCTGAGAGTTAAGGCAGTGCCAAGCGATCATAAAAAATAGCCATGTAAAGCCGAGCACATTCTACTTTATGACAAGAGGGGATGAGGCCGATGATTCACTTCTCCTCCTGATAAAAATGTTGCACACAAATGTGATTTATGTCTACAAAAAAAAGGTAATGCCATGCAGATCCTCCCGGGACTTCACCACCCTCAACCTGTTGCTGGGGCTCCGGGTTCATTCCAGGACACGGGAGAGGAATCATATAATTTCCGTGCATGAGGCCGCAGGAAGCAGAGCTAACAATGATAATGTGATTGGATTTCATAGCAGGTAACACGGAACAAAACTTCTCCTGTATATTACTAATAAATGAGGAGAAGGGTTTTATTTCACAGAGAACAAAGTGACACATGAAGGGACTGCTGGAGCCATAAGTTCATGCCACAATGTCACACCGCGCCAATGGCGGGCCCGCGTGTCTCTGAGAGCTGTCAATAGTCATGAGGACCTCTGATCTGGGATAGGGGGGTGGCGAGATGAGTCCCCAAGGGGTGTCCGTGAACTGAATTACTACTGAGGACTAAAGGGCGACTACAACACCAAAACGGCTTCTAAACCACTTACAGGAGGTGAGAAGGTGATCAGAGATTTCTTATGTTAAAGGGGTTCTCCGGGAATCATGCTATACTCAGGGGTGACCGGGGAGGGTGTAAAGCATGATAAATCATTGTGACCTATTCCTGGTGCTCCATTGTACAGCCCCGGTCCTGCTAGGACTCACCAGATCGTATGCGGAGGAGATCACATGACCATTAATCAGTGGTCTCAGTGGTTGCTGGTGAAGGACCGATGACATCACTCACATACGTCACGGGTCTCCACCAGCGGCCATGTCAGCCTCTCCACTTCTAGTCCAGACCCCAGAGGGAATAAGGACTGGGGGTTTACAACAGAATATCGAGGATAGCAGAGAATTACTTCTATTGTGTTGCAATTTTGAAAAGTCTACTTTTAATTCACATCAAATGACACAAGCAGCGCACCCGGGGCAGGGTTGTATGTGCTGGGGCAACTGTTTTGCAAATGGTTCCCGCCCCTACAGCATATAAAGGGTTTAATATCATACTGGACAATGGAGAGCGCTGAGCAGCTGTAGATGAGAAGAGAAGACAGGCAGTCATTGCACAAATTCACTCCTAAATAACAAATAACCTCTTCACTGTCCTAGACCACCAGGATCTTCATTATGAACCCCTTTACTACCCTAGACCACCAGGATCTTCATCACGAACCCATTTACTGCCCTAAACCACCAGGAACTTCATCATGAACCCCTTTACTGCCCTAGACCACCAGGAACTTCATCATGAACCCCTTTACTACCCTAGACCACCAGGAACTTCATCTTGAACCCCTTTACTGCCCTAGAACACCAGCAACATCATCATGAACCCCTTTACTACCCTAGACCACAGGAACTTCATCATGAACCCCTTTACTACCCTAGACCACCAGGATCTTCATCATGAATCCCTTCACTGCCCTAGACCACCAGGAACTTCATCATGAACCCCTTTTCTACCCTAGACCACCAAGAACTTCATCATGAACCCCTTTACTACTCTAGACCACCAGGAACCTCATCATGAACCCCTTTACTACCCTAGACCACCAGGATCTTCATCACAAACCCATTTACTGCCCTAAACCACCAGGAACTTTATCATGAACCCCTTTACTGCCCTAGACCACCAGGAACTTCATCATGAACCCCTTTACTACCCTAGACCACCAGGAACTTCATCTTGAACCCCTTTACTGCCCTAGAACACCAGCAACATAATCATGAACCCCTTTACTACCCTAGACCACCAGGAACTTCATCATGAACCCCTTTACTACCCTAGACCACCAGGATCTTCATCATGAATCCCTTCACTGCCCTAGACCACCAGGAACTTCATCATGAACCCCTTTTCTACCCTAGACCACCAAGAACTTCATCATGAACCCCTTTACTGCCCTAGACCTCAAAGGTCTTTACTGTTCACTGCTGTAGACTATCAAGAGATTTACCACTGACTCTCTACTCTAGACCACCAAGGACTTTACCACTAACTGCTGTGGACCGTAAGGACACTGACCACTGACCCTTTCTCTGCTTTTAAACCACCAGAGACTTGACCACTCACTCTATAACTGCTGTAGACCATTAGGAAATGAAGACATAACTCTAACTGTTCTAGACCACCAGAGACTTAACCATTATCCAAACTTCCCAAACCACCGAGAATGTCAGGGGCGCTCCTGAAATAAGGAGAGTCTTACTGAATATTCATGAGCGAGCTGGCAAATCTCCTAGGCCGAGTGGGCTGCTCCTCCACCCACCAGGATTTCTGCTATTCTCTATGTGACATAGGCATGTTATAGGTCAGTCAAATCACCAAAAGGGGGAACCACTGCACCCAAATTGGCCGGTATGATATATCCATCAAGTGCTATAACCATCAACCCCCTTACCAGTCTAGGCTAGGGGATTTTCTTGGATGTAAATTTTGATGACCGGTCCTTAGGTTGGACCCCCAGAGATCGGATACCGGCGACCTATCCAATGTCTTTTGCTGCAGGGACGTATTCTCTTCTATCAATCCTCCGCAGACCGCTGTCACTTGCAGCATTCCTATCACAGTTTATAGCCTGTAATTCGGCTTCAGGGAATCTAGCGGGGAAGGGAATCTGATTTCCCAAAACTTTGGCGACTAAGTTTAGATCATTTACATGCGGCCGGTAATGACATGGTATACGACTTGTGGCATGAAGAGGTCAGCCACAAATCCAAAAATGTGTCTTGTATAGTGTCTGACTGTGGAGCATTCCCGGGTCATCTCCCTTGGATGAGGGACTGGCCCCCATCTTGGTGCCCCTCCTGCCTCATCTTCATCCGTTTTCTCCTAAACATTACATACGGAGCTGAACTTTTTTGCACTAAACTGAAAGGATATAGAATTTTAAAGATTCTGGAAACAGCTCTTGCAGACGTCTCTCCATGTACCGGTAGCCAGGAGCAGATTTTCTAGTTTGAACCATTTGTTCTGATTCCAAATTTCATCCTCCAAGAAATGTTGTGATTGAAACCAACAGTTAGCGAGTATTACAGGGATGTAAGCACAGTGTGCCTGACACATCAAGAGGAAGGAAAGCTTGAAGCCATGGTGTTCTGTGATGCTTACATGCAAATATATTAGCATTATAAAGCACAGCAGGAGCCTTGTGTCTCTTTTTCTAAGTGTTTTGTCCTCTAGAAAGGAAACACTGGTGAGCCGTTTCGTGACACTGAGGTTGCAACACATCCATTGAACATGAAAAAGTAATACCATAGAGAAAACTCGGAGACTTGCTGCTCGAGAGCTCAACCTCCACAATAAAGCGAATTCTGGTCAAATAAAATCTCCTTATACGTTTTCAAAGAGAGCTGCTTATTGCTGGATGTATAGGCCTGGCAGCGCCGCGCTCCTCATATGATCTGGTCCTGCCGCCAACGTGTTTGATGCCACTTCTATAATATGTCCAGGTGGCCACGAGAACAGGAACAGACAATCTCCTGGAGACGACTCAAGGTGGAAGTGAAATACTGGCAAATCCATAGACAGCGCAGACAATGATCAGCTACAAGGAAAGTTCCGGCTGTTTTGTAGAGTTTTGTCCAGTCCTGCACCGCAGAGGTCCCTGCTGTCACCTGAGGGAGGATCTACTGAGGGGCTACTGTGTCTTCTGAAATAAACTGATTGTAATATCAAGAAATGTCCACAAGACTCCGGACAGGCAGTAACTCACATCACAACCCATGAGTAGATATACACAGACGTATAGAACACATCACTGCGTGACACAATATCGCAAAATCAGGTGATCCTGAAAACCTGGTTATACTGTGATATATGGACGACGCCAGCTAATACGTCAGGTAAGGGAGGACACCTGGATCTGATTCTGCATTGCTATATGGGTAGGATTTGTAGGACTGCACCAGCAGAATAGTGAGCGCAGCTCTGGAGTATAATACAGGATAAGTAATGTAATGTATGTACACAGTGACTTTACCAGCAGAATAGTGAGCGCAGCTCTGGAGTATAATACAGGATAAGTAATGTAATGTATGTACACAGTGACTGCACCAGCAGAATAGTGAGCGCAGCTCTGGAGTATAATACAGGATAAGTAATGTAATGTATGTACACAGTGACTGCACCAGCAGAATAGTGAGCGCAGCTCTGGAGTATAATACAGGATAAGTAATGTAATATATGTACACAGTGACTGTACCAGCAGAATAGTGAGCGCAGCTCTGGAGTATAATACAGGATAAGTAATGTAATGTATGTACACAGTGACTGTACCAGCAGAATAGTGAGCACAGCTCTGGAGTATAATACAGGATAAGTAATGTAATGTATGTACACAGTGACTGCACCAGCAGAATAGTGAGCGCAGCTCTGGAGTATAATACAGGATAAGTAATGTAATGTATGTACACAGTGACTGTACCAGCAGAATAGTGAGCACAGCTCTGGAGTATAATACAGGATAAGTAATGTAATGTATGTACACAGTGACTGTACCAGCAGAATAGTGAGCGCAGCTCTGGAGTATAATACAGGATAAGTAATGTAATGTATGTACACAGTGACTTTACCAGCAGAATAGTGAGCGCAGCTCTGGAGTATAATACAGGATAAGTAATGTAATGTATGTACACAGTGACTGTACCAGCAGAATAGTGAGCGCAGCTCTGGAGTATATTACTAGATTCTCATAACTTCCTATATAATAGTGATTTAGTATGCTGTAATTTTCAGAACTATCACAACTCTATAGCCCTTACATATAAATTTTATGCAGATTATTCCCTTAGCTGGATCTAAAATCAGGACCCCAGCACTGCCATGTCAACAGTGTTAAGTAGAGGGCCACCAAGCTCCCCACAAGCCTCACATCCAGGGGTATAGATATGTAGGTTACAGTTCCCTCTGGACCCTGAAGCAGCTCACAACTCCATGAGTCACACAAGGATACAGATCTGACAGGGGGGGAAGATTTTGTTTCAAACATCTCCAAATATTAATGACAAATTGTGATGGGCTATGTTTGTATGTCTACCGTCAAGGCTTCGCCGTAGCTCATCACTGTCACGGACGGCTGCAATAAAACGGTTAATGAGTTTCGTTAATTAGAAAGATGTCTGATTAACCTGCGCCTGACTACATGAAAGTGAGACTCTGTCCCAAAATAAAAGCCTCTCTGCAGATGTGGCTATAAGAACAGAGATATCTCTTGTTAACGTGTCACTTGTCGTGTTTACGAGCCGTCCCCATTGTTATGTGCTGTACATTGCAATGAGCAATATTCACAGTAAGGATGTTACTCGCATCTTCTCCTCCTTCCTGTCAAGACCTGTTGGAGAACTGTTAATCCCTGAGAAAGAAAAGCCGCTAATTATCACCTTCTGCAAAACTACTGAAATAGAAATACTAGTTCTGTGCAAACTTGACATTGTGGAGGGTAGAGGAAACAGACGAAGACAAAAGTGCGGATTTAGAACTTCACTGCGGTGTTTACAGTGCGGTCACCGCTAACTAGGCTGTGGTTAATGGCTCCGCAGCAATGATGGATCCGGCCGGGCACTCGCTGATGGCTCAGGGAGGCGATAGGTGTGTGATAGGCCGGCTCTAGAGGATGCAATGGAATGGACCGTGAGATGGGAAGTGATGAAGACGATGCAGGAGGAAACAAAAGCTGATTGTGATGTCAGCGCTGAATCGGGAGGAATCGGGAGCACGAGGTTAATGAAGGACTGACAGGTGGGGTCTTGGAGTGGATCTTCAGATATCAGACTATGTTAAAAAGTAAGGACGACTACACCAGAAACGCCAAAATATAGCCATGGTCAATGAGGGTTTTCCAGCCCTGAATCCAGGATTGGTCCTCGGTGTGTGGACTGTCGGGAGTCCCACACCTGAACCCAAACAGATCAGCTGATGTAGCAGTCTCTGGGTGCTGGACAGCACGGCCACCCCATCCACTGTATAGCAGTGAACTGCAGCGCCACCCCTGTCACTTAAATAGGAGTTTCTGGCACCCAGAGACTGCTGCAACAGCTGATCTGTGTGGGGTCTGGGAGTAATACAGATCTCATACTAATGACCTATAAGGCATCACCCAATTTGGTTGGCCATACATATAACATGGTTGGCGAAAGAACAATCATTCTGCCATCAGCAATCTCATCCAATCGTCCTCATACATATGCACATGTGTACATGTGTCCTGACAGATCCTCGTACATATGTACACATGTTCTGGCCGATCTTCATACATGTGTACATGTGTCCTGGCTGATCCTTGTACATATGTACACGTGTCCTGGCCGATCTTCATACATGTGTACACGTGTCCTGACAGATCCTCGTACATATGTACACATGTCCTGGCTAATCCTCATACACGTGTACACATGTGTCCTGGCCGATCTGATTTCAGAGGAGAATTCTCAAGTCCCCATATACATGATATGACATTGATGGGTGTAGGCCGGCATCTACTTACCCCAATTTTAAGGGGTTTTCCAGGTTCCCATGAATATCAGGTCTGACCATTGGCTCTCTCACCAACCCCCTGATAGACAGGGCGAGCAGCGATTATTCCATTCTACATCCCATCAGTTCAGTATGGCAGGGTATTGCAGTTTTCTTTTATTCACCAGGAGACCCAGCACTGCAATAAGGGCACCGAAGGAGGGGTGCACAGGGGCACAGCACGAATCTGATACAGATGGCCTAGCTGAAGGACAACCAATAATAAATTCTTCCATGTCATTGGAACTTTCAAGAGTATTTGTTAAATTATCTTAAATTAAGACTTATCTTATCTTAATAGGATAGGACCCTGACTGTAAGTGATCGAGCTCCCTGCAGCGCCACCACAGAGGGAATGAGGTACTACACATTGTCCATTTAGATAGGTGTTGCCTATGTAATACAGGACAGGGTAAGTCCTCTGGAGCGAGAGGTCCTCTTTATAGACTGGCCACAATTTAGTCAAGAGAAGATGACTCCCTCCTGTTAATTCTGACTTCACCAACGAGATGTATGAAAATGAGATTTTTAAGATATTGCCACTCACTATGAAGTGGTTCCCAGAATGTGACACGTAGCATGAAAATGGCGGATCGACAACAAGGAGGGTCCTATGATCGGTTGATTGTAGGTTGGTTTGCAGTTTGGACACTTAAATAACAAAAGGTATCTGTGAAGAAACTGACAGGAGGTGTTGGTCTCCTCTGCAGCGCCTCCGCAGGAGATAAAAGGTATTACAGGGCTGCCTTGTGGTTAGAGAAATCCATGACCCAGTCACAACCACCTGACGCGCCCCCATTAATGGCGTCCATTAGGTCATGCCGAGAAGTCCAGCCTCTGTTCAGAAAAATTGGAGCATCGTCCAGAGATATTTTTTATTCGTGAAATGTAATGGATTCCGCGAGGGAGGCCTTAGACAAGAGCCTTAGACATTAACCACATCATTGCTGTAATGTGCTGACACCGGACTATAACCTGACTACTTCAGTAGGGTTGAGCAATCGGGATCGGAAAAGATCGAGCAAATTTCACGATCGTGATCAGAATTCCGACCCGATCTTTTCCAACGGGATCGAGATCGGAGGTTATCTCAAGATCGGCTCAATCCTAAAAGTGACTTTTCCCATAGAGAAGCATTGACTAGGGTTGAGAATCGGGATTGGGAAAGATCAGATCCTGATCGGTGATCGAGCAAATTTCATGATCGAGATTGGCTGGAAAATGATCGGAAATCGAATTTTAAAATCGATCTTGAAATCTCAAGATCGGCTCAACCCTATACTCAGTGAAATCCATCATGGTGGACGGAGATGGAGCGATATAATATGGGTGCTATGTACATACCAGACACCATATTTGCCTTCTGTAGATGAAGCCATTACTGAGCCCCCCATTTGGCGCAGCAGACCCCATGACCACAACCCTGTATATTCAAACAAATGTCATATAAAAACCTCAGCTACATGGGGGAGCGCAGGGACAGGTTTAGGGGCCATTCGCTTGGCCTCCTGGTAAATCCTGCTTCATTTCACCCCATCAATTTAGATAAAAGGGCGATGCGGCTGCCAAGGGACCCCCCTCCTGCTCCCCTGTAACGTGGCTTTAATGGCATATTAAGTTTGGGAGAGGATCTGAGCTCCGTCTATTAAATACAATCTACATTTTCCAGAGACTAAACATAATCCCGCTTGCCAAACTCCGGTGCCTCCTTAAAAGGCACCAGCAAGGTGCAATGAAAATGATGCGCTCTTTCTGCTTTGCGTGAATGTAAAATAGCTAATAATAATCATGCCCTGAATAGATAATGAATCTTGTCCGTTTACTGCACTTTCCCCGTGATTAGACGCCTCGAGGGACGCAGGGAGCATGCTCATTTTAATTTCGGGAATCTGTTACGAGATAGATCCATCTTACAATTATAGGTTATACTAATAGGTAATCAGGACAATCTCCAAACACAATCATTTCTGTGCGCTGTAATATCCAGGGACACATTAGCGACGCGGGCAGACGGAGACCCCCCCCCCTACCCAAACCGATCGTAAACGCCGCCACCCCGCTGACAGGACACAAGCCGGGGAGAGACAATGTAGTGTCGGCGAGCGAGGGGTTAATCCCGGCCCGCTCGTAACACCCTCTTGTCGCTGACAATGTTTATATTACGGATTCCAACCAAAGTAAAGTACAACCTGTCTCCTTCTAAGATATATTAATATTAATGTATGCAAAAAAAACACAGAGTGCCAATAAATTATTTCGCCAGGCGTCTCTTCAAGGAAAGGGGATTATTGTCTGAAACCTGAAGAAATGGCTACGAGGAGTCCGGAGAGGTGGAGAAACGGGTCGGGCCGAGCAGGAACCCGTGAGCTACGGCCCCGAATGGCGATCAAATATTTCATTGTCTTCTTACATCAAGGGGTCGAAAAAAAACAAGCCAAGAAAGGAAACCGCCTACGTGTAATGTTCTTTATGGATGAGAAGTCAGAGAGATCAGAAGGAGAAGAAGGAGAGAGCCGGAGCTCAGGGGTGACACAAGACCTTCACTGCGAATACTGGGCCCGGGTCAGAGGGGAACAACAAAAACCAGAACATACCAAAATACATTTATCATCACAACAACTCCCAAACTTCTTATAGTACGACCCAAATAAGACTCCACAGGAAACATCTGTATCACAGGCAGAAGATACCACGGAAATGTAGTGTATGGGGGTCTGGAGAAGTATATAAGAACGCAGAGGGATCTGCTATATACGCTACATATAGAGAGAGATGGAATAGATAGATAGATAGATAGATAGATAGATAGATAGATAGGAGATAGATAGATAGATAGATAGATAGATAGGAGATAGATAGATAGATAGATAGATAGATAGATAGATAGATAGATAGATGATAGATAGATAGATAGTTGGCCAAAAGTATTGGCACCCCTGCAATTCTGTCAGATAATACTTGGTTTCTTCCAGATAATGATTGCAATCACAAATTCTTTGGTAATATCTTCATTTAATTTGTCTTCAATGGAAAAGCACAAAAAGAATTTTCAAAAAGCCAAATTGGATATAATTCCACAGCAAACATAAAAAAGGGGGTGGACAAAAGTATTGGCACTGTTTGAAAAGTCATGTGATGCTTCTCTAATTTGTGTAATTAACAGCACCTGTTACTTACCTGAGGCACCTAACAGGTGGTGGCAATAACTAAATCACACTTGCAGCCAGTTGAAATGGATTAAAGTTGACTCCACCTCTGTCCTGTGTCCTTGTGTGACCACATTGAGCATGGAGAAAAGAAAGAAGACCAAAGGACTGTCTGAGGACTTGAGAAGCAAAATTGTGAGGAAGCCTGAGCAATCTCAAGGCTACAAGTCCATCTCCAAAGCCCTGAATGTTCCTGTGTCTACCGTGCGCAGTGTCAGTAAGAAGTGTAAAGCCCATGGCACTGTGGCTAACCTCCCAAGATGTGGACGGGAAAGAAACATTGACCAGAGATTTCACAGCAAGATTGTGCGGATGGCAGATAAAGAACCTCGACTAACATCCAAACAAGTCCAAGCTGCCCTGCAGTCCGAGGATACAACAGTGTCACCCCGTACTATCCAGTGTCAGGGTCTGAATGAGAAGGGACTGTATGGTAGGAGACCCAGGAAGACCCCACTTCTTACCCACAGACAGAAGCCAGGCTGGAGTTTGCCAAAACTAACCTGAGAAAGCCAAAACCGTTCTGGAAGAATGTTCTCTGGTCAGATGAGACAAAAGTAGGAAAAGGCCTCAACATAGAGATTACAGGGAAAAAAGAGAAGAAGACGCCCCCTACAGTCAGACATGGCGGAGGTCCCTGATGGTTTGGGGTTGCTTTGCTGCCTCTGGCACTGGACTGCTTGACCGTGTGCATGGCATTATGAAGTCTGAAGACGACCAACACATTGTGCAGCATCATGTAGGGCCCAGTGTGAGAAAGCTGGGTCTCCCTCAGAGGTCAGGGCTCTTCCAGCAGGACAAGGACCCAAAACACACTTCAGGTCAGCACTAGAAAATGGTGGTGAGAGAAAGCCCTGGAGACTTGTAAAGTGGCAGCAATGAGTCCAGCCCTGAATCCCATAGAACACCTGTGGGGGAGGGGGAGAGATCTCTTGGTGGCAGTTTGGAGAAGGCCCCCTTCACATCTCAGGGGGCACCTGGAGCAGTTTGCCAAAGAAGAAGAGTCTAAGATTCCAGCAAAGCCTTGTAAGAAACTCATTGCTGGTTAGCGGAAGCGGTTGTGCGCAGTTATTGTGTCTAAAGGTTGTGCTACCAAGTATTAGGCTGAGGGCGCCAATACTTCTGTCCGCACCAGTTTTGGGGTTTTGTGTAAAATGATCAATGATGTGACTTTTTTTTTTTTATTCTCTTTTGTGTTTTTTCATTGCAAGCAAAATAACTGAAGATATTACCAAAGAGTTTGTGCTTGTAATCATTATCTGGGGGACACCGAGGATTATCTGACAGGACTGCAGGGGGCGATACTTTTGGCCATCACTGTAGATAGATAGATAGATAGATAGATAGATAGATAGATAGATAGATAATATTGGTAATATTAGACACTGAGAAGACGTTGCTAATCTTACAACCCCCTTATAGCATCACCATGTGCTCAGACCTGACATCATATCATGACATCATACAATGTCAGTGCCCGTGACCAGCTGAGCACAGGGTGGGCTTATATAATGATAGGCCGGGTTGTGTTCAGGATCTATTTGATTTCCACCATCTCATGACATGAGCTCTAAAAGATTCCCCCCATCAATGGCTGACCACTATAGGTACAGTGGACTTTGCTGGAGAAGGTTATGGCCAGACACACTTCGGCTTACTTCCAAGAAATTCAAGCCCATATCATATACCTTTTGGCTAAATCCTCCGGGACCCATTGGCTCTATGACCAGAGGCGGCCGCACTTACACCACCAACCCTTTACATAGAAAATATCCCAGATTACTTTACTTGTCCTACTTCTCTAGATCTCCGTGACTTCCTACTGAATATATGCAGTTTAGAGCATGGAGGTGGGGCATCCCAAAGATCCCTCCCCCAGGAGGCGGAGCTCAGACAACCTGCGGCTCCAGTAGACAATGCTCTTACCTTGGAGTCCCTGATCACAACTATAACATAAGGAAACCAAATAACAAAGGGAAGATAAGACTGCAAAATATCAGCACCAAAAAAAACTAACACTGCAATGTTACAACTCAAAATTTCCAGGAGACATCTGGTTGGTTTGTAAATCATATAAAGCAGAAGTCTTGGGCTCAGTTCACACCTGCAGTGGCTACCTATAGATACAGATTTTAAAGAATTGCCACTATGTATAAAAAAAATAAACAAATAAAAACATGATCTACAAATAGAAAGTATATGACGGACATTGAGCACAGTAATGACATTGCACAGATAAGAGGAGGGTCCGGGACTTACCTGCTGATGGGCTGAGGGTCTGAAGCTGCAGAAGTTTCTATCGCTCCGTATTCTTGCTACAGAGAAGAGAGGAGAATGACATTTAGTTCTCAGAGATATGGATTTGGGTGTGGGAACAGAGTCTTATGTATACATATCAACATATATTCATCTGGCAGCCACAGTCCAAACAAAAGCGCAGAACAGGTGATGTCAACACAAAATGTGGCCGGCGGAGGCTGCGAGTCCAGACTGGAGGAGGAGGAGACGCTCTGTGATCTCCGGCAGACTTATCATTTATTATGTGCCACTATTAAATCTTTCAGCAAGGCGAGAGAGCGAGAGATATGTCCAGGTGCGAGCACCGAAACCTTCACACAGCCCCCGACTACAAGGACGCCATATTAATGCCGCACAGGCCACAGGCTCAGGCTTCATGGCATGGAAAGGCAGACAATGGCAGGAAAGTTTAGAGCAGAGGGGATGGGGAGGGGAGAGAAAGTTTGCAGCAGGTGTATAAGTGCAGAGACACAATCCCATACCCCGCACTGTCTGTGACCCTCTATAGGAGAGACAATCCCTACATCTGACCCATATCCCTGTATGCCAGTTATCTCCTGCACAGGAGCACCTTCCATTGCACATCAGTTTAGATAGATAGATAGATAGATAGATAGATAGATAGATAGATAGATAGGATAGGAGATAGATAGGAAGGAGATAGATAGATAGATAGATAGATAGATAGGATAGGAGATAGATAGGAGATAGATAGATAGATAGATAGATAGGAAGGAGATAGATGGATAGATAGATAGATAGATAGATAGATAGATAGATAGATAGATAGGAGATAGATAGATAGATAGATAGATAGGAGATAGATAGATAGATAGATAGATAGATAGATAGATAGGGGGTAGACATAGATAGAATATATTGGTGACTATGTAGTAAATAATAAGATACAGTCTTGTGTTATTTAGATAATAATTTGTTACATTGTAATTACCCTTCACACACTTACAGACACCCCTTCCCCGTACACAGAGATCTCAGCGGGGGGCAGTACAGGAGGATGAGGATCCTGTAACTACTTACAGCTCTATAATATAACTTTGTATTACAGAACCTTTAGAACGATCTTCTCCACCTCCTCGGAATCACTGAGGCCCCGGCCTGGCCCTCCCTCATCCGACCTCAATACAGCAGACACAATTTTAGGTAAATTTCATTTCCCTAAAGCCTGAATCCCCGGCCGTACTATAGATGACTGCACTGTATGCTGTACATGCCATTAATAGCGGGGTATTTATTTAGCCCTGGGACTCGCATGTATTTGTTATTTGCAGCAGTGCAGTAAATCATATACTGTGTATATTTGTATATTACACTAATTAATATTAATTATATAGTTATGAGATTTACCCTTTAAATATTTACTTGTCATGTCATGTACTACTTATAATAGAAGCAATGTGTGGATAGGGGGCTACCAAGGGCCGTATATTTACACTGCAGCTATGTGGAGGGAACTCTATTTATTCCTCTATAGTTGGAGGACAGCAAGCCAGAGGCCGGGGGATTGTACCCTGTTACTGGGATAGATAGATAGATAGATAGATAGATAGATAGATAGATAGATAGATAGATAGATAGGAGATAGATAGATAGATAGATAGATAGGAGATAGATAGATAGATAGATAGATAGATAGATAGATAGGAGATAGATAGATAGATAGATAGATAGATAGATAGGAGATAGATAGATAGATAGATAGATAGATAGATAGGAGATAGATAGATAGATAGATAGATAGATAGGAGATAGATAGATAGATAGATAGATAGATAGGAGATAGATAGATAGATAGATAGATAGATAGATAGATAGATAGGAGATAGATAGATAGATAGATAGATAGGAGATAGATAGATAGATAGATAGATAGATAGGAGATAGATAGATAGATAGATAGATAGATAGATAGATAGGAGATAGATAGATAGATAGATAGATAGATAGATAGATAGGAGATAGATAGATAGATAGATAGATAGGAGATAGATAGATAGATAGATAGATAGATAGATAGATAGATAGGAGATAGATAGATAGATAGATAGATAGGAGATAGATAGATAGATAGATAGATAGATAGATAGATAGGAGATAGATAGATAGATAGATAGATAGGAGATAGATAGATAGATAGATAGATAGATAGGAGATAGATAGATAGATAGATAGATAGATAGATAGATAGATAGGAGATAGATAGATAGATAGATAGATAGATAGATAGGAGATAGATAGATAGATAGATGATAGATAGATAGGAGATAGATAGATAGATAGATAGATGATAGATAGATAGATAGATAGATAGATAGATAGATAGATAGATAGATGATAGATAGATAGATAGATAGATAGATAGATAGATAGGAGATAGATAGATAGATAGATAGATAGATGATAGATAGATAGATAGATAGATAGATAGATAGGAGATAGATAGATAGATAGATAGGAGATAGATAGATAGGAGATAGATAGATAGATAGATAGATAGATAGATAGATAGGAGATAGATAGATAGATAGATAGATAGATAGATAGATAGGAGATAGATAGATAGATAGATAGATAGATAGGAGATAGATAGATAGATAGATAGATAGATAGATAGGAGATAGATAGATAGATAGATAGATAGATAGATAGATAGGAGATAGATAGATAGATAGATAGGAGATAGATAGATAGGAGATAGATAGATAGATAGATAGATAGATAGATAGATAGATAGATAGGAGATAGATAGATAGATAGATAGATAGATAGGAGATAGATAGATAGATAGATAGATAGATAGATAGATAGATAGGAGATAGATAGATAGATAGATAGGAGATAGATAGATAGATAGATAGATAGATAGGAGATAGATAGATAGATAGATAGATAGATAGATAGGAGATAGATAGATAGATAGATAGATAGATAGATAGATGATAGATAGATAGATAGATAGATAGATAGATAGGAGATAGATAGATAGATAGATAGATAGGAGATAGATAGATAGATAGATAGATAGGAGATAGATAGATAGATAGATAGATAGATAGATAGATAGGAGATAGATAGATAGATAGATAGATAGATAGATAGATAGGAGATAGATAGATAGGAGATAGATAGATAGATAGATAGATAGATAGATAGATAGATAGATAGGAGATAGATAGATAGATAGATAGATAGATAGATAGATAGGAGATAGATAGATAGATAGATAGATAGGAGATAGATAGATAGATAGATAGATAGATAGATAGATAGATAGGAGATAGATAGATAGATAGATAGGAGATAGATAGATAGATAGATAGATAGATAGATAGATAGATAGGAGATAGATAGATAGATAGATAGATAGATAGATAGGAGATAGATAGATAGATAGATAGATAGGAGATAGATAGATAGATAGATAGATAGATAGATAGATAGGAGATAGATAGATAGATAGGAGATAGATAGATAGGAGATAGATAGGAGATAGATAGATAGATAGATAGATAGATAGATAGATAGATAGATAGATAGGAGATAGATAGATAGATAGATGATAGATAGATAGATAGATAGATAGATAGATAGATAGATAGATAGATAGGAGATAGATAGATAGATAGATAGATAGGAGATAGATAGATAGATAGATAGATAGATAGATAGATAGATAGATAGGAGATAGATAGATAGATAGATAGATAGATAGATAGATAGATAGGAGATAGATAGATAGATAGATAGATAGATAGATAGGAGATAGATAGATAGATAGATGATAGATAGATAGATAGATAGATAGATAGATAGATAGGAGATAGATAGATAGATAGATAGATAGATAGATAGATAGATAGGAGATAGATAGGAGATAGATAGATAGATAGATAGATAGGAGATAGATAGATAGATAGATAGATAGATAGGAGATAGATAGATAGATAGATAGATAGATTGATAGATAGATAGATAGATAGGAGATAGATAGATAGGAGATAGATAGATAGGAGATAGATAGATAGATAGATAGATAGATAGATAGGAGATAGATAGATAGATAGATAGATAGATAGATAGATAGATAGGAGATAGATAGATAGATAGATAGATAGATAGGAGATAGATAGATAGATAGATAGATAGATAGATAGATAGATAGGAGATAGATAGATAGATAGATAGATAGATAGATAGGAGATAGATAGATAGATAGATAGATAGGAGATAGATAGATAGATAGATAGATAGATAGATAGATAGATGATAGATAGATAGATAGATAGATAGATAGATAGATAGGAGATAGATAGATAGATAGATAGATAGATAGATAGGAGATAGATAGATAGATAGATAGATAGATAGATAGATGATAGATAGATAGGAGAGAGATAGATAGATAGATAGATAGATAGAAGATAGATAGATAGATAGATAGATAGATAGATAGATAGATAGATAGGAGATAGATAGATAGATAGATAGGAGATAGATAGATAGATAGATAGATAGATAGATAGATAGGAGATAGATAGATAGATAGGAGATAGATAGATAGATAGATAGATAGATAGATAGATAGATAGGAGATAGATAGATAGATAGATAGATAGGAGATAGATAGATAGATAGGAGATAGATAGATAGATAGATAGATAGATAGATAGATAGATAGGAGATAGATAGATAGATAGATAGATAGATAGATAGGAGATAGATAGATAGATAGATAGATAGATAGATAGATAGGAGATAGATAGATAGATAGATAGATAGATAGATAGATAGATAGGAGATAGATGAATTGGGGCAGTTACAGTACTTGGTGGTGCGGTATGTATTGGTATATATTGGTATATATTAGTATATATTGGTATATATTGTATTCTGTGATTTCGCTTCTCTCTCTTTTATCTTCGGTCACTTTTCTTATCACTATATAATTGTAGAAGTTGCGTCTCTCGCCTGTGGCTGAGGAGCGAAGAATAGAAATCTCTAGAAGGATTGGTCAATCTCACAGGTTAACTAAGCAGATTTGGTGTGCGGCTCTTCGGGTCTTTGCCTGGCAGTGAAGTCTCGCAGGCCCCGACGCTGAAATCTGCTCAATTAGCCAATAAAGGTTATCACTTTAATTCCAATTTTTCCCTGACATAAATGATTTGACAAATTAAAGCTTCTGTTACTGCATGTTTTATCACTTCGCTTTTCAGGCCTTGCTAACGCAACGATTATGCAAAACGCAGAGGAGAAAAAAAGTGATGGCAGACGTGGTAAAAAAAAAAGGAAAAAAAGTAAAGTAATAAAAAAAAAACTAATTTTCATAATAATTTCATTGTGGGGTTTGTAGCAGTCTGGGAGTAGATCTATAGGGGATCCCGGTACTAACACTATCATGTCCATTATTACAGGCTGCCAGCCTATAAATAGTCTACACCCCGATAGGACCAGAAGCACAGAGCTATTAGCAACACTTAGCACCCCCTGAAATCCCTACAGGAATCCCCACCATGAGGGAGACCCGGACACCGAACACAGAGAAACATTGTATCCTTCTCCATAGCAAATGTAACACTGACAGGGGAGAATAGAGTGAAGCCAATGGGCAGCAGACTGGTCAGGAAGTCGGGGTCCTCCCCTTCTGGGGGCGCTCTATGACTCAGGCGCATGGAGTTTATCAAATATGTAACACCATGAGCCTTAAAGGGGAGGTTTAGTGTAGAAAAGGGCAATGGGCATAGAACAGGTTATAAAAATAAAAGAAGCAAACCTCTCTGACCAATCCCTGCTGGTCTCTACTCGCTGGTTTCCCTCGGGCTGTAGAACAAGAAGGACCAGGAGCGAGAGACCGGCGGGGCCAGGAAGCCAAGGAATAAGAGTGGGGACAAGTATGACTTAGACCTTGTGCACACGAGCAAGAATAGAGGTCCAGAGGGTGCAGATATCTTTTGAAGGACTCCCACTCCAAGTGCCGCTATCTCTGTTATATCTACCCCTCGGTGCTACATTTCTATGGCAGTTCCATTCCCTGCTCTATAATTATCAGATCAGAACGGAGCATCGGATGGCGAACAAAGAAAATATACTTTACACCCCTTATGATTTTGTTTAGGTCCTCACATGGCGCAGAATCTCAGCACACTGTCCAGAACGCTGGCGCAATATTCAGATGTTTGGCACATTATCTGGTGACATGTTTTAGAAATGACCTTCCCATAAAGCGTGCCTGTCACCTCAGGATAAGCTGCCATGTGTGACAAATACCGCTCTATCTGCTCATTGTGTGACTTATATTCTGCATTACTTTGCACTTTTCCCCTGTCTCACTACATCTCTGCTTTGCAGTTCTCCCTGAGCTGATGGTGAAGACTCACTGCCATACACTGCACACAGTAAAAGAAGGAGAATCTACCCCAAAACCTTCCCTCACTGATACACAGCCCCAGGACCACGCAGGACATATATAGAGAAGTACTGACCAACATACACCATCACAGAGAGATTCTATTCAACTCCAGCCTTAATCTCACACTAAAGTCACATACGGCAGAAAAGTATATGTTGGAGCTTTATATATAATTTGTATATGGTGGGACTATATATATATATATATATATATATATATATATATATATATATATATATATTGGTATATGTCGAGGCTGTATATATAACCTGCATATGGTAGGCTGTATATATAATTTTCACAGTTTTTGTGCTGAAAAAGCCCCCCTCGGCTTATACTCGAGTCAAGCAAATACATTTTTATTTTTTTATTTTTTTTATTTTTTTTTTTTATTTTTTTTTTTTCTGGGGGGGGGGAGAGTGGGGTCTATGACCAGCCACAATAGAAATGTATAGAATCTCCCATAAAATAGTGAAAAAAAAAGAAGCTTTAAAAAAAAATATAATAAAAAAATAAAATAAAAGTTCTAAATCCCTCTTTTCCCTTGAATACATATAAAAGTAGAAAATGACTGTGATACACAAACACATTAGGTCTCCCTGTGTCTGACAGTGCCCGGTCTACTGAATATAGCCAGGCCGAATTCCAAGTGGGGGAAAAAATTTGTTGAATTTGCAACATTTTCTCCAAACCTGCTTGAAACACTTGCATATTACTGTACATTGGGAATAAGGGGGGGTGTTTAAGCCCCACTCCTGGGAACGTCCCAAACCTGATGAGGCTGCTCATTTTTAGACAGGTTCTGTGTATACCATGCTCCCTTTTCAAACTGGGACATCACTGAATTTCCAAAAATTCTGGATTGTTTCCAAACACTATGCACTGCGAAACCTGAAGACCCCAACAGAAGGCGGGACGTTCTGGAGAGACATCATCCATATGGTCGCCATGAGTCGAAAACAGCAGCACGGAACATCAATAGGATTGTAGATGTGAACGCTACGAGACATGGCCGGCCACTACAGGTATGTTACAGTAGGGAGACCCTGCACCATCCCAGTCCTGGGGTCACAGAGCTCCGACCGCTGCAAACACCGATACGCTGCAAATTAAAATCCTAAAAAAAAATTCCCAGGATTCTGAACTTGGGGTGAAAAAAAATTTCTTGCAGCGAGCGGAGTATTTTTTTTTTTTTAATAACACAAACCACAGGCTTCATCAGCCGAGGAAAACTGCAGGGGTTGTCTAATTACTTTCTGTGGAGTTGTGCACATGATGTCAGCATACATGAATCACAAAGTGATTTTAAGGGAAGAATAAGTTTGAAAAGCCCCTCAGAATCCATGCCGCTCCGTCCGCCTGTGTCCGTTTGTCCGCACTCATGACTATTCATCTTGCCTGTCAACTTTGTGCCAAGTTTCTGGGTATGCCACAAAAAAATGTGAAAAGCAGGTCTCGGAATAAAAGGAAGGAGACAATAGAAACCCTACAGCACTGCAGGCGGAATTCCAGCTAACCTGTGATAAAACAAGACACAATCTCTTACATCAATCTCCCATTTTTCAATTAAAGCTGTAAAGTGACACAGACAGTGCATGGAATATTTATATTAAACTATATATGAGAACGCCGCAGAATGCCCCGAAGTGCCGCAGCCGCGTTCCTGTCACATTATTATTGTACGAGCTGCAAAGGAGGAAAAAGTACAATGACTCGGGCGCACACTGAGCTCCGGCTCTTTGTACTGTACTTCAACAGGGGAGAGTTAAGAACCCATTCTATGTCTCCGAGCGAGCACCGAGAACAAAGGCGCGCGGCCTCCTGAAATGGCCAAGGACTCCGCTCTGCGCATTTATTTCTGGCCACACTGGGAAAAACTTCTGTAAGTAGTTTCACAGGAAAATCTCCGCTCCATCGCTCACAAAGACGTTATCACTGGCAATAAGGACTTTATAGAGGGTATGAGTCTTGAAATCTACAATCAATATTATGTATTAATAATAATAATAATAATAATAATAATAATAGAAGTCTATGGTACTGTATACAAATATATTATAAAGTATATACATAGAAGACTACAACCCCCAACATGACCACAATACAAATCTATTATATTCTATACAATTGTAATGTGCACAAAGAACATTGTATAAGACTATAATACGTAATAATGTCACAAGATAAACCACACAGAAGACACACACACAGTGACTGCACCAGCAGAATAGTGAGCGCAACTCTGGAGTATAATACAGGATAAGTAATGTAATGTATGTACACAGTGACTGTACCGGCAGAATAGTGAGCGCAGCTCTGGAGTATAATACAGGATAAGTAATGTAATGTATGTACACAGTGACTGCACCAGCAGGATAGTGAGTGCAGCTCTGGAGTATAATACAGGATAAGTAATGTAATGTATGTACACAGTGACTGCAGCAGCAGAATAGTGAGCGCAGCTCTGGGGTATAATACAGGATAAGTAATGTAATGTATGTACACAGTGACTGTACCGGCAGAATAGTGAGCGCAGCTCTGGAGTATAATACAGGATAAGTAATGTAATGTATGTACACAGTGACTGCACCAGCAGGATAGTGAGTGCAGCTCTGGGGTATAATACAGGATAAGTAATGTAATGTATGTACACAGTAACTGCACCAGCAGAATAGTGAGCGCAGCTCTGGAGTATAATACAGGATAAGTAATATAATGTATGTACACAGTGACTGTACCAGCAGAATAGTGAGTGCAGCTCTGGAGTATAATACAGGATAAGTAATGTAATGTATGTACACAGTGACTGCACCAGCAGAATAGTGAGCGCAGCTCTGGAGTATAATACAGGATAAGTAATGTAATGTATATACACAGTGACTGTACCAGCAGAATAGTGAGCGCAGCTCTGGAGTATAATACAGGATAAGTAATGTAATGTATGTACACAGTGACTGCACCAGCAGAATAGTGAGTGCAGCTCTGGAGTATAATACAGGATAAGTAATGTAATGTATGTACACAGTGACTGCACCAGCAGAACAGTGAGTGCAGCTCTGGAGTATAATACAGGATAAGTAATGTAATGTATGTACACAGTGACTGCACCAGCAGAACAGTGAGCGCAGCTCTGAGGTATAATACAGGATAAGTAATGTAATGTATGTACACAGTGACTGCACCAGCAGAACAGTGAGTGCAGCTCTGGAGTATAATACAGGATAAGTAATGTAATGTATGTACACAGTGACTGTACCAGCAGAATAGTGAGTGCAGCTCTGGAGTATAATACAGGATAAGTAATGTAATGTATGTACACAGTGACTGCACCAGCAGAATAGTGAGCGCAGCTCTGGAGTATAATACAGGATAAGTAATGTAATGTATGTACACAGTGACTGCACCAGCAGAATAGCGAGCGCAGCTCTGGTGTATAATACAGGATAAGTAATGTAATGTATGTACACAGTGACTGCACCAGCAGAATAGTGAGCGCAGCTCTGGAGTATAATACAGGATAAGTAATGTAATGTATGTACACAGTGACTGTACCAAAGGAATAGTGAGCGCAGCTCTGGAGTATAATACAGGATAAGTAATGTAATGTATGTACACAGTGACTGCACCAGCAGAATAGCGAGCGCAGCTCTGGAGTATAATACAGGATAAGTAATGTAATGTATGTACACAGTGACTGTACCTGCAGAATAGCGAGCGCAGCTCTGGAGTATAATACAGGATAAGTAATGTAATGTATGTACACAGTGACTGCACCAGCAGAATAGTGAGCGCAGCTCTGGAGTATAATACAGGATAAGTAATGTAATGTATGTACACAGTGACTGCACCAGCAGGATAGTGAGTGCAGCTCTGGGGTATAATACAGGATAAGTAATGTAATGTATGTACACAGTGACTGTACCTGCAGAATAGTGAGCGCAGCTCTGGAGTATAATACAGGATAAGTAATGTAATGTATGTACACAGTGACTGTACCTGCAGAATAGCGAGCGCAGCTCTGGAGTATAATACAGGATAAGTAATGTAATGTATGTACACAGTGACTGTACCAGCAGAATAGCGAGCACAGCTCTGGAGTATAACACAGGATGTAACTCAGGATCAGTACAAGATAAGTAATGTAATGTATTCACATAGTGAGTAGGTTTTATGTAGATTAATGCTTTATGTAAACTGTAAATTGATGTAAATTGAACATATGCTCCATTTCTGATGTTTTCATTACACAATTTTCCATATAAATATATAGATTAGGAAACCATTATATATGACAGGAGGAAAGAGATGACTATAAATGATCATAATGAACCTTTAATAAGGGGATGTTATTGTGAAAATATTACAGCTTAGCTCTACCACACCTGCACAACAGGGGCCCGACTTATGTGGTGTGTACACGGCTATATATTATATGTAAACACAGAGCTGACATCCCATCACGTGTGTATAGTATGTTGTGTAACATCACATAAACATAGGTGACACTTCCCTATAATGTGGAGAGTGCAGGTGACACTCTATGCGGTACACGGACCATCAGTCCAGTTTTAGCCTAACCCTTACTGTTATAGGGGGCGCTCCAGAGTACACAACAAGATGAATATTTATAGGGGTGCCAATCTGTTCTTATAGGATGGGCTCCAGGCTACACATATCCTGTGATGGGGGAACCACATTACACATTCAGACTGCTGTTATAGGGGGATTCCACCCTACACAATCACATGGCTGTGTTAGGGGTGCTACAGACTATAGGGGGAGCTCTAAACTACGCAGACACATTGAGCTGCAGACAAACCTCAAAACCTAAAAGCAGTATATAAATTGTTACATCCACCTGTCAGGCCTCAGTTCTCTCCTCCTCCATGCTTTACACTGCAGTTCTTCTTATACACAATGATAACAATTCTTGCACTCTGTTCTCCATTGCAGCGAGGACGGGATGATCATAAACTAAGTAAGTAAACCACCAGCGAGAAAACGAAGATTATCAGGTAAGTGGCGCACAAAGACTGAGGGAGCGGCAATAAGGGGGAGCCTGGAGATCTGCTTTAAGGAGAAATATCACCTCCGATGAAAATGAGGGATTTTATGTTCGGATATTTGATGGCTGCGCTGAGGGGGGAGCCGCCGCTTGTAAACATTATTGCAATTTCACATCAGTTTTATCACTAGGCATATTACTTTGTTGGGAAATCTTCTCCATCAACGACAATAACACATCCTACTAATCCATGTTAATAATCATTATATATAATACATAGGAGTCGTACATCAGAGCGCAGCGCGAATACAGACAGACAAATATCTCCCCCAACTCCTGGGATACGAAACTGAAGACCCCCTGACTGTTCATACAAAAACATGGAGGCGATGGGAAGTAACCTGTGATAAAACGTAATGACAACTGCCATAGAGAGGAAGAGATCTCCAGCATGGCGGCCAAGACACGTGGCAAGTGGAGTAAGAAGCCATCTAAGGTGCCTGGACCTGTACTATATACAATCTGCTCCTATAACCTGTAGATAGGACACTATATACAATCTGCTCCTATATAACCTGTAGATAGGACACTATATACAATCTGCTCCTCTATAACCTGTAGATAGGACACTATATACAATCTGCTCCTCTATAACCTGTAGATAGGACACTATATACAATCTGCTCCTCTATATCCTGTAGATAGGACACTATATACAATCTGCTCCTCTATAACCTGTAGATAGGACACTATATACAATCTGCTCCTCTATAACCTGTAGATAGGACACTATATACAATCTGCTCCTATAACCTGTAGATAGGACACTATATACAATCTGCTCCTATATAACCTGTAGATAGGACACTATATACAATCTGCTCCTCTATAACCTGTAGATAGGACACTATATACAATCTGCTCCTCTATAACCTGTAGATAGGACACTATATACAATCTGCTCCTCTATAACCTGTAGATAGGACACTATATACAATCTGCTCCTCTATATCCTGTAGATAGGACACTATATACAATCTGCTCCTCTATAACCTGTAGATAGGACACTATATACAATCTGCTCCTCTATAACCTGTAGATAGGACACTATATACAATCTGCTCCTATAACCTGTAGATAGGACACTATATACAATCTGCTCCTATATAACCTGTAGATAGGACACTATATACAATCTGCTCCTCTATAACCTGTAGATAGGACACTATATACAATCTGCTCCTCTATAACCTGTAGATAGGACACTATATACAATCTGCTCCTCTATAACCTGTAGATAGGACACTATATACAATCTGCTCCTCTATAACCTGGAGATAGGACACTATATACAATCTGCTCTATAACCTGTAGATAGGACACTATATACAATCTGCTCTATAACCTGTAGATAGGACACTATATACAATCTGCTCCTCTATAACCTGGAGATAGGACACTATATACAATCTGCTCTATAACCTGTAGATAGGACACTATATACAATCTGCTCCTCTATAACCTGTAGATAGGACACTATATACAATCTGCTCCTCTATAACCTGTAGATAGGACACTATATACAATCTGCTCCTCTATAACCTGTAGATAGGACACTATATACAATCTGCTCCTCTATAACCTGGAGATAGGACACTATATACAATCTGCTCTATAACCTGTAGATAGGACACTATATACAATCTGCTCCTCTATAACCTGTAGATAGGACACTATATACAATCTGCTCTATAACCTGTAGATAGGACACTATATACAATCTGCTCCTCTATATCCTGTAGATAGGACACTATATACAATCTGCTCCTCTATAACCTGTAGATAGGACACTATATACAATCTGCTCTATAACCTGTAGATAGGACACTATATACAATCTGCTCCTCTATATCCTGTAGATAGGACACTATATACAATCTGCTCCTCTATAACCTGTAGATAGGACACTATATACAATCTGCTCCTCTATAACCTGTAGATAGGACACTATATACAATCTGCTCTATAACCTGTAGATAGGACACTATATACAATCTGCTCTATAACCTGCAGATAGGACACTATATACAATCTGCTCCTCTATAACCTGTAGATAGGACACTATATACAATCTGCTCCTCTATAACCTGTAGATAGGACACTATATACAATCTGCTCTATAACCTGTAGATAGGACACTATATACAATCTGCTCCTCTATATCCTGTAGATAGGACACTATATACAATCTGCTCCTCTATAACCTGTAGATAGGACACTATATACAATCTGCCCCTCTACAACCTGTAGATAGGACACTATATACAATCTGCTCCTCTATAACCTGTAGATAGGACACTATATACAATCTGCTGCTCTATAACCTGTAGATAGGACACTATATACAATCTGCTCTATAACCTGTAGATAGGACACTATTTACAATCTGCTGCTCTATAACCTGTAGATGGGACACTATATACAATCTGCTCCTATATAACCCGTAGATAGGACACTATATACAATCTGCTCCTCTATAACCTGTAGATAGGACACTATATACAATCTGCTCCTCTATAACCTGTAGATAGGACACTATATACAATCTGCTCCTCTATAACCTGTAGATAGGACACTATATACAATCTGCTCTATAACCTGTAGATAGGACACTATATACAATCTGCTCCTCTATAACCTGTAGATAGGACACTATATACAATCTGCTCTATAACCTGTAGATAGGACACTATATACAATCTGCTCCTCTATAACCTGTAGATAGGACACTATATACAATCTGCCCCTCTATAACCTGTAGATAGGACACTATATACAATCTGCTCCTCTATAACCTGTAGATAGGACACGATATACAATCTGCTCCTCTATAACCTGTAGATAGGACACTATATACAATCTGCTCCTCTATAACCTGTAGATAGGACACTATATACAATCTGCTCTATAACCTGTAGATAGGAGACTATATACAATCTGCTCCTATATAACCTGTAGATAGGACACTATATACAATCTGCTCTATAACCTGTAGATAGGACACTATATACAATCTGCTGCTCTATAACCTGTAGATGGGACACTATATACAATCTGCTCCTCTATAACCTGTAGATAGGACACTATATACAATCTGCTCCTCTATATCCTGTAGATAGGACACTATATACAATCTGCTCCTCTATAACCTGTAGATAGGACACTATATACAATCTGCTCCTCTATAACCTGTAGATAGGACACTATATACAATCTGCTCCTATAACCTGTAGATAGGACACTATATACAATCTGCTCCTATATAACCTGTAGATAGGACACTATATACAATCTGCTCCTCTATAACCTGTAGATAGGACACTATATACAATCTGCTCCTCTATAACCTGTAGATAGGACACTATATACAATCTGCTCCTCTATAACCTGTAGATAGGACACTATATACAATCTGCTCCTCTATAACCTGGAGATAGGACACTATATACAATCTGCTCTATAACCTGTAGATAGGACACTATATACAATCTGCTCCTCTATAACCAGTAGATAGGACACTATATACAATCTGCTCTATAACCTGTAGATAGGACACTATATACAATCTGCTCCTCTATAACCAGGAGATAGGACACTATATACAATCTGCTCTATAACCTGTAGATAGGACACTATATACAATCTGCTCCTCTATAACCTGTAGATAGGACACTATATACAATCTGCTCCTCTATAACCTGTAGATAGGACACTATATACAATCTGCTCCTCTATATCCTGTAGATAGGACACTATATACAATCTGCTCCTCTATAACCTGTAGATAGGACACTATATACAATCTGCTCCTCTATAACCTGTAGATAGGACACTATATACAATCTGCTCCTATAACCTGTAGATAGGACACTATATACAATCTGCTCCTATATAACCTGTAGATAGGACACTATATACAATCTGCTCCTCTATAACCTGTAGATAGGACACTATATACAATCTGCTCCTCTATAACCTGTAGATAGGACACTATATACAATCTGCTCCTCTATAACCTGTAGATAGGACACTATATACAATCTGCTCCTCTATATCCTGTAGATAGGACACTATATACAATCTGCTCCTCTATAACCTGTAGATAGGACACTATATACAATCTGCTCCTCTATAACCTGTAGATAGGACACTATATACAATCTGCTCCTATAACCTGTAGATAGGACACTATATACAATCTGCTCCTATATAACCTGTAGATAGGACACTATATACAATCTGCTCCTCTATAACCTGTAGATAGGACACTATATACAATCTGCTCCTCTATAACCTGTAGATAGGACACTATATACAATCTGCTCCTCTATAACCTGTAGATAGGACACTATATACAATCTGCTCCTCTATAACCTGGAGATAGGACACTATATACAATCTGCTCTATAACCTGTAGATAGGACACTATATACAATCTGCTCTATAACCTGTAGATAGGACACTATATACAATCTGCTCCTCTATAACCTGGAGATAGGACACTATATACAATCTGCTCTATAACCTGTAGATAGGACACTATATACAATCTGCTCCTCTATAACCTGTAGATAGGACACTATATACAATCTGCTCCTCTATAACCTGTAGATAGGACACTATATACAATCTGCTCCTCTATAACCTGTAGATAGGACACTATATACAATCTGCTCCTCTATAACCTGGAGATAGGACACTATATACAATCTGCTCTATAACCTGTAGATAGGACACTATATACAATCTGCTCCTCTATAACCTGTAGATAGGACACTATATACAATCTGCTCTATAACCTGTAGATAGGACACTATATACAATCTGCTCCTCTATATCCTGTAGATAGGACACTATATACAATCTGCTCCTCTATAACCTGTAGATAGGACACTATATACAATCTGCTCTATAACCTGTAGATAGGACACTATATACAATCTGCTCCTCTATATCCTGTAGATAGGACACTATATACAATCTGCTCCTCTATAACCTGTAGATAGGACACTATATACAATCTGCTCCTCTATAACCTGTAGATAGGACACTATATACAATCTGCTCTATAACCTGCAGATAGGACACTATATACAATCTGCTCTATAACCTGCAGATAGGACACTATATACAATCTGCTCCTCTATAACCTGTAGATAGGACACTATATACAATCTGCTCCTCTATAACCTGTAGATAGGACACTATATACAATCTGCTCTATAACCTGTAGATAGGACACTATATACAATCTGCTCCTCTATATCCTGTAGATAGGACACTATATACAATCTGCTCCTCTATAACCTGTAGATAGGACACTATATACAATCTGCCCCTCTACAACCTGTAGATAGGACACTATATACAATCTGCTCCTCTATAACCTGTAGATAGGACACTATATACAATCTGCTGCTCTATAACCTGTAGATAGGACACTATATACAATCTGCTCTATAACCTGTAGATAGGACACTATATACAATCTGCTCCTCTATAACCTGTAGATAGGACACTATATACAATCTGCTCTATAACCTGTAGATAGGACACTATATACAATCTGCTCCTCTATATCCTGTAGATAGGACACTATATACAATCTGCTCCTCTATAACCTGTAGATAGGACACTATATACAATCTGCTCTATAACCTGTAGATAGGACACTATATACAATCTGCTCCTCTATATCCTGTAGATAGGACACTATATACAATCTGCTCCTCTATAACCTGTAGATAGGACACTATATACAATCTGCTCCTCTATAACCTGTAGATAGGACACTATATACAATCTGCTCTATAACCTGTAGATAGGACACTATATACAATCTGCTCCTCTATATCCTGTAGATAGGACACTATATACAATCTGCTCCTCTATAACCTGTAGATAGGACACTATATACAATCTGCCCCTCTACAACCTGTAGATAGGACACTATATACAATCTGCTCCTCTATAACCTGTAGATAGGACACTATATACAATCTGCTGCTCTATAACCTGTAGATAGGACACTATATACAATCTGCTCTATAACCTGTAGATAGGACACTATTTACAATCTGCTGCTCTATAACCTGTAGATGGGACACTATATACAATCTGCTCCTATATAACCCGTAGATAGGACACTATATACAATCTGCTCCTCTATAACCTGTAGATAGGACACTATATACAATCTGCTCCTCTATAACCTGTAGATAGGACACTATATACAATCTGCTCCTCTATAACCTGTAGATAGGACACTATATACAATCTGCTCTATAACCTGTAGATAGGACACTATATACAATCTGCTCCTCTATAACCTGTAGATAGGACACTATATACAATCTGCTCTATAACCTGTAGATAGGACACTATATACAATCTGCTCCTCTATAACCTGTAGATAGGACACTATATACAATCTGCCCCTCTATAACCTGTAGATAGGACACTATATACAATCTGCTCCTCTATAACCTGTAGATAGGACACGATATACAATCTGCTCCTCTATAACCTGTAGATAGGACACTATATACAATCTGCTCCTCTATAACCTGTAGATAGGACACTATATACAATCTGCTCTATAACCTGTAGATAGGAGACTATATACAATCTGCTCCTATATAACCTGTAGATAGGACACTATATACAATCTGCTCTATAACCTGTAGATAGGACACTATATACAATCTGCTGCTCTATAACCTGTAGATGGGACACTATATACAATCTGCTCCTATATAACCTGTAGATAGGACACTATATACAATCTGCTCCTCTATAACCTGTAGATAGGACACTATATACAATCTGCTCCTCTATAACCTGTAGATAGGACACTATATACAATCTGCTCTATAACCTGTAGATAGGACACTATATACAATCTGCTCTATAACCTGTAGATAGGACACTATATACAATCTGCTCCTCTATAACCTGTAGATAGGACACTATATACAATCTGCTGCTCTATAACCTGTAGATGGGACACTATATACAATCTGCTCCTATATAACCTGTAGATAGGACACTATATACAATCTGCTCCTCTATAACCTGTAGATAGGACACTATATACAATCTGCTCTATAACCTGTAGATAGGACACTATATACAATCTGCTCCTCTATAACCTGTAGATAGGACACTATATACAATCTGCCCCTCTATAACCTGTAGATAGGACACTATATACAATCTGCTCCTCTATAACCTGTAGATAGGACACTATATACAATCTGCTCCTCTATAACCTGTAGATAGGACACTATATACAATCTGCTCCTCTATAACCTGTAGATAGGACACTATATACAATCTGCTCTATAACCTGTAGATAGGACACTATATACAATCTGCTGCTCTATAACCTGTAGATGGGACACTATATACAATCTGCTCCTATATAACCTGTAGATAGGACACTATATACAATCTGCTCCTCTATAACCTGTAGATAGGACACTATATACAATCTGCTCCTCTATAACCTGTAGATAGGACACTATATACAATCTGCTCTATAACCTGTAGATAGGACACTATATACAATCTGCTCTATAACCTGTAGATAGGACACTATATACAATCTGCTCTATAACCTGTAGATAGGACACTATATACAATCTGCTCCTCTATAACCTGTAGATAGGGCACTATATACAATCTGCTCCTCTATAACCTGTAGATAGGACACTATATACAATCTGCTCTATAACCTGTAGATAGGACATTATATACAATCTGCTCCTATATAACCTGTAGATAGGACACTATATACAATCTGCTCTATAACCTGTAGATAGGACACTATATACAATCTGCTCTATAACCTGTAGATAGGACACTATATACAATCTGCTCCTCTATAACCTGTAGATAGGACACTATATACAATCTGCTCCTCTATAACCTGTAGATAGGACACTATATACAATCTGCTCCTCTATAACCTGTAGATAGGACACTATATACAATCTGCTCTATAACCTGTAGATAGGACACTATATACAATCTGCTCTATAACCTGTAGATAGGACACTATATACAATCTGCTCCTCTATAACCTGTAGATAGGACACTATATACAATCTGCTCCTCTATAACCTGTAGATAGGACATTATATACAATCTGCTCCTATATAACCTGTAGATAGGACACTATATACAATCTACTCCTCTATAACCTGTAGATAGGAGACTATATACAATCTGCTCCTCTATATCCTGCAGATAGGACACTATATACAATCTGCTCCTCTATAACCTGTAGATAGGACACTATATACAATCTGCTCTATAACCTGTAGATAGGACACTATATACAATCTGCTCTATAACCTGTAGATAGGACACTATATACAATCTGCTCCTCTATAACCTGTAGATAGGACACTATATACAATCTGCTCTATAACCTGTAGATAGGACACTATATACAATCTGCTCTATAACCTGTAGATAGGACACTATATACAATCTGCTCCTCTATAACCTGTAGATAGGACACTATATACAATCTGCTCCATAACCTGTAGATACGACACTATATACAATCTGCTCCTCTATAACCAGTAGATAGGACACTATATACAATCTGCTCCTCTATAACCAGTAGATAGGACACTATATACAATCTGCTCCTCTATAACCTGTAGATAGGACACTATATACAATCTGCTCTATAACCTGTAGATAGGACACTATATACAATCTGCTCCTCTATAACCAGTAGATAGGACACTATATACAATCTGCTGTATAACCTGTAGATAGGACACTATATACAATCTGCTCCTCTATAACCTGTAGATAGGACACTATATACAATCTGCTCTATAACCTGTAGATAGGACACTATATACAATCTGCTCCTCTATAACCTGTAGATAGGACACTATATACAATCTGCTGCTCTATAACCTGTAGATAGGACACTATATACAATCTGCTGCTCTATAACCTGTAGATAGGACACTATATACAATCTGCTCCTCTATAACCTGTAGATAGGACACTATATACAATCTGCTCTATAACCTGTAGATAGGACACTATATACAATCTGCTCCTCTATAACCTGTAGATAGGACACTATATACAATCTGCTCCTCTATAACCTGTAGATAGGACACTATATACAATCTGCTCTTCTATAACCTGTAGATAGGACACTATATACAATCTGCTCCTCTATAACCTGTAGATAGGACACTATATACAATCTGCTCTATAACCTGTAGATAGGACGCTATATACAATCTGCTCCTCTATAACCTGTAGATAGGACACTATATACAATCTGCTCTATAACCTGTAGATAGGACACTATATACAATCTGCTCCTCTATAACCTGTAGATAGGACACTATATACAATCTGCTCCTCTATAACCTGTAGATAGGACACTATATACAATCTGCTCCTCTATAACCTGTAGATAGGACACTATATACAATCTGCTCTATAACCTGTAGATAGGACACTATATACAATCTGCTCCTCTATAACCTGTAGATAGGACACTATATACAATCTGTTCTATAACCTGTAGATAAGACACTATATACAATCTGCTCCTATATAACCTGTAGATAGGACACTATATACAATCTGCTCCTCTATAACCTGGAGATAGGACACTATATACAATCTGCTCTATAACCTGTAGATAGGACACTATATACAATCTGCTCCTCTATAACCTGTAGATAGGACACTATATACAATCTGCTCCTCTATAACCTGTAGATAGGACACTATATACAATCTGCTCCTATATAACCTGTAGATAGGATACTATATACAATCTGCTCCTCTATAACCTGTAGATAGGACACTATATACAATCTGCTCCTCTATAACCTGTAGATAGGACACTATATACAATCTGCTCTTCTATAACCTGTAGATAGGACACTATATACAATCTGCTCCTCTATAACCTGTAGATAGGACACTATATACAATCTGCTCCTCTATAACCTGTAGATAGGACACTATATACAATCTGCTCCTATAACCTGTAGATAGGACACTATATACAATCTGCTCTATAACCTGTGGATAGGACACTATATACAATCTGCTCCTCTATAACCTGTAGATAGGACACTATATACAATCTGCTCTATAACCTGTAGATAGGACACTATATACAATCTGCTCCTCTATAACCTGTAGATAGGACACTATATACAATCTGCTCTATAACCTGTAGATAAGACACTATATACAATCTGCTCTATAACCTGTAGATAAGACACTATATACAATCTGCTCTTCTATAACCTGTAGATAGGACACTATATACAATCTGCTCTATAACCTGTAGATAAGACACTATATACAATCTGCTCTTCTATAACCTGTAGATAGGACACTATATACAATCTGCTCCTCTATAACCTGTAGATAGGACACTATATACAATCTGCTCTATAACCTGTAGATAGGACACTATATACAATCTGCTCTATAACCTGTAGATAGGACACTATATACAATCTGCTCTATAACCTGTAGATAGGACACTATATACAATCTGCTCTTCTATAACCTGTAGATAGGACACTATATACAATCTGCTCCTCTATAACCTGTAGATAGGACACTATATACAATCTGCTCTATAACCTGTAGATAGGACACTATATACAATCTGCTCTATAACCTGTAGATAGGACACTATATACAATCTGCTCTATAACCTGTAGATAGGACACTATATACAATCTGCTCTATAACCTGTAGATAGGACACTATATACAATCTGCTCCTCTATAACCTGTAGATAGGACACTATATACAATCTGTTCCTCTATAACCTGTAGATAGGACACTATATACAATCTGCTCCTCTATAACCTGTAGATAGGACACTATATACAATCTGCTCTATAACCTGTAGATAGGACACTATATACAATCTGCTCCTCTATAACCTGTAGATAGGACACTATATACAATCTGCTCTATAACCTGTAGATAGGACACTATATACAATCTGCTCTATAACCTGTAGATAGGACACTATATACAATCTGACAGACGGTCAGAAGTCACAGCAGTAAATAAGACACAAGGTTCTGAGTAGATTGATCCTGAGATCAGTGCGTTTCCTCTGAATACATTCAGCACATTGTTCTATAGAAGTAATGGAGGGCTCGCTGGGGTTTGGGGCATTTTATAACTCCTTTTTTTGTATGAAATATTAATAGGAATCTCACTTAATATTTCAGCTGTTCATATCATAAAATATAAAAACTGATCAGAGCGGATAACAACTTGGCTGAACTTTCTCCCCAATAAAATACAAATCCCACTTCTGCTACCTGCTTTAGGAATCAATACTACAATTTGCACAGCCCATTATATCATTACAGCCGCAGACATGAAAGTCAGACTTCAGGAGGTATGAGAGGAAAAAATGTGGAGACAGAAAACGCTCCGATATTCAAAAGGGAAGAGAGCGAACACAGCAATGTAAGTAACACTGAGGCACGGGGTGCAGCCTTGTCAGGACACCCCGATCCCCGACACCGGCCACCGCAGTGCTACATATGTGCCAAAGGCCCTGGATGTGCAGGAGATTCTGTAAGGGGGTGTTCACACTAGCGTCAGTGTCCGATGCTAATGTCCGCGCAATATTTTATCATCGAACTCTCGCTGTGTCCAGTGCAGGATTTAGCTGTCCGCTTGAAAAATCAGACATCATTGTAAACGGACACTTAAGGACACCCACAGACAGTAAAGGACACTACAAGATGTCCCGTGTAGAATAATGCAAATTGTAACTATAAATTGTAGCAACGAGTGTGCAATGCAAAAATCTTGTGCGGACATGAGTATCGGACACCGGCGCTAGTGTGAACCCAGCTTAACAACCCCAACAAATGTCCTGGTCGGGAAAAGGACTGAGCTAATACAAAGGAGCAGTATATCTAATCCAAAATGGGCTGAGCCATCTGGATGAAGGACATAAAGCAGCTCTACAATTTATATTCTTCGCTAAGCAAGGTAGTCAGTGAAGGAGATTCAAAATTTGCTATTGCTGTTACCCATGTCTAGTACCTGCACCAATGTCTAGCACCAGTACCCATGTCTAGTACCTGTACCCATGTCTAGCACCAGCACCCATGTCTAGTACCTTCCCCCATGTCTAGTACCTGCACCCATGTCTAGTACCTGTACCCATGTCTAGCACCAGCACCCATGTCTAGTACCTGCACCCATGTCTAGCACCTGTACCCATGTCTAGTACCTACACTCATGTCTAGCCCCTGCACCCATGTCTAGTACCTGCACCAATGTCTAGCACCAGCACCCATGTCTAGTACCTGCACCCATGTCTAGCACCTGCACCCATGTCTAGTACCTGCACCCATGTCTAGCACCTACACTCATGTCTAGCACCAGCACCCATGTCTAGTACCTGCACCCATGTCTAGCACCTGTACCCATGTCTAGCACCTACACTCATGTCTAGCACCAGCACCCATGTCTAGCACCTACACTCATGTCTAGCACCAGCACCCATGTCTAGTACCTGCACCCATGTCTAGCACCTGTACCCATGTCTAGTACCTACACTCATGTCTAGCCCCTGCTCCCATGTCTAGCCCCTGCTCCCATGTCTAGTACCTGCACCCATGTCTAGCACCTGCACTTATGTCTAGTCCCTGCACCCATGTCTAGCACCAGCACCTACTCTATGTGAGGAACTGAAGAGCCTGAAAACTGCTGTTGATAACACTAGCGGAATAGTAATGGGGCATAATGACCTGATGGTGAAATTAGGAAGGGAGCAGGTTATGGGCAGTATGTGAGAGAAGGGGGTATAAGGAGCAGAAGATGTGAGAAGCAGAAGAATTTTAGATAGAAGAGGTAAAACATGGGGGCAGGACTATAACAAATTGGAGGTCTTATGGTAATTCTCAATAGTATAAGACAGAAGAGAGAGACCCGCTATTTGCACAGGAACGTGTGCTAGAAAACCAATCACATTATGTACAAAAGTCACTCATCTGCCTCGTATGAAGAGAAGTGACAATAACATATGACGAGCACATAGGACACAATGTCCTCAATGCTAAGTCCAAGATGGCGTCTCTCCCTCTCCTTTTGGCAGTTGTACACTGGAGCTTCTGGGACCCCCTGCAAAAATCTACCATTGGCTACAATGTGGCCCAGGTGACCGAGCTCTACCCCTCCGGCTTGTCATCAGAGGAGAGTGGAGTCGGCCGCTTGATCCAGAGTTGGAGCTTCATCAGAAAATACAAACTTCAAGGCTTCCGGCAGTGGTAGAAATTATTCAGAAAGTACGAGATGGGGGACAAGTATGCATATTAAGGAGAAACCCAAAAACGTCTCCAAGATGATTGCCCAAACTACTTGGAATCCAATGATCAGGGAATTGCACTGACTTTTACGTCCATTCCCCCTCCGACTGCTTCTAATAGAAGAGAATTTCTATCATTTTTATTTCCAATCTGTTTTTATCCTGCGAGCGGAGAACAGAAGGCTCCAACTCTCCTCCATTATAACGGCAAGACTGACCCACTGATGATAGTACGACACTGCCGAGGATCCGACCGTGATTTCACAGAGAGCCGCCTGCATCTGTCAGCCTCTTTACATAAAATATTCATCCTAATGAGCCGGCAATTGGAACACCCTAAATGTAGCTTCATGACAATGACTTTCCCAATAAACATTACAATTTTGCAGCTATTCTATTAATTTTAGACAATTTGCTCTAAATGATACAGTGCACAGCTTGGTGGAGGATAGAAAGCGATCAGTGCAGCTGCTTGTCAAAGCCTGGCATGCACCGGAATACAGGACGGCCTCGCATCGCACGTGGCGTTTTGGTGTTGACAGTAACTGTAGGGTGACACAGTGTGATCTGGAGCCGTACACTTCACTGGTATGTATCATTTCTATGGCATCTTCTATACTTTCTATTAGTTCTTTCTGGTGCATACGAGGAGTCGCACAAAGATTGCACCACAACTTGGAGTGTAGCCACTTTATATGTGGAAAGTCTTAGGTTGGTCTTACACGGCCGTAACGTAAGTCCGCAAATGGTCCGCCATTGAGGGTTTTCAATTGCGGACACATTAGAATCAGTGCGGCCTCTTACACCACCGGATATTTTATCCGTGGTGTGGATGGGCTGCAACCATGGACCACAATTTATAGGACATGTCCGTAATGGCCGTGAATTGCCACACTGCACGGACTCGTCCATAGAACTCTATGGACGAGTGCGGCAGGACACGGACATCTGTGGATCAGCAACTTGCGGACCGTACATTCAATACGGTCGTGTAAGACCAGCCTTAGGAGTAGTCACGGCCGGCCCACTGGCCTCTCTGAATACCAATCGTGATGGATGATCCTGGATGAAGATGTCCACCAAAGTCAGTAAGACCACTGACCACCTTTGACCTACCAGGTCTTTGCGCCTCCAAACATACAATGTAGAATTCTCTGTTCCCGCCTTTCTCCATCCGCTTCTAGTAACCATGTGCTTTAATGGGACACAAGGAATGTCCAAAGTGGAAGAGCCCTATAAATACACAGGTCTATCAACTCTACATGGTCGTCACCCAGCCTTAACCAAGAGCCTTTAAGGGTTTGTCCAAGACAGATCGTCCGTAGCTAGCGTCCCCTCCAATAAACTGATATCTGCTGAACATATGGGACAGACGTAGAAGGCTCCTTATACTGTTTCAACAATGGTGAGCCCAGGTATCATAAGTACCCCCCTTTTCCCTGCTTAAGCATGTATTCTAATTTTTTTTCTGCTAATTCACACCCCTAACCTCGCCCATGCCCATCAAGTCTTTTTGTGTGCCATATAGTAATAATGTCCTTCTTTGTATAACAGACTGATGATGTCTCCGCACTGGAGCCTATGTTTGCCCTATGGTTAGAGAGCCCTCAGCTTCCATTCCATTAATCTTAAGAAGATGCCACCAATATGTAGTTTTGGGTAATTCCTCTAAATTGGTTTAAGGCACTTGGGATTAAAAGGGTTTTCTAATGAAGACAATCCCCGTCCATCCATATTTGGGCCACCCCTTAATAAGCCAGAATGGAGAAGGTCGTGTGCACAAGCGGCTCCTGTTCTGGCAAACTCAAGCCAACCTTGTATTATAAGGACATACACCATAGACCTGTATAGGGTGACCCCGGCCAAATCCGATATCTGTTGGCTATGTGAAGAGCAGGACTGTATTCTGACAATCTGCTGCCCGCAGCATAAAATGACACCAATTTGTATTATATTGACCCAGCAGAGGACACCAGGACACTCTTTTGGCCCCCACTTTTAGGTCCTATGGGTACCTTTGACATAGGTGCATCCTCGGAGTGAATGTATCCGTATACTTCAGGCATTCATCATGTTAATAAGCAGAAGTTCTTAATATGGTGCTTAAATATGTGGAGCTGGAGGTAAATATCAATATCAAATTAATAAAATATGCAAATTGTCCAAGGTAGAACTTTTCAGGGGAGATGACAGATGCAGAATAATTACTTACAAGGCGACGAGGGACTCGCTAATCCACTGGTGGGTACAAATACACACCAAGGAGAAGAATGCAGAACTTTGGAGGTCTATGTGGACTAGTAACGTGAATATAAATGACGAAAGAAGAAGGTTTGTCCTGAGGGAAATTATTTGCAGGACACATCTCCCTAAAGAGCGGCAGATGTTCACGATGCAAACAAAATCTAACAATAGAAGTCCAATGATGGAGCTGCAAATATTCGGTGAACTATTGGCGGAGATGTCTGAGGAGTCGTCTGTATCGGGGGCCACGGGCAACTGGGCCTGGAGACTCTTATGGTGTCCAGACTGGTGGGGGATGATGATGGCCGGCGTTACACAAGATGGTCAATGCTGTGCTGTCTAGTCAAGTGATGCCCCAACATGGAGGAACTCTGACTATTATAGGACATGTATAATTTATCACTTCTATGGCCATGAACCATCTACGTGCCTATTGCCCACCGACTTCTGTGACAACAGGTACAACATTAACTCAGATATCAGAAGACGTTCAAGGGTTTCGGAGCTCGACAATCATTGGTGGATCTTTGGATTGAGCCCAAAATCAACCAGAGACAGTCACAAACCCCAGCTGATCCCGAAAGAGGCAAAATCGCCTTCAAGGGCAAAGAACAATTGTTATAGTTGTCAAGAAACAAAAAATGTTATTTCTTTGATCTGTTAGAAAGGCGAATGATCCAGTGAAGTATTGACTCTTCATTTGTTCCTTACTGGTCCTCAGCTGTGTCATGTGACCGGCGGTCAGTCTCGCCAAAGGACTCAGCATCTTATGGGTCAGTTCCTCCATTCATTCCTATGGGCCTCACTTCCTAGTCATAAGAAATGCTGAGTCAGCTTGATAGTCTGATTGTGGATCACATGACACAAGCAAGGAGCAGAAAACTCCCAAATACAGCGAGGTGTAGCTACATCCCCTTCACTGCGATTTACATCATGTACCAGAGAATACATCTATTTGTGGGAGCGTTCCTTTAATGCAGAGAATTTCCTCCCAGTCCCCCTATTGGCCATGTATATCGTGCTCCTCCTCTTCGGTATATTGTTGGTATATGGTTTAGTGTATAGTAAGCAGAGGCTCATGAGGTTGGCACACCATAGGTGAGACCCAATGTCAGGCCACAGTGCCAGACAAGGTTATAAGACCCTGTGGGTAACGTCCAGACGCTGGGAAAGAAAAGCAGATTCCCAGGATAGGTGAGGCAAGTGGTATATCAGTGGTTTTGATTTCATCCTCACCTCCTGCGGCCTCTGGTTACCATACTGGGGCCTGAAGGCATTGGACCGGACAAGCTAGCCCTCCCTCCCCAAACATTTGGGCATCCATGACCCTGCTGCCGGTTCACAAGTTGTCCTTTCCTGGAGCCGTTTCGGTAACTGTTAGGGTAAGTTCACACGGAGTTTTTTGGTCAGGATTGGGAGACCGTATTCGCCTCAAAATCCTGACCAAAGAGACGGCTCCCATTGAAATTAATGGGAGCCGGTCAGTTCTTTTTTCCAGGAGCCGGAGCGACATCCACCTGAAGACACTCCCTTCTCCCAACTAGGCCCATTCATTTAGGCCTAATGTGGAGTGAGCGACTGGATGCCACTGCATGCACCACCCTCCAATCGCAGCTATCCGTATTTTGGACCGGATCCTGAGACGGCCTCTACCTCAGATTCCGGTCCAAAAAACCCCCTTAACCTTTACATACCGGGAACACCTTACATGACCTCTGACCCAGTCATCATAATTCTGCCCTTGTCAGACCCTCACCCTATAAATGTATATATATATATTATACAACAGATTTAGGTGTAACCCAAACGTTTTCAATCCTAAGAGTAAAATTAGCAATTAATAGCACAAATCTCCGGCCTTGTGTCTAGTCCGATGAATTCCGGATTTTTCCGTATCTGTTGTTTCAGTTCATTGTCGATGCCGCCTTCGTTTTACATTTAATTATGAAAACCTCAGATTTCATCTAACATATAATTTTGTGATCATTCTTATTAAAGTTAATTTTTCACACTTGTCATTATTCATTTTACGTTTCTCGTTAGCGCAATTTATTCGAGTTTCCATTTTCGGGAAGGATTTGTTCTTCGTCAGGCCTTTTATTGGAAATATTGCAGCATATTATAAGAAAATCTCAGCCCGCCTTTAAAATACTTGAGGGTTTGTAAGAAAGTAATTTTAAGAGGCTCAGCTCCCGTCTTCGCGAGTGGCGGAGATATTGTGCGCGGCTCCCCTCCGCCACGTGATGGGCGCAAATAAACAAGGCAGAACTACAATTCCCAGGTCTGAATTATTACACTTAGGCTTATTTCTTATCTCCTTGTTCCTCTGGCTCTGCAGCTGCTGCAAATACCACAACTCCTAGCAGGGATCTGCAAAAGCAGGAGAGTCTCAGGATGGGTAGTAAAGCTGCAGGTGACAGCACGGACTGTCTTCATGGAAACCTGTGGACCAGAATGGAAATGGTACTCATGCAAATCCACACAAACACGGTGAGAACATACAAACTCCTTGCAGATGTTGTTCCTGGTGGGATTCGAACTCAGGACTCCAGCGCTGCAAGGCTGCAGTGCTAACCACTGAGCCACCGTGTTGCCCTTCTAGATATCAAGCTTCAGACGTCCACATCTCGCCCACGTTTGCACAGTTTGGCAAACAAGGTGCAGAAAAGTGGTTGTGGTGCATTTTTGGTAACTATCATCCTTCTACACCAGACGGATTGATAAATCCGCCCAGTGACTGTGGCTTATCATATAGGCCTCCTCCTGTTGTATATTTGTAGCATTACACCCCTAACCCCACCTGCCCTTCCTCACCACTTGCCTTGGAGGAGCGGAGACAAGCACGAACACTGTCCTGGTGATTTGTGCAGGCATCATGGGGCGGTGGAGCCCTGCACAGGCTGACACTGGCCACCGTTTAGTAGGATTGGGCTGTGGACGGATCCTGTATATGGTAATAACCCCCTGCTACCAGACCTAGAGGTCTGCACTCCTGCAATGAGCCTGGAGGTGGCGGTAAGGCTCGGTGCGTCCGTTCGGTAGATGCCGATCCTCCTGGTCTCCTGCACAGCACATTACTGTTCCATTGTGGTTATTCCTGAGCATTAAGGATAATGCCATAAAACACACATGCTTAATTTACTCGGAAATTCACATTCCGCAACATGATTTGGGGAATTATAAAGACATTTCTAACAGGCAGCGTTTTTGCACAAGAGCTTCTTAAGTGCCGGCATGCATTACTGTTGTCTTAATTACCTTAAGAGGAAGAAAAAAAAAAAAAAAACATTTCTAACAACTTCTTAAGAATCTAGAAGAAAGCTCACAATTCACGGCTCTGTCCTGGGAAGGAACGATCATTAGGCAGAAGTGATGGGTGATGGGATTGTCTGGATCTTCTCTATATCCATCTCTATATACCCCCAGTGATGTATCTGGGCTGTCCAACGCTGCTATTACAGGGGTCTGCCCGGGCTCCGTTGCTTCCGGGGCCTTAGAGTTCTCCTCCCCATGATGTTCGGTGCCCTCTTTTAGGACTCTTTTTACAATACCCTCAGTAGACAATAAGACTAATCTATAGCACAACCTATCAGCATAAATGATGCAACGGTGGGAAATCGTCCCTCTTGGGCTTTGTTTGTTCGCCCCTACAATACACTGCAAGGCTAATGTACTGCAATATACTGTAAATCCCAATCCATGGCTGCCTGTACTAGGAGTCTGTAATGGACGACTCACCAGCTATGGCGCCTGCACAACGCTGTATACAGTCCCCATACCCGTCATACAGGTGAATGGGTTACTGTATGGACATGATGGGTTCTCCAGAGAAAAGTAGAAACCCGTTCTGTACCTGGTGTCTATTGTGGCTTATAGATGAGGGTCCTGAATTGTACAACCCCCCTCACTTGAGTGCCCACAATGCACTGCTCTCTGGGTACAGGATTCAGATAGCCCTGTATAGTTAACCTCATGAACAGCCATTAAAACCAAAAAAAACCATACCTGCATTAACCCATCGCATACCGATCCACACATATTAGGTATCTGTCTGCCCGAAAACACCTGACCTATCATCATACAAAAACCTTTACACCATAGGGTGGGGAAAAATCTAAAGGCCCCGAATTCGCCTCCCAAAAAGAATTGAATAAAAAGCGATCAAACAGATGACTAGGGCTGAGCAATCGGGATGGGAAAAGATCGGATTCCAATCGGCAATCGAGTAAATTTCACGATCGCGATCGGAATTCCGAGGTCGGAGGTTATTTCCCACAAGGCTTGGCTACTGGCCAATCATTGTGGGAAAAGCTGACATTAGGGTTGAGCGATCGGGATCAGAATAGATCCCAAACGGTGATCGAGAAAATTTCATGATTGTGATTGGGATCGGCTGGAAAATGATCGAAAATCAGATTTTAAAAACGATCCTGAAATCTCAAGATCGGCTCCACCCTACAGATTACATTTTCAAAAACGATATAAATGCGGTGTTTTTGTGATTGTACCAAACTGCAGAATAGAAGTTGTGTGTCAGTGAATGAAATGAAAGTAAAACCCATAATAATATGGAGCAAATGCATCGCCCCCCCCCCCCCAGCTAGCCAGTATATAATATGGACCGTTCCCTATGAAGTATAAGATGTCCCACAATAAATAAACAAAGGTATATGGTTAAAGGGACAGTTCACTGACTTCAATGAAGACCATGTCATACCGCATATCTCCTTTGGAGGTGCTGTAGTAAAACTGAGCAGAATAAAGCTAATAGATGGAGGTGATACTTTACTGTCAGGGGACACACGAGGAGTAAGGACGGTATTTGCTGATGTTATATGGCAGGTTAATGTATAGTGACACATCTGGTGCCCGGAGCCCGGGGACCTGCGCCTTCCCTTATAAACATGACAATATATAAAAATAGAATAATTATAAGTAGCAGTCTCACGGTGACTGTAACTAGAACCTATTACACACGTCGCCTCGCTAGCTACAATATCATACTACATAGTCAACACATTTTTGGGTTGATTTTGCCTGAAAGAGTCGAGAAAGTGACCAAATACGAGGTGTAAGGTTCATTGCGAATCTGCAAGGCCAATATCTGCTACCTGGACATCCTTATCTATTATTCACATAGATGTATTCGTTATATTCGGCGTTGATAGTTGTAAGATTTTACACGGTCTACTACTGTGGATCACTCAAGGGGCGGCGCACAAGGGAAATCGATACGGATGAATTGTTGTATATACTGTAAATGATGGGGCTCAATGCCAGTCTGCGGCAGCACAAGCCAACAAGGTAATGGGCAGGTGTATTATGACTTATTAGCCTATGGCCCACCAGTCTGCATCGAGGGCCAAGTGGTGCAGGAAACAGGTGGATGTCTTGTAGTAAGAAAGATCTATAGAGTCATCTACTCATCTACTACACAGTCCATATCTGGAGTCCGCCATCCAAAAGTATCAAAGAGCTGGAAACAGTTTAACCCCTTCCTGTTACAGGGATTTTTTGTTACATTTATTACTGCCGCCTACTAAAAGATGTAGCTTTTTAACTTTCTCAGTTACATTTGAGCCTTAGGAGGGCTTGTTTTTTGCAGGATGAATAGTATTATATGACAGCAAAATGTAATAGTCCGTACAATGTACTGGAGAGCGGGATACAAATTGTTTTCTTGTGGTGTTCACCAATATTTTGCGGGTCTGTGCCATCACAGTGATACCACATTGACATTGAAATGTTTTTCTACCTTTAAAAATAAAGTTTCTTTGCGTCACCAGATTGTAACCCTTATATAGACTCCACTGATTCCATCTCAGTTGGAATCTTTATCTCTAGCCCCCCCACCTTTCCTGATAAATCAGTGCTGGTAGTTTTAGTACCCAATTTGCTAATTAGGCTCGTTTAGGACCGCCCATCCCGCAGTAGAGAGCCTAAGTCGCATATTGCATGCTGAAACTATCAGAACTGATTGCTTAGGAAGGGTGGGGGCTAGAGAATACATTCTAACAGGTCAGGAATCAGTGTGGCAGTGTCTATATAAGGGAGGAAGATGTTTAAGTATTTCGACGTGGTGACAAGGTCTCCTCTGAACAGGTCACCCCTTGTCGTATTAGCAGGGTACACATAACACTGATCGCCTCTCCCTGCCTAATCTTTATAGAGACAGACACCAGAAATCCTCCGAGTAAAGCGTCTTCTCTGCGGATTCTAATGACAGCCTTGGTTTTATATGACAGAACGACCGCCATTCATTCAGATGGCGCCAGTAACGGGAAGTGAGCAGCCGCATCATGGCGGCGATAACAATCTATACACCTTAAATGGTTACTTTAATTATCTCTTGTTTACAAACATTTGGCGTTCATTTCCATGTGTTTCTATAAACATTTCAGGAGCGGCGCGTTACGTTTAATGAATGCTCCTGATGTTCCCTTCTAAATTGTGTGCATCAATCACAAAAACAAAGCCGTCATGTAACCCAATTTCCACAAAACTGTGATATGTGTTTGATATCAAAGCCTTACAAACCATATTTTAAGAAAGCAGAAGCTTCAGCTCCAGACAAAAAAAAGAAGAAAAGCTTCATTTACAGAAGGCGAAGGAAGAAATCTGACAGCGTGTGAACAGGAGCCTGACCCCAGTTTGTCCCGGCTCCCGGAAAAAGAAGTGAGGTGCTCATTCTTCAGGCCGAGTAGCCTCACGATTCGTCCTGAAGACACTCCCAATCCTCCCGACTAGGCCCATTCATTGGACCTAATCCGGAGCGGAGTGCGTGACTGGATGCCGATGCAGTGCACCGTCTTTCAGTCGCGGCTACCCTGTTTTTGGATCGGAACCTGAGGCGGCCGGCAACTTCCAGTCCAAAATACTCCGTGTGAACTTACCCAGAGCATTACCTTCTTCAGGACCAGGCTTGGTTCAGGATCAGACACATTTTAGTTTTTTGGGGGGTTTTCGTACCTGTTTTGGTTTTGAGGCCTTTGGGTTATTCATATTATTTTGTATCTCTTTTTGGGGGCTTTATTTTTAGATTGTTTTCCTTTCTTTTCGACAAAAATTGAAACAAAAAAAAAAAGAGGTGAGACGGTTCTTGTTTTCACATTTTTTTTTTGTATTGTTTTTGAGGCTTTATTTTATTTTAATAGCACAAATTTAAATTTTAATTTTTCCTCTCCATGTGGACTCTCCCCGAACGGAATACCAACACAGATGTGATCGAGGGGTTAGATTCTTAACTGCATGTTGTGTCAGGTGACCTTTATTGTGGGGCAAATTGTAATTTTTTTTGTTAACATCAATTTGGAGAATTTATGACATTTTTATCCAAATTTCTTGGCAGGGGCAGCAGAAAAAAAAAAAAATGATCCAACTATTTTGATGTTTTTTTCCCCACTTCGTATTTTTAGAGTTTGGTTATTTTTGGACTTCTAATGTGTATATATTTGTTTTTGCTTATTTTTATACAGAAAGAGGAATGGTTGAATTTTTATATTTTATTAATGCATTTTAAGATTTTCATTTTAATCACTTTTAGTTATTTTATTTTGATCCCCGCACAATATACTGCCATACTGCTGTACTACAATATACTGCCATACTGCTGTACTACAATATACTGCCATATTGCTGTACTACAATATACTGCCATACTGTTGTACTACAATTTACTGCCATACTGCTGTACTACAATATACTGCCATACTGCTGTACTACAATATACTGCCATACTGCTGTACTACAATATACTGCCATACTGCTGTACTACAATATACTGCCATACTGCTGTACTACAATATACTGCCATATTGCTGTGCTACAATATACTGCCATATTGCTGTACTACAATATACTGCCATACTGTTGTACTACAATATACTGCCATACTGCTGTACTACAATATACTGCCATATTGCTGTACTACAATATACTGCCATACTGCTGTACTACAATATACTGCCATACTGCTGTACTATAATATACTGCCATACTGTTGTACTACAATATACTGCCATACTGTTGTACTACAATTTACTGCCATACTGCTGTACTACAATATACTGCCATACTGCTGTACTACAATATACTGCCATACTGTTGTACTACAATATACTGCCATACTGCTGTACTACAATATACTGCTATACTGCTGTACTAAAATATACTGCCATACTGCTGTACTACAATATACTGCCATACTGCTGTACTACAATATACTGCCATACTGCTGTACTACAATATACTGCCATACTGCTGTATTACAATATACTGCCATACTGTTGTACTACAATATACTGCCATACTGCTGTACTACAATATACTGCCATACTGCTGTACTACAATATACTGCTATACTGCTGTACTACAATATACTGTCATACTGCTGTACTACAATATACTGCCATACTGCTGTACTACAATATACTGCCATACTGCTGTACTACAATATACTGCCATACTGCTGTACTACAATATACTGCCATACTGCTGTACTACAATATACTGCCATACTGCTGTACTACAATATACTGCCATACTGCTGTATTACAATATACTGCCATACTGTTGTACTACAATATACTGCCATACTGCTGTACTACAATATACTGCCATACTGCTATACTACAATATACTGTACGATGGGTGCCGCTCTAGTTTTGCCTACAGGTAAAGCGTTGAGTGATCTGACACTGCCTGGATGCTGACAACCACAAAGACTGATGTCTGACAACCCCACTGTAAAGCCAGTGGTTGCTACAATGTGTCCTTAGTAACCACGCTGTCTGCTCTGCTCGGCACAGTAGAGGAGCAGCAGGCAGGCAGCCGTCACACCGTGCGCCAGGTCCCATCTCACTTTGCATTATTAATCAGATTTTTGTAACACTTAATTTTTATGTGCTCTTAGTGTCCCTCCTGCGGTTTCCAGAGGATTCGGTGGATTTTATTAGCTCCTCCTGTTGCCTGTACATGTTCATTGTACTATATTGTACAGAACTGGCATCTGAAGCTGAAACACCAATCCTATCACACATGGAATACAATGGAAAAAAGATAAAAGTTATGTGAAAGAGGATCAACGGAAAACAGGAAAATTATTCCTCTTCTTCCTGGCCGATCATAGAGAACATAGTCTGGGAGTAACACCCTGTGCCCGGCACCAACTCCATAGATAAGAGTGATGTGGATACACCAGAGAAATCGTCCACCCACTGCACATTGGCACACCCGAAACGAGACGCCATACACGGTGACTATATGGAGGTGTAACAGACACTAGATATAGTCTGCATGGACACAGTATACAGGTGCAGCCGATGCCGGAAGGAGGAAAAGCATTGCTGGGAGATACAAGAGATACCAGCAGCAATTCTGTATTACACTCATCCTCAATTTTTAAAAAGCAACAACAGCGTCATAATGTGAAGTGTGAACAAGACCTGATCAGAGGGGATATGTGATACTTTAATAATACATAATATAATCATATTGTAGATGAATGATTAATAGATAGATAGCTAGCTAGCTAGCTAGATAGATAGATAGATAGATAGATAGATAGATAGATAGATAGATAGATGATAGATAGGAGATAGATAGATAGATAGATAGATAGATAGATAGATAGATAGATAGATAGATAGGAGATAGACAGATAGATAGATAGATAGATAGATAGATAGATAGATAGGAGATACATAGATAGATAGATAGATAGATAGATAGATAGGAGATAGATAGATAGGAGATAGATAGATAGATAGATAGATAGATAGATAGATAGATAGGAGATAGATAGATAGATAGATAGATAGGAGATAGATAGATAGATAGATAGATAGATAGATAGATAGGAGATAGATAGATAGATAGATAGATAGATAGGAGATAGATAGATAGATAGATAGATAGATAGATAGATAGGAGATAGATAGATAGATAGATAGATAGGAGATAGATAGATAGATAGATAGATAGATAGATAGATAGATATGAGATAGATAGATAGATAGATAGATAGGGGATAGATAGATAGATAGATAGATAGATAGATAGATAGATAGATAGATAGGAGATAGATAGATAGATAGATAGATAGGAGATAGATAGATAGATAGGAGATAGATAGATAGATAGATAGGAGATAGATAGATGATAGATAGATAGATAGATAAATAGATAGGAGATAGATAGATAGATAGATAGATAGATAGATAGATAGATAGATAGGAGATAGATAGATAGATAGATAGATGATAGATAGATAGATAGATAGATAGATAGATAGATAGATAAGAGATAGATAGATAGATAGATAGATAGATGATAGATAGGAGATAGATAGATAGATAGATAGATAGATAGATAGATAGATAGATAGATAGGAGATAGACAGATAGATAGATAGATAGATAGATAGATAGATAGGAGATACATAGATAGATAGATAGATAGATAGATAGATAGATAGGAGATAGATAGATAGGAGATAGATAGATAGATAGATAGATAGGAGATAGATAGATAGATAGATAGATAGATAGATAGATAGGAGATAGATAGATAGATAGATAGATAGATAGATAGGAGATAGATAGATAGATAGATAGATAGATAGGAGATAGATAGATAGATAGATAGATAGATAGATAGATAGATAGGAGATAGATAGATAGATAGATAGATAGATAGGAGATAGATAGATAGGAGATAGATAGATAGATAGATAGATAGATAGATAGATAGATAGATAGATATGAGATAGATAGATAGATAGATAGATAGATAGATAGGGGATAGATAGATAGATAGATAGATAGATAGATAGATAGGAGATAGATAGATAGATAGATAGATAGATAGATAGATAGGAGATAGATAGATAGATAGGAGATAGATAGATAGATAGATAGATAGGAGATAGATAGATGATAGATAGATAGATAGATAAATAGATAGGAGATAGATAGATAGATAGATAGATAGATAGATAGATAGATAGATAGATAGGAGATAGATAGATAGATAGATAGATAGATAGATAGATAGATGATAGATAGATAGATAGATAGATAGATAGATAGATAAGAGATAGATAGATAGATAGATAGGGGATAGATAGATAGATAGATAGATAGATAGATAGATAGATAGGAGATAGATAGATAGATAGATAGATAGATAGGAGATAGATAGATAGGAGATAGATAGATAGATAGATAGATAGATAGATAGATAGATAGATAGGAGATAGACAGATAGATAGATAGATAGATAGATGATAGATAGATAGATAGATAGATAGATAGATAGATAAATAGATAGGAGATAGATAGATAGATAGATAGATAGATAGATAGGAGATAGATAGATAGATGATAGATAGATAGATAGATAGATAGATAGATAGATAGATAGATAGATAGATAGATAGGAGATAGATAGATAGATAGATAGATAGATAGATAGATGGGATAAACAGATTTGATATAGATAAATGTATAGAATATTCCATGAGTAGATACTATAGATAGAATATTGTACATATTTCTTGCTTACAGATACAATATGATACTTATATAAGTGACAGTATAGACATGAGCCGTACAATCTACTGTATACTACGTATAGATAACAGCAAATACAAAATAGAGTAGATTCAGACAAGTTTTTCCATTCCCTGACAGCAAGCAAAGATCTAGAAAATCACGAGAGCTGTGAAGTGCTCTAGAACTTTCCAAGCTATGATGACATAAACCTGGGGAGCCCCGCAGTCCGGCCACAGGGAAGCGGAAATTGTTGGCTGTTTTTCAGTCCGGGCACATGTGATGCAGGCCGAGCCCCGTACACAGGAGCCATAATGTGATGTGCAGGCGAGGCCAGAAGTGAATCCACAGAGCAGGAACTAAGCACTTCAGCATATGTACAGAAAAGCGATTAAGGGCCTAATACAGAGCGGCTCAACTGTATATGGAAGAATCGAAAGTACACAATGTTCTTCTCCACCAGAGCTGATAGGAAGAGCCAAAATATGAGAAACATTTGCTACCAATTTACTGCAGTCACCCATAAACTATTAAAAGAACATTATGTATTAGGGTTCCAGCCAGATTGCTATTACAGCCCGCTGCCCCGGTGTCTGAAAGCATCGCACCCTCCTGGGGGAGCCGGATTTATGGGGGATAGTGTTTGTCACACACCGACTATGTACTAGTGCTGCAGCCGGAGCGCAGCTCTGGAGCCAACACCAGAGTGCAGAGGAGAAATACAACCTATACAAAGCACGGTCAGGATTGACGCACAATTGAGACAAGCAATTCTATTACATTTGGAAAAAAATTTGTAAAAGTTGCATCTGCTTTGTGCACGAGGAGCAGCTGGCTTGCCCGGATTTAGCGCAAAGATTCTGCAAAACATATGGAAAAGGAGAAAAGGAAAATGAATGGTAAATGCACCGGAGAATACAAAAGTCACAAAAACCAGATATACGATAGAAAACCATCTGTGTCTGTACTACACATATACAGTATACAGAGCAGGGAGATTGTCCTAGGCTGTGCTTTGTAGGGCGCCCTCTCCTGGTGGTAGTTTCTGACCTGAATACTATGTCTGCATCCTGGAGAACTGCAGATCTATTCTGGCTGAGGGGGTGGGACTTAACAAGCCTTGCCTCCTGGAGGTGGGGGGAGGTTCCTGCTGCAGATAGTTGTCTTACAGCCAGACACAGGGCAGTGAGGAGGAGGTGGAGAGGGTGGCGCACTTGCTGGCTGATTTGCATATAGATAAAAAGATAATTCTCCCTGCCTTGTTTTAGTGGGTTTTGGTTACAATGATATAAAAGGGCATAAAGGGGAATTACCCATTATAGTGGCTGTCCACTTGTCCGCCTCTTAAAGGAGATGTAGTCATTTAGCGAACCTGACATTCAATGGACTGGTAGTGCAGGCAGGTGACCATGTGACTCCTATACCATACACAACTCCTACAGACCAGGGACCCCAATGTAACGTCAGACCACCAGACCTATCCTATGACCCATCTCACTTAAAGGAACACTCTAGTAAAAAGTGTCCCTCCCTCTGTGTTAGGCTTAGTACAGGGCTTAAAGGGGCCGGCCATGACTTTAGAGTCTTCACAAAGCAAAGCATGGGTTTTTATGTTTATTTATTCTGGAATGTTCCTTTATGGGACCTCAGAAAGAGACATGTACAATGCGACGCTGTGCTGGACACAAGCTGTGGGACTTTAAGGGGTCGGATGTTCTATTAAAGGCATTAGACTGACAAGGATTTTTAAAGGGACAGATCTTTGTATTGAAGTGAAACCAGTCTACAAGCCACGAGGTCCATCTTCATTGGGTCTTGTCCATGATAGCATAAATCTACATGGACCCCCCCTCCAGATGATGGATTAGTAAGCCAAGTGAGTGGTATAATCTGCCTGCGTCTAATTGCGGGATCTCGGCAGCAGGTTCGCCACTTCAAGAGGAGTCTTTGTGAGCTGCGAGCTACTTGTAACTATCAAGTACATTCCATAGAAGTCTCTACCGTGCGCTGAATGGAGCGCTCACATTGCTCTGAACAATTCTCCGACAATGAATTCTGGTTTCTATGAAATTGTCTCTGATCCTGGAATCAACTGGATGACTCTGCGACGTAGGACATATCGTATGGGCTGTCTAGGCGCAGCTCGCACCAACCTGAGCGGGACAAGCTTGTGCTTACCGTACATCCCTGTACTCAGGCTATTCATTGCATTTGTCTGGTGTTCTCTCTCCAAATTTCTAATAAAGTTTCACCTTTCCCAGATATCGACTTGCTCTCAGTGAATGTGAATAAAAGCCAAAACCATGTTTGCACCTCAAACTCTGCGACAGATTATTACGCTTGTTCATGAGGATTAACACCAGAACTGGCTGTGATAGGAGTAGTATTCTGGATTATTTAGCAGTTTTCCCCTCTGAAGGATCGACCTGTAGTCTGCAGTTCTCCCTGAGCTGACGACACTGCACACAGTAAGTAGAGGGGAATCTGCATCCTAAAAGTCTGTCTTACACTCAGAAACAGCCCCAGATTCATGTAGGAAATATATATACAAGTACTGACCTGTAATGATGTGAATAGAACGCTTTGATTGTGATCTAAGGATAAGTTCACATGGGGTTTTTTGGACCGGAACCTGAAGCGCAACACACCGGACCCCAGTCGCGCACTCTGCTCCGGATTAGGCCTAGTCGGGAGGGAGTGTCTTCAGGCGGACATCGCAAGGCGAATTGACCTGAAAGAATGTCACTTCTTTTTCTGGGACAGCTCCCATAAAAAAGAACTGCCCGGCTCCCATTGATTTCAATGGGAACCGTCTTTTTGGTCAGGATTTTGAGGCGGATATGGCCCCAAAATCCTGGCCAAAAAAACCTGTGTGAACTTATCCTAAACCTACCCTTCCTGAACCTCCTGCTCACTCCCCTCTCCATAGACTTCTACAGACATCTATAATTGGGTCTTGTTAACTGACGTTCGTCTATTCACAGACAGCAGAGATTTCAGAGTAAATCTAAGTCGATATAGCAGGTGGTTGGGGAGCAGGAAAAAAGCCTGATAAGTAGGGAAAGAAGCATTTTACTCAGATTCACCTGTACTATTGATTTAGGCAAACTTTGTTGAGATAACAGTGAACAGAAATGTTCTCTATATGAATATCAACCAGAACATAGTCCTACAAGTAAATGGTACTATCCTACCTACCCATAGCCACCACAGGGGTACTAGTGCAGAAAGGCTAGACTCCGCCTAGTGTCAGCTGCGGGCGGTCAGATGCTATCACCCTCATCTGTGCATATACAGGGGGAGATATAACCACGCTAAAGATATATAAAGAGCAGAAGGCGGGGGATGGGGGTACCTTGTGCTCCCCCGCTGGAGTTTACACCTGGTTATCTACGTCTTGCACCTCCATGTATACATATATAATTGCCCGCTCCCCGTAATGCTGGTGATGAAATGTAGAGCGACGTGTTGTGCAGGAGTTAGCAGTTTGCTATGTGACACTACAGTCGGCTCCATTCCACCTCCTATAAACAGCCGGATTTACCGTTCATCTGAAATCTCCGCGGATTTATAAGTGTGAAATTGGTGTGAGCCCACACGTGAAAAAGAAAACAATATACTACAGCTGTGCACCCATCAGTTCACGCACATCCTCTTAATTCTCTCACTTAACTGGAAAAAAACACATTTACATAAATATGAGGTTCGAGTTTTCTGAAAATTTTAAAAGTTAACCCTTCAGATGAAACGTGTTCTGTCGAGATCTGAAAATGGAAAGACTGCAGTTATTATTATGGGGACTGTATCATGATAGGCACTAGTGGCTACTTGTTAGGATAGACCACCCAATGTGACCACTGTAATTTAGACATTGGGGGCAAAAGCCCACCCTGAGCCATAACCTGACACAACCCTATTATATGCAATACACCTATTCCATGGACTGCGGCTACATCTGCTGGGGCCTTCACAAAGTGGCTACAATAATACTGAGGAGTTCTGCAGGGCTGGGGTGATATGCTGGGTCTGGTGACAGTAACCTATCTATCTGCAGGGCTGGGGTGATATGCTGGTTCTGGTGACAGTAACCTATCTATCTGCAGGGCTGGGGTGATATGCTGGTTCTGGTAACAGTAACCTATCTATCTGCAGGACTGGGGGGATATGCTGGGTCTGGTGACAGTAACCTATCTATCTGCAGGGCTGGGGTGATATGCTGGTTCTGGTGACAGTAACCTATCTATCTGCAGGGCTGGGGTGATATGCTGGTTCTGGTGACAGTAACCTATCTATCTGCAGGGCTAGGGTGATATGCTGGGTCTGGTGACAGTAACCTATCTATCTGCAGGGCTGGGGTGATATGCTGGTACTGGTGACAGTAACCTATCTATCTGCAGGGCTGGGGTGATATGCTGGTTCTGGTGACAGTAACCTATCTATCTGCAGGGCTGGGGGATATGCTGGTTCTGGTGACACTAACCTATCTATCTGCAGGGCTGGGGTGATATGCTGGTTCTGGTGACACTAACCTATCTATCTGCAGGGTTGGGGTGATATGCTGGTTCTGGTGACAGTAACCTATCTATCTACAGGGCTGGGGTGATATACTGGGTCTAGTGACAGTAACCTATCTATCTGCAGGGCTGGGGTGATATGCTGGTTGTGGTGACAGTAACCTATCTATCTGCAGGGCTGGGGTGATATGCTGGGTCTGGTGACAGTAACCTATCTATCTGCAGGGCTGGGGTGATATGCTGGTTCTGGTGACAGTAACCTATCTATCTGCAGGGCTGGGGTGATATGCTGGGTTTGGTGACAGTAACCTATCTATCTGCAGGGCTGGGGTGATATGCTCGGTCTGGTGACAGTAACCTATCTATCTGCAGGGCTGGGGTGATATGCTGGTTCTGGTGACAGTAACCTTTCTATCTGCAGGGCTTGGGTGATATGCTCGGTCTGGTGACAGTAACCTATCTATCTGCAGGGCTGGGGTGATATGCTGGTTCTGGTGACAGTCACCTATCTATCTGCAGGGCTGGGGTGATATGCTTGATCTGGTGACAGTAACCTATCTATCTGTGGACTGGGGTGATATGCTGGTTCTGGTGACAGTAACCTATCTATCTGAAGGGTTGGGGTGATATGCTGGTTCTGGTGACAGTAACCTATCTATCTACAGGGCTGGGGTGATATACTGGGTCTAGTGACAGTAACCTATCTATCTGCAGGGCTGGGGTGATATGCTGGTTCTGGTGACAGTAACCTATCTATCTGCAGGGCTGGGGTGATATGCTGGGTCTGGTGACAGTAACCTATCTATCTGCAGGGCTGGGTGATATGCTGGTTCTGGTGACTGTAACCTATCTATCTGCAGGACTGGGGTGATATGCTGGGTCTGGTGACAGTAACCTATCTATCTGCAGGGCTGGGGTGATATGCTGGTTGTGGTGACAGTAACCTATCTATCTGCAGGGCTGGGGTGATATGCTGGTACTGGTGACACTAACCTATCTATCTGCAGGGCTGGGGTGATATGCTGGTTCTGGTGACACTAACCTATCTATCTGCAGGGCTGGGGTGATATGCTGGGTCTGGTGACAGTAACCTATCTATCTGCAGGGCTGGGTGATATGCTGGGTCTGGTGACAGTAACCTATCTATCTGCAGGGCTGGGGTGATATGCTGGGTCTGGTGACAGTAACCTATCTATCTGCAGGGCTGGGGTGATATGCTGGTTCTGGTGACAGTAACCTATCTATCTGCAGGGCTGGGGTGATATGCTGGTTCTGGTGACAGTAACCTATCTATCTGCAGGGCTGGGGTGATATGCTGGTTCTGGTGACAGTAACCTATCTATCTGCAGGGCTGGGGTGATATGCTCGGTCTGGTGACAGTAACCTATCTATCTGCAGGGCTGGGGTGATATGCTGGGTCTGGTGACAGTAACCTATCTATCTGCAGGGCTGGGGTGATATGCTGGTTCTGGTGACAGTAACCTATCTATCTGCAGGGCTGGGGTGATATGCTTGATCTGGTGACAGTAACCTATCTATCTGTGGACTGGGGTGATATGCTGGTTCTGGTGACAGTAACCTATCTATCTGAAGGGTTGGGGTGATATGCTGGTTCTGGTGACAGTAACCTATCTATCTACAGGGCTGGGGTGATATACTGGGTCTAGTGACAGTAACCTATCTATCTGCAGGGCTGGGGTGATATGCTGGTTCTGGTGACAGTAACCTATCTATCTGCAGGGCTGGGGTGATATGCTGGGTCTGGTGACAGTAACCTATCTATCTGCAGGGCTGGGTGATATGCTGGTTCTGGTGACTGTAACCTATCTATCTGCAGGACTGGGGTGATATGCTGGGTCTGGTGACAGTAACCTATCTATCTGCAGGGCTGGGGTGATATGCTGGTTGTGGTGACAGTAACCTATCTATCTGCAGGGCTGGGGTGATATGCTGGTACTGGTGACACTAACCTATCTATCTGCAGGGCTGGGGTGATATGCTGGTTCTGGTGACACTAACCTATCTATCTGCAGGGCTGGGGTGATATGCTGGGTCTGGTGACAGTAACCTATCTATCTGCAGGGCTGGGTGATATGCTGGGTCTGGTGACAGTAACCTATCTATCTGCAGGGCTGGGGTGATATGCTGGGTCTGGTGACAGTAACCTATCTATCTGCAGGGCTGGGGTGATATGCTGGTTCTGGTGACAGTAACCTATCTATCTGCAGGGCTGGGGTGATATGCTGGTTCTGGTGACAGTAACCTATCTATCTGCAGGGCTGGGGTGATATGCTGGTTCTGGTGACAGTAACCTATCTATCTGCAGGGCTGGGGTGATATGCTCGGTCTGGTGACAGTAACCTATCTATCTGCAGGGCTGGGGTGATATGCTGGGTCTGGTGACAGTAACCTATCTATCTGCAGGGCTGGGGTGATATGCTGGTTCTGGTGACAGTAACCTATCTATCTGCAGGGCTGGGGTGATATGCTGGTTCTGGTGACAGTAACCTATCTATCTGCAGGGCTGGGGTGATATGCTGGGTCTGGTGACAGTAACCTATCTATCTGCAGGGCTGGGGTGATATGCTGGTCTGGTGACAGTAACCTATCTATCTGCAAGACTGGGGTGATATGCTGGGTCTGGTGACAGTAACCTATCTATCTGCAGGGCTGGGGTGATATGCTGGGTCTAGTGACAGTAACCTATCTATCTGCAGGGCTGGGGTGATATGCTGGTTCTGGTGACAGTAACCTATCTATCTGCAGGGCTGGGAGGATATGCTGGGTCTGGTGACAGTAACCTATCTATCTGCAGGGCTGGGGTGATATGCTGGTTCTGGTGACAGTAACCTATCTATCTGCAGGGCTGGGGTGATATGCTGGGTCTAGTGACAGTAACCTATCTATCTGCAGGGCTGGGGTGATATGCTGGTTCTGGTGACAGTAACCTATCTATCTGCAGGGCTGGGAGGATATGCTGGGTCTGGTGACAGTAACCTATCTATCTGCAGGGCTGGGGTGATATGCTGGGTCTGGTGACAGTAACCTATCTATCTGCAGGGCTGGGGTGATATGCTGGTTCTGGTGACAGTAACCTATCTATCTGCAGGGCTGGGGTGATATGCTGGGTCTGGTGACAGTAACCTATCTATCTGCAGGGCTGGGGTGATATGCTGGTTCTGGTGACAGTAACCTATCTATCTGCAGTACTGGGGTGATATGCTGGGTCTGGTGACAGTAACCTATCTATCTGCAGGACTGGGGTGATATGCTGGGTCTGGTGACAGTAACCTATCTATCTGCAGGGCTGGGGTGATATGCTGGTTCTGGTGACAGTAACCTATCTATCTGCAGTACTGGGGTGATATGCTGGGTCTGGTGACAGTAACCTATCTATCTGCAGGGCTGGGGTGATATGCTGGGTCTGGTGACAGTAACCTATCTATCTGCAGGGCTGGGGTGATATGCTGGGTCTGGTGATACTGGGGAGCTTTTTTTTGCAGGATGAGATGACATTTTTATTATTGCCGCTGTGAGACACATGCAATTTTTTTGATCACGTTTTATAAAATTTCCTTGGGTAAAATCAGAAATGCGTCCAGGAATGTGAAGAGTTTTGGAGAATGCTTTAGTGATGCAAAGGGTTATTTGTTACATTCCTGTGACGGGGATGACGTTTAGGATCTCGCCAATGTTCAGACTTACAGGAGTATAATCAGATTTCAGAGAACACGGAGACTCTGAAGTGTGTGAACTCATTAAGCAATAACCAGTGAGGCTGAGGACATTTCCGAGGGATTACTGTCCTGCTGGGAAGGTTCACCTACGGCCACCGGCCTGATCTCAGCATCAATCCGCCATTGTTTCTACAGTTATGAGCGCTGCTCTACATTTGATGGGCTTTATCCGGTGCAGCGCCAGGTAGAGACTGAACATGTTGTAGAATAGAGAACCGCAACGGGATGTCACCAAAAGCAACACCCTGTAATCTGCACGTAGGTTACTTGTTGCTATGGGTTACACCATTTTCTGCTTTCATTGACAATTGCCCTGAGGCGACGCGTGAGATGTACAGAGAACGATAACTGGGTCATGCAGAGAATGGGAGAAGAGGCTGCGCAGCGTATAGTATATACTATCTGGTATACAGAAGGACCTACATTATACAGGACATATAAAGCCCCGCAGAGGCCGAACCCAACGCGTTATTACCTGGTGTAAAGTATAAAAGTAACCTAAAGGAGAACCCTGCCAAATAACCAAAGATGTCTGCACCAGGCAAGAATATCAATGTAACCCGGGGTGTTCTTCAAGTAACCAAGTATCCGCCTGTCACTATCCTGTACCCCCAGTGTCAGCCTGTCATTACCCTGTACCCCAAGTATCAGCCTGTCATTATCCTGTACCCCAAGTATCAGCCTGTCATTATCCTGTACCCCAAGTATCAGCCTGTCATTATCCTGTACCCCAAGTATCAGCCTGTCATTATCCTGTACCCCAAGTATCAGCCTGTCATTATCCTGTACCCCAAGTATCAGCCTGTCATTATCGTGTACCCCAAGTATCAGCCTGTCATTACCCTGTACCCCAAGTATCAGCCTGTCATTATCCTGTACCCCAAGTATCAGCCTGTCATTATCCTGTACCCCAAGTGTCAGCCTGTCATTATCCTGTACCCCAAGTGTCAGCCTGTCATTATCCTGTACCCCAAGTGTCAGCCTGTCATTATCCTGTACCCCAAGTATCAGCCTGTCATTATCCTGTACCCCAAGTATCAGCCTGTCATTATCCCGTACCCCAAGTATCAGCCTGTCATTATCCTGTACCCCAAGTATCAGCCTGTCATTATCCTGTACCCCAAGTATCAGCCTGTCATTATCCTGTACCCCGAGTATCAGCCTGTCATTACCCTGTACCCCAAGTATCAGCCTGTCACTATCCTGTACCCTAAGTATCAGCCTGTCATTATCCTGTACCCCAAGTATCAGCCTGTCATTATCCTGTACCCCAAGTATCAGCCTGTCACTATCCTGCACCCCAAGTATCAGCCTGTCACTATCCTGTACCCCAAGTGTCAGCCTGTCATTATCCTGTACCCCAAGTATCAGCCTGTCATTATCCTGTACCCCAAGTATCAGCCTGTTATTATCCTGTACCCCAAGTATCAGCCTGTCATTATCCTGTACCCCAAGTGTCAGCCTGTCATTATCCTGTACCCCAAGTATCAGCCTGTCATTATCCTGTACCCCAAGTATCAGCCTGTCATTATCCTGTACCCCAAGTATCAGCCTGTCATTATCCTATACCCCATCTATCAGTGTCATTGTCCTGTACCCCAAGTGTCATTATTTGTACTACAAATGTAATTATTTTGTTATCCCAAAAATTTGTGCATTTTGTTCTGAGTCGATATATAATGTCTTGTGCTGTTGCCCCTGCACTGTATGATGTACGGCCACAGAGTATACGAGTTACTCTACATTGTCTACAATAATTATAGGCACCATATGCTGGACAGATAACTTTTCCATACAGTTATATACACACATGTAACTATCCGCCCCACCATCATATACTACACAGACAATACACTGTAATAGTGCGCACAATGAGGCAGTGCAGTGCTCATAATACACCAACTGTGACCACAGAAACGTTCCATCAATGAAGTAATAACAGGGCTATAGAACATTGCAGGTGGTTGCAAGCCTTGGGTGCTCAGGACTCTGTAGCGCCCCCTGTGCAGCAGTTGTAGTCACAGGCCACTAAGGCGGCCGGGCCAAATCCTGACTCACAATCTCGTCTTCATTTTCATAGACTGTATTTGTTAAGATCTCATGTATATCGTGGCCAAAGCTTGACTTCAAATTTCCGAACCAGGTACTGGAAGGAAAGCCAAATGGAAAGAACATATTACCGCTATGATTGTTGTGTTATCCTTCATGTGATGACTATTAGGGCATCATGTTTCACAGTACGGGGTGATGACTATTACTGACGGCAGAGGCGCGTCCTCCACAACAAGTCCTATCATACACTCCTCAACAATGAGTATGCCGCAACCTCATGTATCCTATAAAATGTTGTAATACAATGTATCTGTATGGGATGGAGTGTCTACCGTCATGGTGATACAGAATACGATACATTCACTGGCCACGTGTGGCTAAACATAGAGGGGAGGTCTGTCACAGCCTTGACCCTGTAGGGTGTACGATCCAATCCTGGATTTGTGTCTACCGTACAGCAATGTAACAATAGAATTACAACTAAGCCGCAGATCTCCAGATCCGAGCGTTACTCCTACGTCCGCGCCGCGCTGACCCCTGACCGCCAGATATTTCATACCTTCTCAAGAACAACAAAACAACTGTAACTTTATAGAATGTTAACTCTTGTATCGAACGCCAAAATACATAAAACAGAAAAAACCCGAACGCCAACGGTCAGATTACAAGGAACAGAAGGTTCTCACACGTGTTCCTTTGAATCTTCAAAAATCCTGGAATCCGACTCAAATCATAAATTCAGATGTCAACATGTTTAATTCAGCTGCCAATTTCTTCACAGAAAGGACTATATATGTAGATGCGCTTCATAAACAAGAGCGAAGAAATATACTCCGTGAGGAGCTCGGTGACAGCGAGACGTACAGGGCAAATGTCAGCCGTGCTCTGTGTGTGCGGCGAGGACTATAGAAACGGAGGTCACGGAAAATACAGCGAAACCATGAAACACCAATGAAGTAGACTTGTGGGCGTCATGTGAGCGCTCATAACACAGACACGACACCTTCATCTCCTGTGGTTTATCAGAAGTTATGGTGCACTAAGTGGTGGGAGATCCGGGGGTGCGACCGTAATAGGAACACAAAAAGCAGCCTTCGGATTGGATGAGGATTCCATTGTATTTACCAATCCCTTCACGCCGATTCTCTGGGGTAGAGTGAGGATAGTGTGGTGTCGTTTCTTGTGCCAACCCTTGTTGTGCGCCTCGGTCGCGGCGTTGTGCTAATGTGGGCGGAGCAGGGAGCGGCCCCGACACATTTCTTACAACTCATCCCTGACACTTCGTACACCAGATGGTCCCTGCGCTAGCCGTGGCCAATTTCAAGACTGGAGTACGAAATACCGGTCTGCTCAGGGCATGTCAGCACAGTATTAAGGACCCCGTACACAAGCAGCAGATGAAATCCAAAAAGGAAATTTTCTACAAAGAACGGCGATGTCCAGATGTAAATGTATTCAGACATTTCCAGGAGGAATAAGCGAGGAACGTCTGATGGAACTGGGAAAGAGAACGGGAGACAGAGAAGTGCAAAGAAAAACCTCAGTGTGATCAAAGTCTCAAATACTCACAAATGAGCCTGTGTATAGTGTAACGTTACTGAATCACCTATAGGGGACCATCATGTGCTCAGATATGTGCCGTACTATATTCCGCTAGAAAGATGACTGAATTGAGCACACGGTCGGTTTTTCCAGTATGCCTCCTAGGGGTAATGGTTGTTTCGATACAGATATCCCTGCAGTGTTAGAAAGGCGGGCCTTACAGCGTCAGGGGGGGCGGTCCTCACCATCCACTGATGACACTTGGCTGTAAGGCCCGCCTTTTTGACGGTGGAGAGATATCGGTGCAGAAACTAACAGCCATTGTGTGCCATGAGTTAGTGCTCTAGTGGCTTTCTAGCAGTACATAAAACCACACATCTCAGGCCTGGTTCACATCTGCGTTAGGTATTGCATTCAGGACCCCCAAATGGAATAGTGAACACATTAGAAAGAGGCGAGCAATGAAAGCACACAGACCCCATAGACTATAATGGGGTCCGTGTGTTTTGAGTGCGGTGTCCACATGAATCATGCAGAGAGAAAAGTAGTGCCTGAAGTCCCCAATCGAACTCTCCGAATGGAACACCAACCCCAGATGTAAACCAGGCCAGAGGACATGAAAGGTCCTCTTTAAAAGGATTCTACCATTAAAATCACATTTTTTGTCAATCACATGTAGGAATAGCCTTCAATAAAACTATTCTTCTCCTACCTTTAGATGTCTTCTCTGCGCCACCATTCGGTGGAAATCCCGGTTTTCTTAGATATGCAAATGAGTTCTCTCGCAGCACTGGGGGTGGGCCCCAGCACTCAAACAGCACTGGCGGCATCCTCAATGCTGTGAGAGAACTCTCCAGCGCCACCACCATCTTTATTCAGGAACGGCCTCTCTACGCATCTTCTTCCAGAGCTGGGTTCAAATTTCTAGGCCTCAGGCCGAGCCGACTGCGCATGCCCACAGGCCACAAGAAAATGGCTGCTTACTGAAGAAGATGGAGGCGGCGCTGGAGAGTTCTCTCGCAGCATTGGGGACGCCCCCAGTGCTGCGAGATAACTAATTTGCATACCAAAGAAAACCGTAATTTCTACTGAACAGCGGCACGGAGAAGACATCTAAAGGTAGGAGAAGAATAGCTATCCTTAAGGTTACTCCTATGTGTGATGGACAAAAAATGTGATTTTAATGGTAGAATCCCTTTAAAGGCAGTTATATGCTTCTCTCTGGAGCACTGGTGTCTTGTGATGTACACATTGTACAAGCAGGTCAAACTCACAATAAAGGACTATTAAGGCCTTGATCTCACTCCCATAGACCTGTGTTGTAAATTTGACCTGTTCATACATGATACATGTGTACATCAGAGAAGCAAAGAGAATGTCAGCCATTGCTCTGCCGGGGAGCACATAACTTCATAATTAAGTGTGGAAATGAAGTGGCCATGTTTTGTTTTGTTTTGTTACTGGAGTGTATTAATCTAAGAATTATTTTCTGCAGGCTTACTGACGTGTCCTTGTTGCCACCGTTTATCAGGGTAGATGCTCACCCTGTATGCGTCTATACGCGTCTATACGTGGCCACGCATTTCAGAGGCTTTTCTACATGACATACTAAATTGAGAGGCTTTTCCACTAAACTCTCTGCAATGCTCTTGCCTGATCTTGAGAGCTGCAGAGTCAGTGGTGAAATCTTAAGAACACGATACTGGAACAGGGATTGTAACTTCAGAAAGAAAGCACATTTTTGAGAAGGGAGAACACAAGGGCAAAAGTGATTAGGATGATGCGCACGTTTCTCCGTCTTCATTCTGAAATGTGTGTTGCCTCAGCAAGTGAGGACGGATAAATCTCTGATCCCATTATAAGGATACCCGGCCAGCGCACTATATGAATTATGATGGGTATGACATCTGAAATCACAGCATGCACCCCATGGGCATTTCTTATTATATTATAGTCACTTTGTATCCAAAATATCCCTAGATCGGGACTGTTAATAATGTAAAACGAATGACCAATATGGCTGCTAGACAAGATGGTGAAGGCGGCCATTGGTAGGTCATGACTGGGTAAGACGACAGTATGTAGAGCCGGGCGCACCATAGCTATCGGTGGAGACAATCTGTTGGGCACAATACTGATCAATATCAGAAAATAGATGGTTGCTCTCACTTTCCCAATGTCAGGGCTGTCTAGGTGGCGACTCGGCAAAAGACCACATAGAGAAATGACACATTGCCCGCAGCACGAAGGAAAAGTGGCGCTGGCTTTGTGGGGCTACTGACACCCGTTCACACAAGGTATCCCCCTTAGGGAGTATATACGCTGTTCTCCAGCCTAAAATTCTGCTTTGTAGAATTATATGGTAGATTTCGGTTATAGGCAGTTGTCAGGAAGGCAATTCCTGTCGATAAAATTTTTAGGGAATGACAACTAATGCCATTCTAGTCTATTGCAATACTGTAGGTGATGCAGATTTTTGGCTGATTTTTTTTACCCTCTAACTTGTCTCTTCTCTGACATCATATCTGTTGATGACATCATGATAGACAAGCTTCCCATGTCCCGCAGACCCTGCCGCCTGCCCTTGTTCTTATCGCCGTCTAGTACATCAGGGCTGTAACTTACAAACAATTCTTTACGAGATGATTCACAGCCGGCGCGAGCCAATCTTGTGAGAATTGATAAGAATCCCTTCAGGCTCGGCCACAGATCGAGCTGCAGCAGGCGGATAATACGACGAGCAGCCGTGGATGTGACGCTGGACCTCTCACCTACTCCACTTTACCTAAACCATTCGGCTTCACAAATGACTAACGTCTGTGTAAATAAACGTGCCTGGAGCCGCGCGCACACCTGCCGATCCTGCCCGCCCGTCTGGAGCCTTTCACTAGTCTTTTTTCAGATTTTGGCCTAACAGATGACGGGTTTAGATTGGTGTCAATAGCGTCCAGCGCGACCCCCATCAGGGGCGGTCAGTCAGCCTTCTGTTCGACTCTACATAGAATTTTTATGGAATTTGTTTATGGAAAGTTGATGCTCTCTTCACTTTATGTATTGCTCTGCCTGTAGTACTCGGAGTTCTGGCATTGTATTGTAGTTTATGGAATGATCGGGGGATCTGGTGTCACTTTGGGATCGGAGCGGGATACTTTGGGGTGTGGAGCTTCGTGGGATCCTGGTTTTTGTCACATGGGGATCTTGCAGGTTATTATAAGATAGGAGACAGGCATCAGAAGTAAAATTGAGCCGATCTTGAGATTTCAGGATCGATTTTACAATCCAGTTTCCGATCATTTTCCAGTCGATCCCGATCGCTCAACCCTAGTCAATGCTTCTCTATGGGAAAAGTCACTTTTAGGGTTGAGCCGATCTTGAGATTTCAAAATCCGATTTCCGATCATATTCCAGCCGATCCCGATCGTGAAATTTGCTCGATCGCCGATCGGGATCCGATCTTTTACGTTCCAGATTGCTCAACCCTAATCAGAAGCCATAAAGTGCAAGGATTGTTGTGCAATGTAGGTCGTAAACAAAGGTAACCAAAGCAGTCACATGTAGCCAAGGACAAAGGAAGGTGAAAGGAGTCTGAGGGCAATGGTGACAATCCAAGACCCAGAGAAGATATCAAGACAGAAGCAACAATACAGGAGAAGAACACAGTCAAGGAAACGCAACGAGGTGGAATGCTGGTGCGGAGAGAAGTGACTGATGACACAAGTAGATACATTAATGCAGAAATTATCAGAATCTCCTATTCTTACTTATATATAATATTTATCTCTTAATATTAATGGCTTCTCTAACAGAAAGGTCCTGCATTCACCACTCGTGATGGGTGAAGGAATGACACATTAAAGATGAGGAGGTAGTGCCCACTGCACCATTTACAGGAAAGCGGCACTATCTGTGCCTAGATTACACTGAAGGAATACTATCTATGTCTACAGGCACGTAGTAATGTACCGTCACTCACCTCAAGTGTCTACGTGCTGCAGAAAAGGCTTCTCGTAGCCGTATCACCAAAGATAAGAAATTTCTGGCACTCAAAGATGACTTCCAAACATGATAGATTTATTGTGTCCACAAATGAAGCATCCACCAAGAACGTTTCGGTCCAATGGACCTGCATCAGTACATCGGATGTAAGAAGGTAAAAAGGAGTAGAGTGGAAGCCATGTGAAATGTTCTCCTTTTTACCTCCTTACATCCGATGTACTGATGAAGGTCCATTGGACCGAAACGTTCTTGGTGGATGCTTCATTTGTGGACACAATAAATCTATCATGTTTGGAAGTCATCTTTGAGTGCCAGAAATTTCTTATCTTATGTCTACAGGCAGTACTATCTGTGCCAATATCCCTCACGCTGTGTTCACACAGAGAAATTTGCCGTGGATTCTTGGGTGGATTTCCCTACCGAATCCGAAACAGATTCCTCCCGGAATCCATCTCCCATTGTTTTCAATGGAAAGCAGAAATCGCAGCAGGGCGTGGGGTCCACGGCTCAAGATTTCCTCCTGATTAAATCCATTCATCCAGTCCTAATCAGGTGCGGGATGCCCCGAAGGAACGCTGATGTACTGTAGTGGCATCCCATCACAGCTAGACCACGGCGAAAATGCCGGCAGTGGAAAATGAAGAGGAATTCCTCTTCATTTTCTGCCATGTGAACATGCCCTTACAAAGAGACAATAACATCAGTAAAAACAGGAGAAAAAGTGTGGTAGTACTATCTGTGCCTATACATCGTACAAGGAGACAATAATATCAGCACCAACAGAGACAGAAAAGAGGAAGTATTATCCGTGACTACATCATTTACAAAGAAGCAGAAATATCTGTACTTAGACTATTATTATTTACAGGAGGTAGCACTATCTGTACTTAGACTATTTGCAGAAAGGCTGCACTATCTGTGCCTACATTATTTGCAGGAAGGCTGTACTATCCATGCCTACATTATTTACAGGGAGGCAGTACTATCCGTGCCTACATTATATAAAGGGAGGTAGTACTATCTGTGCCTACATTATATACAGGGAGGTAGTACTATCTGTGCCTACATTATATACAGGGAGGTAGTACTATCTGTGCCTACATTATATACAGGGAGGTAGTACTATCTGTGCCTACATTATATACAGGGAGGTATTACTATCTGTACTTACATTATATACAGGGAGGTAGAACTATCTGTGCCTACATTATATACAGGGAGGTAGTACTATCTGTGCCTACATTATATACAGGGAGGTAGTACTATCTGTACTTACATTATATACAGGGAGGTAGTACTTTCTGTGCCTACATTATATACAGGGAGGTAGTACTTTCTGTGCCTACATTATATACAGGGAGGTAGTACTATCTGTACTTACATTATATACAGGGAGGTAGTACTTTCTGTGCCTACATTATATACAGGGAGGTAGTACTATCTGTACTTACATTATTTGCAGGAAGGCTGGACTATCTGTGCCTATATTATATACAGGGGGTAGTACTATCTTTGCCTACATTATATATAGGGAGGCAGCACTATCTGTGCCTACATTATATACAGGGAGGCAGCACTATCTGTGCCTACATTATATACAGGGAGGTAGTACTATCTGTGCCTACATTATATACAGGGAGGTACTATCTGTGCCTGCAGGGAGAGAGAGACAGGAATTATTATCTGTGCTATCTTTAAAAAGAAATGGATGTTGAAATCCATCTATCCAAAGGATCAAGCCATTATAGTGAGACCTTAGTAGAGTTGGTGGTCGCCTTGCCTTTGTATAGGCTGTTACAATTTGATAATCCTGGCCATGGTAAGTGGATAAAAATGTAAAGATGCCAACACTTCAGGAAGCTGTGGGAGAGGAGAAAACATTTTCTAGGTATTACTCTTGAAGCAATGCTTTATCTGCCGCTCCTCGAGTAGCACTTTAAGAGTCATATACAGCAATCTGGAGTTATGTGGTGATTTTACTTGTCTGGATTACTACTTGCCGTGGCTCAGGATATATAAGATGTGATATACAGCAGATAAAACTGTACCTATAAAATAGCCATTTAGTAATAATGCCGCTACCTCTTATTTGTAGCACAACACAAACATGGATTTACGAGACTGAAGGCGGACGACAGGTTACAGCTGGTGGCGTTCACTACAATACACACAGACTCCTCATAGACTCCACTGTATACACTGCCCACACGTTTATAGTCCTGTCCCTTTAATTGACATTGCTGATGGGTTCTGGAGCAGAAGTGCATTTGTACTTATTTCGGTAGTGAAACGAGAAGGTGACATGTGATTTCATCCATTCTCTTCGGCTTAGAGGAATGTTCTTTCATTGTCTTGGGAGTTGGTAAAGTAACACACTTCCTTCCTCTGTATTTTCTGGACTCGAGTGCTGGACGGTAAGCTCACTTCTACAGAAGACACTTTTTGGACAACCAGAAGGAGCAATAATAATAGATCTAGAGGTAGCCGGTTATTACTCTAGATAAAGACATGTTTTTGGTTTACTAAGAGCAATTGGGTAATCTAGAAGTCACAGACTGGAGTCAATGGTGCAAAGGAGGAACTCAGTGTTATGTAATAAAATGTATATCCTGGTTACTTTATATATCCACACCCAGCCAAAGTCATCCAGAATCCAAACCTCGTGATTAGGAAATTGGGGATGTGGCTCTGGAGATGGCATCACATGTCAGTAAGCAACAACTCCTACCAAGGGGAAGCAAGGAAAGAGAAGAACACCAAAGCAAAACTAAGAGAGGATCCGCTATACAGAGATCCAGTGAATAGACTGCACTTTTATTTAAAGGGAGTGTGTCACCAGAATCAGCATATCACCCCAAGCTACATATATATAGCTTAAAGAACCCAGCATATCACCCCAGCCCTGCATATAGATAGGTTAGTGTCACCAGAGCCAGCATATTACCCCAGCCCTGCAGATAGATAGGTTACTGTCACCAGACCCAGCATATCACCCAGCACTGCAGATAGATAGGTTACTGTCACCAGAGCCAGTATATCACCCCAGCCCTGCAGATAGATAGGTTACTGTCACCAGAACCAGCATATCACCCCAGCCCTGCAGATAGATAGGTTACTGTCACCAGAACCAGCACATCACCCCAGTCCTGCAGATAGATAGGTTACTGTCACCAGAACCAGTATATCACCCCAGCCCTGCAGATAGATAGGTTACTGTCACCAGAACCAGCCTATCACCCCAGTCCTGCAGAAAGATAGGTTAGTATCACCAGAACCAGCATATCACCCCAGCCCTGCAGATAGATAGGTTACTGTCACCAGAACCAGCATATCACCCCAGCCCTGCAGATAGATAGGTTACTGTCACCAGAACCAGCATATCACCCCAGCCCTGCAGATAGATAGGTTACTGTCACCAGACCCCAGTATATCACCCCAGCCCTGCAGATAGATAGGTTACTGTCACCAGAACCAGCATATCACCCCAGCCCAGCAGATAGATAGGTTACTGTCACCAGTACCAGCATATCACCCCAGCCCAGCAGATAGATAGGTTACTGTCACCAGAACCAGTATATCACCCCAGCCCTGCAGATAGATAGGTTACTGTCACCAGAACCAGCATATCACCCCAGCCCAGCAGATAGATAGGTTACTGTCACCAGTACCAGTATATCACCCCAGCCCTGCAGATAGATAGGTTACTGTCATCAGATCCAGCATATCACCCCAGCCCTGCAGATAGATAGGTTACTGTCACCAGAACCAGCATATCACCCCAGCCCTGCAGATAGATAGGTGACTGTCACCAGACCCAGCATATCACCCCAGCCCTGCAGATAGATAGGTTACTGTCACCAGACCCAGTATATCACCCCAGTCCTGCAGATAGATAGGTTACTGTCACCAGACCCAGCATATCACCCCAGCCCTGCAGATAGATAGGTTACTGTCACCAGAACCAGCATATCACCCCAGCCCTGCAGATAGATAGGTTACTGTCACCAGAACCAGCATATCACCCCAGCCCTGCAGATAGATAGGTTACTGTCACCAGAACCAGCATATCACCCCAGCCCTGCAGATAGATAGGTTACTGTCACCAGAACCAGCATATCACCCCAGCCCTGCAGATAGATAGGTGACTGTCACCAGAACCAACATATCACCCCAGCCCTGCAGATAGATAGGTTACTGTCACCAGAACCAGCATATCACCCCAGCCCTGCAGATAGATAGGTTACTGTCACCAGAACCAGCAAAGTTGGATGACGTACAGACCTTTGCTATTTCCATTGGTTCTGTGTATAGATAGGCTGGGGGTATCTTATTGTGACCAGTATACCCCTTTAAGGGAGAAAGGATGACATACAATTTAGTGAGGATTGTTTAGGTTTTGTACCATCAGAAGGGTCCAGAAAGAGAGATGGAGATGAATAGGCCTCTAGAACCAGCATTATTGTGGCCACTTTGTAAGGGAACCAACAGATGCAGCCCCAGTCCATGGAGTAGGTGTATTGCACATAAAAGGGTGGTCTCAGGGCTGGCTTATGTCCCCAATGTCTAAATGGCAATAGTCACAGGCCATGGGTGGCCTTTCTGATAAGAAGCCACTAGTGTCTATCCTGATACAGCCCCCATAATAATAACTGCAGTCTATCAGACTCTAAATTCTCATCAAATAAAGAGTGGACCACATTGATCTGATACTGGTATCTGTCTATTAATAACCTCAAATATTAATATCCAACATTCAGTTTTCATTAGTTTAATAATACATCTGTATAGGTGAACTCAGTTTTGTTTTTTTTTGTTTTTTTTTACAAAAGTTATATATCTTGCTGCCGACCCCGACCACTAGAGGGAGCTCATGCAGGCAGAAGTGTAACTGCTAGTAAACTACAGTGTGTGAGCTCTATGACTGCACACAGTCAGCTTGTACATGTCAGTCCTTACTATTCACTATATATTTACGTCACAAGATGAGCAGCTTTTAAGAACAACATGATTACGTGATACTCGGTCACAAGATATCTATCCTATATATGTATCTGTGAATGGCCTACTAGTGGCAGTGTTGTGAACTACAGGCCTGTAAAGGGTTTTGCTAGTGGGTGGTGATAATCCACTTGAATCCGTTTCATGAGAAACTGATAGAATATAATGTAAGTGTGAAGACGTCTATAGGTGGGTGCCTAGTGGCGGCTGCAGCATAGAGAATGCAGTTCTGTGCAGATCTCCCTGCAGTATCCAATACAACTAACATAGGTCCAGCACTCACTCACATACTACAATTGTTGTCACCGTTCCCCACCTTTGGAAATCCCTCATACAGATGATATACAGGGACATTTTAATTCATTTCATGGGAAAGTGCAGTGTGAATGTCTATAGAGCCCGTCGCCTCCACTAGGGCAGAAAACACACGGTGGCAGGTTCTCTTTAAGCCTGCGCCGTCCTGAATAAGCAGCCATGGCCCTTCCACATTAAAACTTACACAAAAGGCACATTTTCCAGAAGTGTAAATCCTGCCCTGTAGCAGCACTCGGTCAATAAAAAGGGTCGGTGCCATCTGCCAGGCCTCCTGGGATCATTGTCTTGGCTCCTCCAGCTCTCATTGAGTGGGAGACGATGATTTAATCACATGCATCTCCTGATGGCCTGCAGGCTGGCGAGACACATGCAGCCACTACAGTAATACCCCTGTATCCCGAGGAGGCTTCAGCGACATGGCTGCTCCCAGGATCTTACACACATCTTTGCAGACATCTCAGTGCTGAATGAAGGTATTGAAGGCAGTGCGGACACAGAGGAGGACCTGAAATATCCAAAATGAGCAAAAAAATGTGAAAAGACAGAGGACAATTCACTGTAAAGGGCTGCTGTGCACTTAGGAGAGGTCTCAATATCAGAAGAATTTGGGGTCTGACACCCCTGCCCCTCAGCACAGTGAATGGGAGCTGATCTGTACTACACAGGGTACGGACTCGTCTACTGATAAGGGTGTCAGGTGTCGTACCCCACAAAAAGGAGATTGAAGACATTTCCTAAGGATGGACAATAATATCAAATGTGCGGGAATCCACTTCAACCTTCATAAAAACACCAAGACCACCTACTGACTACTGCTGTAGAAAGCCCAGACAATGCCACCAGGTGTTAGCCCCACTGTAACCCCAGACCACCAGGTATTAACCCCCCACTGTACTATAGACCACTGGGAAACAAAATAATATCTCCTATTTTACCGTAGACCATCAGAGAAGGAGATATCACCTTAGACCACCAGACATTATCCACTAGAAAACAGCCTGTCAGCCCCTCTCCTATACCGGACCACCAGGTATTAACCCCCACTGTACTATAGACCACTGGGAAACAAAATAATATCTCCTATTTTACCGTAGACCATCAGAGAAGGAGATATCATCTTAGACCACCAGACATTATCCACTAGAAAACAGCCTGTTAGCCCCTCTCCTATACCAGACCACCAGGTATTAACCCCCACTGTACTATAGACCACTGGGAAACAAAATAATATCTCCTTTTTTACCCTAGACCACCAGAGAAGCAGATATCACCTTAGACCACTAGACATTATTTACTAGATAAAAGCCTGTTAGCCCCTTTCCTATACCGGACCACCAGGTATTAACCCCCACTGTGCTACAGACCACTGGGAAACAAAATAATTTCTCCTGTTTTACCCTAGACCACCAGGGAAGGAGATATCACCTTAGACCACCAGATATTATCCACTAGAAAAAAGCCTGTTAACCCCTCTCCTATACCGGACCACCAGGTATTAACCCTGAACCTGACCACACATCACTAGGAAACAAATTATTATCCCCCTTTTCTACCCTAGGCCAACAGGCAAGGGTACATTATAAAAGACCGCCAAATAATAATCCCTTATGTACCCAAGAATATTAGGAAATAAAATATTACACCCTTTCATATTCTACTCCAAGGATGGGAACAATACCCCGGACCACCAGGGCCGCTGATATTACTCTTTGTGCCACTTCCAATTCTGGGTGTAACGTACGGTTCGGTGAGTCAGAAGATTACTGATGATACCCATATAGAGGACTGAGCAGTATATAGGTGACGCAGTATCCGCACCTATACCACATGGTACCATAGTGGATGTGTATACCCGGCCTCAGACACGGCAGCTACTAGTTTATTTATATAACATAGACTGGCGCATTATACGAGAGCTTCACACATAATACAGCTGAATGGCGTCCATTGAAGAAATAATACTAACACTGAATCTCGCCTGAATGACTGTAAGTGGAAGAAAAAAAAAAGTGTGAAGATATAGACATGAGCGAAGGACAATGAGCGCAGACAAGACCCCTGGGTCATGGGATAAAGTGCGGTTTTGTTCTGTATAGTACACATATACGCGTGTTCTCCGGAGGTAAGAGGTGTTACACTGCTGCTTGTTATATCCTGAAAAGAAATATCCTGATACTGTGGCCAAGGATGTATAATGCATATTACAGAATATGAGCCCACTGCTGTGCGTCCTTACTGGGGTGCCCTGATCTGACACCTCGTATACACTATGGCGGTAATAATAGGAAAACTGCATTCAGTAAAGTACCGACAGAGGAAAAACATTTATGTGTCTCTTCACCTTCACTAACATGTCAGGTCTTAATAGATAAATATCATTTGCACATAGTGGCTGCCATGTAGTATCATGGTGACCCCAATCCATTATGCCCCCTGCCACCATAACCTTACAATTGTCTATGGACAAGGAGACTTCTCCTGATATCTGCATAAGACTGCCAGACACTGAAATGCAGGCTATCCTTCCAAAGACAAGGCCCGAGCCCCTGACAATCTCATACTGACAACCAGCACTCCTTGGTAAGACTCCTCCGGTCTCACAGCCTTATCTTGTCTTGCTCTTGTACCTGACTCCTGGTCCTGACCTCGGCCTTGTTACTGGTTTTGGTTTTTTTGCCTGGTACTTAATGTTCAATTTCTGCTTCTGGCTCTGATGTCCTCAGCTCTGTTTAGGGTTATGTCATTGTTACCCCCGGGGCAGCCTGGGGCATTGACTAGCTTATGGACCTGGTAACATCCATACCTTCCTGCAATAGTTTAAAGCAAAGTTTAGGGATTCCTAGTCAAAGCCAAATTAACTTTGGTTTCTAGAGTCCACATGTCCAGGGGACAGACATGACACAAAATTTCTAGAGAACCCAATGTTTCTGGCCTTCTCGCCATTCAAGTCTGTACTTGGTATCATAAATGTATGGGAACCTCATGTTGGTGAGGGGTTGCTTAGCTATGGAAACTCAACGATTGGATGAACATATTTGACATTCTCTTCAGTAAGGTTGAGCTGATCTTGAGTTTTCAGGATCGATTTTAAAATTCAATTTCCGATCATTTTACAGCCGATCGCAATCGTGAAATTTGTTCAATCGCCGATCGGGATCCAATCTTTCCCCATCCCTCAACCTTGATTGTACATTATATACTGTAGACGGGGGGGTGGGGGGGGGGGTGAGCTGATCTTGAGATTTCAAAATCTGATTTTCGATCATTTTACAGCCGATCGTGAAATTTGCTCAATCGCCAATCAGGATCCAGTCTTTCCCGATCCCGATCACTCAACCCTGATTGTATATTATATATACAGTAGGGTTGAGCCACTCTTGAGATTTCAAAATCCAATTTTAGATCATTTTCCAGCCGATCCCAATCGCGATTGTGAAATTTGCTCGATCGATCGGGATCCGATCTTTCCCAATCCCCAATCTCTCAACCCTACTCTCCAGATGAAATTTAGAAAAGACGTAGGGGCCGATTCACTCAGAATCTTCACCATATAAATTTCTGTCAAAGCAGATAGCAGCAAAAGCTCCAGATTCACGACAAGGAGCAAATCCTCCACCACAGTAAAAATGCAAGACGCAAGAAGATGGAAATATTAGAACATTGTTTCTTCTACTGACCCAGAAACAAGGGGCAAACCTGCCCAAGAAATTGCCCTGGAAGGGACAAAAATCCCTGCGGACCCCTTGTGGTGATGTAACTGGATCAATGTCACCTAAATAGACAGATTGTGGCACACGTTATAGAAACCAACTCCGTGACACCAAGTTGGACCCATTCTACGACCACATTTTGGTGAGATTGTAGGGATGTGTGGATTCCATCTATCTTCAGCGACTGGAGGATCTGAAAGAGCGGACCCTACTATTCAGAGTTATAACGGCCATCCAACGAAGCGCCAGGTCCATAGTTATGCCTTGTATTAGTCGGAGAGGAAGTGTTTTTATTCAATTTCAGGCAAGAAACCTCCCGATGACCAGACTTTGTGTAATAATTTATAATATTCGCCTCCGCTCACCTTCTCTTCTCTTCCCACGCATGTCATGCAGGACTTCTGATTGTGTACCGAGTGGACAGGGAGTTATTTACATAGCTTGGATTATCGCCCTCAATAAATCTAATGAAATTCACATGACCGTGTACATCTCCGAAACAGACGCAGGAACGAGGACAGACTGCCACAATGCTGCCATTGATCTGACTATGTGACGTTCGCCTTAGCAGCTGCAAAAACAGGGCATTGCTTCAAAATTTCCCAAACCCAAGGCTACTATCCATTTTTTTCAGCAGCTTTTAATAAAAAGCCAGAATCAACAATCAAAAATAGTCTACGATATTTTGTTTAGTTCTAACCCGCTGCTGCAGAGAAGTTTAGGTTTCGTTTGAAGACATTGTACCAAGGTGGATGCCAGGGAACGTACATGGCATGTTGCTGTTTGCATTCTGTAGACCATGGCTTTAACTCTTCCGAGAGATAATCTACATTCCACGTGAGTCATGCCGACTCCATACTTTGGCTAACCACAACAAAAGAGTCCTATACGAGCTATTGATGAGCGAGCGGTGAATCAAAAAATAAACTAAGCCTCTTAAGAAGGCAATGTGCTTCCTGGTAAATAGTGGGAAAGGCCTTTGAAGTCTTCACCATAAGCTTTATTACAAAAAAGCAAGTTTCCTTCTCCAGAACTAAGATCTCGAAGACTCTAAACCAGCCTATATATAGACAGGACATCCATGACCTTACAACATATGACCTTACATATATGTGGAAAGACGTATACTGACCATGAACTGACTGAGTGGCCAAAAAAATATTCTCCAAAGTGCCTCAAAGAGACAGATATGGCACAATGTACAAAAAGTAGTCCGAGACACTCCCCTGCTCTTGGATGGACTAGCTGAGTAAATGTACACAGGGTAGTCTGAGACACTCCCCCGGCTCTGAGATGGACTAGTCGAGCACAATGTACACAGAGTAGTCTGAGACACTCCCCCGGCTCTGAGATGGACTAGTCGAGCACAATGTACACAGAGTAGTCTGAGACACTCCCCCGGCTCTGAGATGGACTAGTCGAGTACAATGTACAAAAAGTAGTCTGAGACACTCCCCCGGCTCTGAGATGGACTAGTCGAGTACAATGTACAAAAAGTAGTCTGAGGCACTCCCCAGGCTCTGAGATGGACTAGTCGAGCACAATGTACACAGAGTAGTCTGAGACACTCCCCCGGCTCTGAGATGGACTAGTCGAGCACAATGTACACAGAGTAGTCTGAGACACTCCCCCGGCTCTGAGATGGACTAGTCGAGTACAATGTACAAAAAGTAGTCTGAGACACTCCCCCGGCTCTGAGATGGACTAGTCGAGTACAATGTACAAAAAGTAGTCTGAGGCACTCCCCAGGCTCTGAGATGGACTAGTCGAGCACAATGTACACAGAGTAGTCTGAGACACTCCCCCGGCTCTGAGATGGACTAGTCGAGTACAATGTACAAAAAGTAGTCTGAGGCACTCCCCCGGCTCTGAGATGGACTAGTCGAGTACAATGTACAAAAAGTAGTCTGAGGCACTCCCCAGGCTCTGAGATGGACTAGTCGAGCACAATGTACACAGAGTAGTCTGAGACACTCCCCCGGCTCTGAGATGGACTAGTCGAGTACAATGTACAAAAAGTAGTCTAAGGCACTCCCCAGGCTCTGAGATGGACTAGTCGAGCACAATGTACACAGAGTAGTCTGAGACACTCCCCCGGCTCTGAGATGGACTAGTCGAGTACAATGTACAAAAAGTAGTCTAAGGCACTCCCCCGGCTCTGAGATGGACTAGTCGAGTACAATGTACAAAAAGTAGTCTGAGGCACTCCCCCGGCTCTGAGATGGACTAGTCGAGTACAATGTACATAGAGTAGTCCGAGACACTGCCCCCGGCCCTGTGATGGACTAGTCGAGCACAGTGTAACAAAGTCATTTAACGACCCATTATACATTTATTGTAGCATTTTTATTGCAAACTGGGGGGCCATTTAAGCTATAAGGGGTGCAATTAGAGGAACTGAGGCATCTACCTGACCCCCCCCCCCCCCCCCTCCCCTTGTTGCCCCTTTCCTTGCAGTACCGTTGGTTGCTGTGATTTGGAGACGAGTTGTTTTCTCCTTTATTGCCTTATGTTGCAATGTGGTGGGATAAGACCCTGCACAGATGTAGGCCACCCAGAGGGCTTCAACTTTTGCCCGGGCTCCTCTCTGTTCAAGGGATAGTCGGTGTAAGGGCTAACATCGGCCTAGGCAAGGTTATTTTTGATGGCAAGAAGTGTGCAAAACTTTTCTTGCCATCAAAACATTAAACCCCTTATGTTTAGCAAGTCCTAAATCAGCACTGCGCTCCCTTCATGACAGATTAGAGGGGAGGTCTAACAACTGGTTAATTCCAGTCATTGTAGAGAGAGAACTTTGAAGGGGCGACAGGGGGTCAGATAACAAGACCACCTGGTTGACTTAGTTGGAGAACACTGGGCTGTTGCCTCTATCTCTCCATTCACATTAGTATTGTGACTTGCGCTGATACAGAAATCATAAAATTTCAGGTAATTCTTATTTTTCAGCAGGGTGTTCTGGCTGCCAAAGAAGTGTGAACAGAGCCTTACCGTCACTTCTTCGGCTGACTGAGAGCAACCTGTATCAAACTGAGCAGCACTGTGCAACGTATTTTTTTCTACAGAGAGGGGAACGTTGTGTTAATGGAATACTCTGTGCATCTGTCTATTTCTTACAATGTGAGACATAAACAGGGAAAGGAGGATATGGAACGTTTTCTGTGGCACACATTGCTAATGTGAGCGTTACGTTCTCTGATTCATGGCAGTATCTATGGAACAGCATGTAAAATATTATCTGATAACACATGGCTCTTTTCACAAGTGAGGGGAACAAGTGGACACATGGTGCGGTTTATGTAATGTACAGCCTATAAGTTGTAAGGTAGGAGGGTGTTGCGCAAGGACTTGAGACGCCATATACCGCCACCCGTTGGCGTCCCCTGTGCACATGTTTACCTTCATAGCACTTGCAGCAATGGAATATTTGGATTTTGCATCGAGCCAGGCCAGACATGTGAGAGAGCGCCCATGTGAAATTTTGGCAGGAGGTTTGTGCAGTATATTACATGGCAGGATTGCCCTGGAGGCTTGTTTATCTGCTTATTGAATTTGTCCTTTGTAGTACAGGATCCATATTATCCCGACGTCTACCCCACGTCTCTCAGCTTTTGGTAGGTACAATAAACACCAGCAAGAATTTCTCTCTGTATTAAACCCTTCAGGGCATCCCAGCTACTGCGAAGCGAGACACAAATGTTGCATATACAATCGTGTCCTAATATACTGCAATGTAGGCTCAGAAATTGCTCCATTTATGAATATAAACCATATCACAGCACAGAAGCAGCAGGGAGCCTGTCAGCAGAGCTAACTGATAGTACAGCAACAAAGAGCTTGTCAGCAGAACTAATAGCAGAGCCTGTCAGCAGAACTAACTAACAGTAGAGCAGCAGAGAGCCTGTCAGTAGAACTAATAGCAGAGAAGCAAAGAGACTGTCAGTAGAACTAACTGATAGTAGAGTAACAAAGAGCCTGTCAGCAGAGCTAACTGATAGTACAGCCACAAAGAGCCTGTCAGCAGAACTAATAGCAGAGCAACAAAGAGCCAGTCAGCAGAACTAACTAATAGTAGAGCAGCAGAGAGCCTGTCAGCAGAACTAACTAATAGTAGAGCAGCAGAGAGCCTGTCAGCAGAACTAACTAATAGTAGAGCAGCAGGGAGCCTGTCAGCAGAGCTAACTGATAGTACAGCAACAAAGAGCTTGTCAGCAGAACTAATAGCAGAGCAGCAGAAAGCCTGTCAGCAGAAATAACTAATAGCAGAGCAGCAGAGAGCCTGTCAGCAGAACTAACTGATAGTAGAGTAACAAAAAGCCTGTCAGCAGAACTAACTAATAGTACAGCAACAAAGAGCCTGTCAGCAGAGCTAATAGCAGAGCAGCAGAGAGCCTGTCAGCAGAACTAATAGCAGAGAAGCAGAGAGCCTGTCAGCAGAACTAACTAATAGTACAGCAACAAAGAGATTGGGAGGCAATTTAGAAGACTTCACACATGCTGCAGAGTCTTAAGCTAACCATCTTCCCTATCACAATATTCCCTTCAACCCAGGAAGAGTACTTAAGAATTGGAATCATCATAGACAACCCCAGATGGGGACTTAAGAATTGGAATCTCACAGAAAACGTGGTGAGATTCCCAATTCCCCCCCAAAAAAATACTGCCAACTCTTCAGGAGTATACGTTGCTTCAGTGTAAAAGGAGCGTCCTGACATTTCAGAAGCCACCCAAAAATCCATAATCCATGAACGTTTCTGTAGGTGGTGTAGTAATGCTGGGTCACCAGACTTCTCTCTAGCATCCAAGAACACATTTAATGGATATTACCATACCTATGTCAATAGGGAATGGTCCATAAAATGGTGGCATGGTCTTAGAAAAGACTGCATGTGCATATGGACAAAATAATATTGCCGTGCTTAGGTCAGATCTCTGAAGGACATGGCAAGTACTTTATGCATAAAGCACGACCCAGATGGGTCCGTCAATGGATGGACTGCTCCACTGTGGCTTGTGGCCGGAGAGGCACAGTTCTCGTTCCAGAGGCCCCATCATTCAATGAACGACAACCACATTATACATGGATGGACAAGGGTTACCACATCAAGAGCAGCGCTGTGTCAGTAAGTCTCCTCCTTGGCTAATATAACAAGAACCAATATCAGAGATCCCCGCCCCCCCAACTATACATCCTAATCAACAAACCCTTTAAGCCTCCTTGTTAGTGCACTTGCCATCCCTAACCTTGCACATAGTGTACACGGACAATGAGGACCTGTGTAACTTGAGGGTCCTCAGTCTTCTGAAGCAAGTCTAGCTTGTAAATGAGACGTATGATTCTATAATAGACTCTTTGAGAGCGCTTTCCCAGCAGCTTTGATATTATGAACATCAACGAGAAATGTGATTATGTTCCAGGTGTCTGAATGAAACAAAAAAGATGTATACATATATACAAGGACAGCTTGCATTACGGCTCTATCGTTTAAGCAGCTGAATAGAAAACCATGAGCAATATCACTAGCATGCATTTTCTATGCCACAAAAGAAAAGATCTAATGGTAGCAATATGATTTAGACGGCGCTCGGGAGGGCGATCATTTTCATAGTAAACAAGTATAAGAGAATACACGAGAGCTGGAGGATGGAGCACAGACGAGAGCACTGAGCTGGAAGTACAAGGAAATAAGACCCGCAACAATGTGTGCAAATGGCTACAAACCCATCATCTAGTCGTACACCATAGAAGTGCCAAATACCATCAGGCAATCGGTGGACCTGGAGTATAGCCGCCATCATTTAGACAGAATGGACAATGGGCCATAATGCAGCTCAGCGAGGGTATGTTCGCACGGCGGAAAATGGATTCCGCGTGTGAACATACCGCGCGGCGAGCCGTGACAGAATGCTGATGAAGTGTACCGGCATCCCGTTCCGGACTAGGCCCAAATGAATAGGCCTAATCGGGAGGGAGTCCCGCGGCAAGATAGGTCATCTCGCTTTTTTTTCTGCTACTAGATAGCAGAAAAAAGAAGCGAGTGGCTCCTTTGAAGTCAATGGGAGCGATTTTGGATTTTGAGGCGGATTCCACGTTAAAATCTGCTGCCAAAATACTCCGTGTGAACGAGCCATAAGGCAACAGTTTTTACACCAGGACAATCTTACAGTCAGGTTTCATCTCCAATCTGATCCTGTGTAAGATAGCCATGTAAGCCAGGGTTGTGGGGCAGCACCAAAAATGACTGCACCCCACTCCTCTGTGGCCAGTGGTGAACAATCTATTACATATAGGGTCAGGGTCATCCTTCCCGGGGACGTCATGTATTCCTTGATCTCAGGAAGGATAAGCTACTGCCGGAGGAGTTCCCTACAGCGGACATACAAGTCTGGCTGAGCTGAATAGTGATGTTGGGATATATAGCTGATTTGGCATCACAACAGTACGTGTACGGCCCGCTTGAAGAGGACGAGCCATGTCCATATCACAACAGAGATATGCGTGTATGTAGAAGGTACAACATAAGAAAGACACCTTGAAATTTTATGTTGGAGAAAACTTTCCTAGTTATTGATTAAATAAGGCCAAACCTTTCCCAAAAGCAGAATGGGCGCTTACTAATTCAATCCAATATCACGACATGCCAGCCAAAGACTTGACAGGCTGAAACGGACGCAACCCTGGATGGCACATAGACACGTACAGGACAAACATCTCATGATACTGTGTTGCCAAGTCATGTCTTTTGAAAAGCCGCTCATCTCATGAAACACCCAGATCTAGACCTGTCCAGTCAAGAGGAAGACTAAGGAAGGACATGTCGGTAACTTCACCAGATGGAGCTGTCTAAAAAAGTAAGTTATCATCAGGAAATATGGAGGGAGAGAAGAGAAGACTAACAGAATAGTAGAAGAAACTCACACCAAGAAATGGTCCGGCACAGATGACGTCACATCATAGACATGTATGAAGACCCAGAAGGAGAACATTCTGGAGACACCCTGGTTGTAGGCTCAGCAAGAGCTGAAATCTCCTTGTGTCCCTGCTATCGGAGCTGAGCTGATTCGTTGCGGCTGTGTCTGTCTGTTCAGCTCCGCATCATTTTAATACTACACAAAGTAACTACTACTAAAATAAAATTCCAATCGGTGTCCACAAGACATTAAATGCTTATAAATGGCGGACTATTTGCCGGTCAGTAAGGACTGCGAGGTCTCAGAAGACATTTCCTTCCACTTGCACGGACTCCACTGACAGATGTTTTTTAAACACTTACATGAGGCAAAGATAAGGAGGGAGACGAAGTGTTTCTTCCTGGAGAATGACACTTAATCTATGAAGCTTGGATACCGACAGATGGAAGAAATATTCCCCCTCAAAAATAAAATAGAATCTAATAATGATTAGACAAATGGTATCACGGGCTGAATCTACGGCAGAGCCGATCATGAACACGAGCGACAATAACCACGGAAGGGATCTGTCACTAGACGAGGGGGAAAGGAGAGGAATGGCGTCTATTGTACAGGCTGAAGGGGATGTGATCCCACCACTGCTGCTCCCTACCCCATGGTGGTCCCATTATATTGTCAGTGTTACCCCCAGGTTACGTAAACGCAGCAAAGCCAGGAGTGTATTAAGTATAGGGGAGAAGTAGAAGAAGCTTCCTAGATAATTCTCATTCTTTTTGACTCAAAAAAACCACAACCAAATCTGCAACAAAAAAAGATGCATTTCCGCACCATGGGGCCTCGGCCTTATCCCCCCCACCCCCACCCCACACACACTCCTGTTATTAGCAGAAAATTCTTGTATAGAGATCCATACAGCGTAACCAATCCTGCACCTAAATTCTGAAATCTATGAGCAGTACAATGTTACTGAATGGGGTTGTAAAAAAATTCTGCAGTATACTCTATATGTTGTAAAAAAAAAATCAGCATGTTCTATTTATTTTTAAAAAAAATCTGCAGCACATCTCATCTGTTATAAATAAAGCTGCAGTATTCCCTATATATTGTAAAAAAAAAAAAAAAAAAAAAAGGAAGTCCTATCTGGTATAAAAATGTGAAGCATGCCATAGATATTATACATATGAAGAGCTCAACGTAAAAATGGCCTAAGTCCACATTTTGTCATATTTCAAATTATTACCTAGAAAGCTTCTTTGTACCTCGTTCTATGCATTGGGTTTACAAGGTACCTAGGATTAATGACCTAAGTCCATATATTTCAATGCAGAAGAATTTACATTCAATGGAATAATGGCCTAAGTCCAATACAAACTTACTTACTTCACTCTCGTTGGTCATTTTTTCATTGAAATCGTGACTTCCGGTCTGTTGTTTATATTAGTGTAAAAACTTTGTCTTATTGTTTAAAAGGCTCTAAATCGACTTTTGCACATATTTAGCGCCGAAAAGGGAGGCAGGTAATTATTATTCTTCATCGTTTAATAATTTTTACGGTATATTTGACGATATTAGCATAAGATTGCACTTAAGCCGACTGCTGCGGCAACCATAAAGATACGTGTGCTGTAGCGCCTTCGATGTGTAAGCCATATTTAGGATGTGCCTTTATTTCTGTTATGCAATTATTATTATTATTATTATTATATAATAAATAGTAGTAATTAATTAATAATATTAAATAAATAATATATATATATTTATACATGAAGCTGCAATTTTTTTAATAAATAATACAATTTATGATTAGGATTAACGGTGTTCATTAGCTGATTACATTGGATAGATATATTCCACAATAATGCCCGTTTGCTTTAGGCTAAAACTTTAAATTTCGTTTTTCTCACAATATTGATTTTTGGACTTAGGCCATTTTTCCGTTGAGCTCTTTATATATATATATATATATATATATATATATATATATATATATATATATATATATATATATATATATATATATATATATAAAAAAAAAACCTAGCTGTCCTATTTAATAAAAAAAAACTCTGTACCATGCCCTATATATTAAAAAAATCAACAGAATGCCCAATATATTATTTAAAAAAAATCTACAGCATGCTCAGTTTTCTAAACAAAAAAAAAAAAAAAGAGGCAGCGTGCCCTATTTAATATAAAAAAAAAATCTGCAGCGAGGCCAGTTTTCTAAAAAAAATAAATAAATAAAAAATGCACATATCCTATAAATTTTAACAGCTTTGCAGCATTCCCTATAGGTTGTAAAAAAAAAAAAAAAAAAAATCAGCATGCTCTATCATAAAAAAAAAAAATCTGCAGCATGCCCTATTATAACAAATCTGCAGCATGCCCTGTTATAAAGAATTTGCTGTATGCCCTATCTGTTATTTAGAAAAACTCTACACAATGCCCGATGTACTGTAAAAACTCTGCAACATGCCGTCTATTGTAAAGAAATATATAAAAAAAAAAAAATCTACCTCGTCCTGTCCATTACAAAGAATATGTCCTATCTGCTATAAAAAAAAATATAACCTGCAACATGGCCTATTATAAAAACTCTAATCTACAAAAAATCTGTAACATGTCCTATCTGGTTCAAACAATCTGCAGCATGCCATATTTATTGCAAATAATTTGCAGCATCCCCTATAATAAATAATCTGCAGCATCCCCTACCTATCTGCAAACAATCTGCAGCATACCCTATAATAAAAAAATCTGCAAAGCATCTGTAATATGTCATATCTGAAAAAAAAATCTGCAATATGTCCTATTTTGAAAAAAAAAATGCTGCATGCTCTATTATAAACATATCTGCAGCATGCCCTATTTATTGCAAATAATCTGCAGCATCCCCTACCTATCTGCTGCATGACCTTTGTTGCAAATAATCTGCAGCATACCCTATTTATTGCAAATAATCTGCAGCATACCCTATTTATTGCAAATAATCTGCAGCATCTCCTACCTATCTGCTGCGTGACCTCTGTTGCAAATAATTTGCAGAATCCTCTATAATAAATAATCTGCAGCATCCCCTACCTATCTGCAAACAATCTGCAGCATCCCCTATAATAAATAATCTGCAGTATAATTTATGTTGCAAAGCGCCTGTAACATGCCGTATCTGAAAAAAATCTGCAATATGTCCTACTTAGAAAAAAAAATGCTGCATGCTCTATTATAAAGATACCTGCAGCATGCCCTACCTATTAAAAAACTGCAGCATGACCTATTTTAAACAATCTGCACCATTCCCTATTACAAAATATCTGCAGCATGTCCTATCTATTAAAAAAAATCTCAAGCATGCATTATCTATTGTAAAAATTGCACCACGTCCTATCATAAAAAAATATACAGCATGTCCTTTCTATTGTAAAAAAAATAAATAAATTTGCAGCATGCCCTATCTAGTATGACAATCTTATAGCATGTCATATAATAAGACTCTATTCTAACAATCCTACAGCCTGCCCAATTCTAAAATCTCTACAAGCCCTGTTTGGTGGATTTTCGCAGGGGATGTTATTTATTGCAACGCAATGTGTGAAATATTTTACAATTTACATTTCATTGCAGATTTTTGTTCAGATTTTCATGTTTTGATCTAAAACAATCTGTTTGGTGACAAATTTCCTTTCAAGGGTTATTTAACAAATATAACTTAATCTCGCTACGGATGAACATTCGATATAAAATACACATCGGGTTTGGCTGCCTTGGTGTCCAAATGATGTAGGCTGGGGCTACACAGTGACTTTGGAAGTAACACTCTGGTGCGTCCAAAGACCTCCATGTTGCCCTGCAACTCCTTTACTAATATATAAGGCAGTGGCGTCGCATGGAGACTTCAAAGGTGATGCAATTATGACTTCTAATTACAAAAAGATAGACCCCCGACTGGATTTTTTTGTGACCAAAAGTCGCAGTCGCGGCACTCTCGGGGTCGCAGTGCAACTCCATTGCAGCCACAGACACTATGTAACTCTAGCCTCATTCCTGATAGAATTATTAGGCAAAAAAAAAAAAATCACAAATGCAAGAATCTTTTTTTTATGTAGATTGTGAGCTCCACATAGAGATCACAATGTACATTTTTCCCCTATCAGTATGTCTTTGGAATATGGGATGGAAATCCATGCAAACACGGGGAGAACATACAAACTTCTTGTAGATGGTTTTGCCCTTGGCGGGATTTGAATACCAGGACTCCAGCGCCGCAAGGCTGCAGTGCTAACCACTGAGCCACTGTGTGGCTCCTTCAAATGCAAGAATTTGAGCCAAAGTTGAAGTGGATTGATCAGGAAGGAGCAGTATAAGTTTTGGCTTATAAATTCATGGCTTTGGCTTAAAAAAATTGTGACAAAAGCTGCTTAGAGTGTTAAAAATAAAGGGGATCTAAAGTGAATATAGATGATTTTAAACTCTCTCCATAATGTACAAACACAACAGAGACACACACAAGCGCCCTCCCTTCCTTCCTTCCCCTTCCTTTTGGCTGGACATGTCCAGATATGGGGGTCATGAGATGATCGGCTTTTCAAAACAGCATGATTTTGTAATATTCGTATACAGTATATGCCTATGCAAAGCGACAAGTTGTCAAGGATTTAGTTATAATATTGCGACATTGTGTTGAATTGACGTCATAAGAAACTGGAGACTTTAACCAACTCCAAGGTAAGGTAAAGGTGGACACATTGCTACTGACTTCACCCTCCCTGTTGCCAGGGCTTGGCTAAGTATATCGGGAAGTAAAAACCAACCCTGCACCTGGGCAGCTTTGGAGAGTGGCAGAAGATTGTGTTGGTAAGTCAGGGGTATAGCCAGGTGGGAGCCTTGGCCAGAATACTTATAGAAGATACTAGGACAGCAAACTTAAGTTCTGCCATGGGTGCAACAAAATCTAGTTCCAGTTCTGGGTAAGTGCCGTGTTTCTCTGAAATAAGACAGGGTCCCAGCCACTCTATCCAGGTCAAAGGGAACCCTGGAGAGAGAGACAATTCCGACCTCTACTACATACAAACTGGAGTGCGACTCAGGGGACTCAGACCAATTATCAATGTTCCCAATTCCTCATATGGGGTAACCTTTTGTTCCTTAAGTACCCCTTTAACCCCATCTAGATCAGTGGGATGAGAAATCTGACCTTGACCCCGTCTTTCTGCCAGTCCAGACCCCGCGATACGACTGAAGCTCTCGTCACTTAGAAAGGAAGATAAAACAAGGCTGAGGCAAACAATGCCCCGCCATGGAGCCGGAGAAGTGATGCACTTTGTCAATTTTCACTTTTGAGCAATTAGGGATTCAGGCCATAAAACGAGCTTGCATTTTTAATGATTATTAAAAAATGGAAAGATTCATTAGTAATTGTCATTACACTAAAGAGTCGCCATTACTAACAAACAGAACAATATCTCAGTGTAATAACCGCGCTGCTTGATAGACGTGCAAACACATAATCAGTTTTATAGCCAAAGTAGAAGAAAAAATATCATTATTATTATTGTGATGTTACCCGTCCAAGTCCCATCATAATAAGGAAATGTAAATACACAAAATAAAAGAGGATCGGGGGAGAAAGCGAGGCTTCGTCTGATAAACAATGGCTTCTAGAATATCCCTCCACATCATCGCCCTTATACACAGAGAGAGGAGATCAATCACAGCCCTATATACATCAGAGGGGTAGGGCAGGAACCGGATGGGTATGGGGTTGCTCCACGATGGCAGGTGTCGGGGGCAGGGGGGATATAAAGAAGTGGAAGGTGAACTGCCCGTTCCTTCTCTTATCGGGGACACAAACAACCACCAGCCGGGGGTCTTAGGGAGTGACTTACCCCCGGTCAGGACTCAAACACCAATTGGACAAGTTGGACATTCACACCCACTTTATCCTCATCATTGGGGGACCTAGAAGTTGGACCGCAAGCAATCTGACACTTAGAGGGGTTGTCCATTTTTAGACCAATATTCAGAGACCATGGACTGATTTGGGCAGTAAGTAGAGATCTAAAACATCAGGAGGAATGGATACAGAAATTATAATGGAAAATTTTATCATTTTTTTATTGTACAAACAAAACATTTGTCTCTCGATATTGGTCTGAAAGTGGCCGAGCCCTTTCATCCCTATCTAGTGGGTTCATGGCACATCCCCTACAACTAAAGTATAGCGCTCAATGTCAAGCTGCTGCCTCAAAAGCTCACAAGATAGCATATTGTATTGGAAGGATCAGAACTTCAAGAAAAGGAGATTTCCTGCAGTTGCTTCTTGAAGATGCTGTTGTAGTTTCGGACACTGGGTCATAAGACAGGAAACAAAATTAAAGGGGGGTATTGAAGGTCTCAGTTATGAAGGAAAGAGGTGCATGTACTAAAGAGAATGATGAAAACCGCTACACAAACGGCCCCAAGTCTAGACCGGTGCAAAAATTAGACATTTCTACAAGAAATTTGCTGCATGTGACTATAGACTTCAACCAAATGCAATTGAGAAAGTCAAAAACCAAACCCCAAATCGCCAGACTCCACAAACAGGAAGATTTCATTTTGCAAGGTTGAAACGTACCCAAAGACGGTATCTACAGTATCTAAGCAGTCTCTTCAGCTGTGGGTTGTCTGAGCTTCTATTGGCTCCATGAACACCTTGAGAAGACACTGAGAAGCTGCACCCTTTATTCAGGGCAAATACCCAAACTTGGACGCCCATTGTGCATGTTCTTATTGTTTGCATTCAGCCAAAAATAATGGCTGCTACATGGCCGGCACTGGCAGACTTTACAGAGGAAGAAAACGAGTAATTCTATGAATGTTGTGTCCTCCAGAATAAGATAAATGTATCAGAATATCAATAATAAAAGCCCCAATATAACCATCTGCAGGCATAAGGGCGTAATACACAAGATGTCAGAAAGCATCGGGTCAGTAAGGTACAGCCGGGCTATGAGTGAGTGCACTGGCACCTGAAGGGTGGAGAAAGGTCATGTATAATGCAAGAGCCAGTCATCCAGAGCTAAGCGCCAACGTGAATATTTTGGAGTTGGTGAGATGCATGAATTATCATCAGTAAAAAGAAATCCTAAAATTTTGGGTATTCGCAGTAATAACATTAAAAAAAAAAAAAACAGACCGACAATTCCAAATAAACGTTTCAACAGAATATTGCACCAAAAAATGTATATTACCCCAGACCGAAGATGGACAGAATAGACTGGGGTGTCTAAATGTATAATCACCCCTGTACACAATGTTATAGTTTATATAGAGAGAATGAATGGACATAAAGAGCAAAGTCATTGGCTACATACATTACATTACTTATCCTATATTATACTCCAGAGCTGCGCTCACTATTCTGCTGGTGCACTCCCTGTGTACATACATTACATTACTTATACTGTATTATACTCCAGAGCTGCGCTCACTATTCTGCTGGTACAGTCACTGTAGATACATTACATTACTTATCCTGTATTATACTCCAGAGCTGCGCTCACTATTCTGCTGGTACAGTCACTGTGTACATACATTACATTACTTATCCTGTATTATACTCCAGAGCTGTGCTCACTATTCTGCTGGTACAGTCACTGTGTACATACATTACATTACTTATCCTGTATTATACTCCAGAGCTGTGCTCACTATTCTGCTGGTGCAGTCACTGTGTACATACATTACATTACTTATCCTGTATTATACTCCAGAGCTGTGCTCACTATTCTGCTGGTGCGGTCACTGTGTACACACATTACATTACTTATCCTGTATTATACTCCAGAGCTGCGCTCACTATTCTGCTGGTGCGGTCACTGTGTACATACATTACATTACTTATCCTGTATTATACTCCAGAGCTGCGCTCACTATTCTGCTGGTACAGTCACTGTGTACATACATCACATTACTTATCCTGTATTATACTCCAGAGCTGCGCTCACTATTCTGCTGGTACAGTCACTGTGTACATACATTACATTACTTATCCTGTATTATACTCCAGAGCTGCGCTCACTATTCTGCTGGTACAGTCACTGTGTACATACATTACATTACTTATCCTGTATTATACTCCAGAGCTGCACTCACTATTCTGCTGGTACAGTCACTGTGTACATACATTACTTATCCTGTATTATACTCCAGAGCTGCGCTCACTATTCTGCTGGTACAGTCACTGTGTACATACATTACATTACTTATTCTGTATTATACTCCAGAGCTGCGCTCACTATTCTGCTGGTACAGTCACTGTGTACATACATTACATTACTTATCCTGTATTATACTCCAGAGCTGCGCTCACTATTCTGCTGGTACAGTCACTGTGTACATACATTACATTACTTATCCTGTATTATACCCCAGAGCTGCGCTCACTATTCTGCTGGTACAGTCACTGTGTACATACATTACATTACTTATTCTGTATTATACTCCAGAGCTGCGCTCACTATTCTGCTGGTACAGTCACTGTGTACATACATTACATTACTTATCCTGTATTATACCCCAGAGCTGCGCTCACTATTCTGCTGGTACAGTCACTGTGTACATACATTACATTACTTATCCTGTATTATACTCCAGAGCTGCGCTCACTATTCTGCTGGTGCAGTCACTGTGTACATACATTACATTACTTATCCTGTATTATACTGCAGAGCTGCGCTCACTATTCTGCTGGTACAATCACTGTGTACATACATTACATTACTTATTCTGTATTATACTCCAGAGCTGCACTCAATATTGTGTTGACGGAGTTACTTCTTACAAATAAGATGTATTATGTTGCAGAGCTGTAGTCACAATTCTTCACCAGCACTGTGCTTGTCTCTGAGCTTTTTGAGCTCTGTATGTTGATCTGTAGTTATAAAATAAAAATTAAAATCTGCTGCCTGTAATGCTTATGCTGAGTTCACAATGAGTTTTTTGGACAAGATTTTGACGCAGATTCCGCCTCAGAATCGGCTTCCAAACAACGCCTCCTATTGACTTCAATGGGAGCCGTTCACTTCTTTTTTTCTGCTAGCAGTTTTTTCCCACTTGTGGAAAACAGAAGCGACTTGCCCTATCTTGGCACGGATTCCACGGCTGAATCAGTCTCGGTGTCCGCGGCGCAACGCTCCCTCCTGACTAGTCTCATTCGTTTGGGCCTAATCCGGAGCAGAACGCTGTGACTGGATGCCGATGCACTGGATGCCCCGGGAGGCGATTTTGGAGGCAGATTCTGAGGCGACTTCTGTGTGAACTCATCATTAGGGGGCAGTAAGAGGAGGAATTTGGAGAGGATTTTGAAGCCGATTCTGCCTCAATCTAAATTCTAGAATCTGCCTTCCATTGGTTTCAAGGCGACGCTGCAACCGATGACATCACTCTCCGCATTTTCCAAATAAGACAAACATTGGGAACCCGGAGGACGGCAATGCTCCTACTTTTTTTTTTGCATTCTTTTTTTTTTTTTCCATTGTACCAAAAACATTCCCTCTTAGGAATAAAAAAAAAATATGGAACCGGAAGACGAGAAGCTGCGGAGAAAAGTAAAGACAAAGTAACAGAAAAACAGAAGGGAAAAAAAAAAAACAACCTCGACGAAACATCCTCGTCTGATGTAATCACAGGCTAGTTCTGAAATTGTCTGCAAAAACTGAAAAATTGTTGGAAGCCAAAACATACACAGAGCTTCCTATCTGTAATCAGAGCCTTCATTTCTGCTCATTACGATCTCATGAGCACATTAAGATGTTATTAGCATTAATTACTTTGGAGCATCTATGCATGAGCAGTGACAGACATGCGTGCTGATGCGGCGCTGCTGCCGGAGAGTAGCGACGTTATTATATCCTTGCGTTTTGCTTAGAAAACATGTGAAAACATTGCTGGCAACACAAATTAACTAATCTCGCATAAGGAAAATAATAAACTGATTGCAGGAGCTAATAAGAAACAAATACAAACAGTCACCAGCCTGCGCGACAATACACCGCGCCCGCACCGCCCCTCGCCCCCTGACAGCCGGAGGAATGGCGACGAGGCCACAGGAGCAGGCAGGAGTATCGCCTCTCATCACAGCTGATGGTTTGGGAAATTTGTATTCTTTTTTTTTAATAGTACAAATAAAAGTAACAAAATAAAAAGCAGAACTAAACAGCCAAAGGGGCGACATGACCCCCATGGTCAGGGATTGTGTATGGATTCATAATAGGGCGCCGATATACTATATACTATGAGTGCACACTGAACCCCGAACACAGGGGGACACCGGAGTCTTCTTCTGATCGTCACCTGAGGTATTATGGAAGAAATCTCTGCAAAAAGATTTGCTTTAAAAGAGGGTCAACACCAGAATCCATTATATGAACCCAGATTAGGGTCACCAGAATCCATTATATAAACCCAGATTAGGGTCACCAGAATCCATCATATCAACCCAGATTAGGGTCACCAGAATCCATCATATCAACCCAGATTAGGGTCACCAGAATCCATTATATCAACCCAGATTAGGGTCACCAGAATCCATCACATCAACCTAGATTAGGGTCACCGGAATCCATTATATCAACCCAGATTAGAGTCACCAGAATCCATTATATCAACCTAGATTAGGGTCACCGGAATCCATTATATCAACCCAGATTAGAGTCACCAGAATCCATTATATCAACACAGAATAGGGTCACCAGAATTCGTTATATCAACCCAGATTAGAGTCACTAAAACCCAGGATATTAACCCAGATTAGAGTCACCAGAATCCATTATATCAACCCAGATTAGTGTCAACTGAATCAAAAAAAAAGTTTCCCCCCTTATTAATCTCTGCCTCTATTGCCAAGATAACGTCTTTTTTGACAATAAATGACCTCTTTGGGGCAATGACCACATTCTCATTGCTTCAAAGAGCTCCCTTACCCTTACCCCTGGTTCATATCTGCGTTGGTATTCTGTTTGAGGGGGGGGGGCATGTGGACTCCCCCGAACGGATTACCAACGCAGATGTGAATGGACCCTTACATATTGACAAAACCTACAACAGAGACAGCGACACACAAGTCAGTTTGATTCGGGAGGCCCTAACTTATCTGCGGGGCCGGGGTAATATTTTGGGTTCTGGGGTCACACTCGCTTTAAGGCAATAGGCAAACACGAATGAATCCGGTGAAGATTTGTAGATTTTCAGCATAGAGGTACCTGTGCATTTCATTGTAATTCTGCCATAAATCTGCTACAAAACTCCCTGCTTGTTTTCCATGGTGGTGGGTGCTGCGGATCCCACCCTATGCACAGAAACTCAGCGGAAAGAAACGGCAAGGAGGGGATTGTGCTACGTAACATTTGTAGCACCAGGTCTGTAAAATCCCGGGCTGCGGAGTCATTGTCAGAGCCGGGTGATGTCGAAAATAATGTACAGAATTTAAAATAGAATAATTATTATAGAATAAATTCTACAAGTGTCAATATCGTAGAGTGAATTCAATGTAAAGTTTGTTACACATCACACACACGGATTAATATTGTGTAACGAATTAGATTGCTTGTTACATATTATAGAATTGTTAATATTGTAAACTGTTAGATATTATATTAGTGAATGATTCATATTGAATAATTAGATGTGTAGTTACCTATATACTGTCACAGGGATCAATCATTGCATTATTAATGATATTATACAATTATGAATATTATTTAATTAGATGTATAATAGATTACATATTTACTATCATCGGAATCAATCACCGGGTTTGTAATTATATTGTAGAATTATTAACGCTGTATAATTAGATGTATATTCTGTTACATATTTACTGTCACAGGGATCCATCACTGGATTATTAATGAATTACAGGATCTTTAATTTTCTATAATAGTTGATGCTTTGACCCTTTAATATTTCTCTACACAACGTGCACATTTCTAGCGGACATAGATCCCTATTGTGGTGTAGGGACTTGCTGCAGCCTCATCCTAAATCACTTGTTCCCAGCACCTGTCGGGACCTTTATAAAGACTGGGGTACAATACGCCAGTCTTGGTACCCCCGCGCCCCTCTGTGTGCCTTAGACTCTGCACATTGATCTGTACCCATACTATTGTTATATTATAGGAGTTTATTACATTTCCATATGTCGCCAGATCTTTACCCCAATCATGTGGCAGAACCAATCCATAATGGAATCACGGTTCTCATAGAGGAGACTAGAAAACGGAACCACAAAGAGAAGGAACTGAAAGGAAAGTGTAGGGATCAATAGGTGACGAAAAGGTAATACAACATGTAAGTCAAGGCTGCTCCTTACTAATGGATGTAACAGGGATCACAAATGGAAGGAAAGCGGAATATTTCTCGGTGTTTGTAATGTTTTTCTTCTGCGCCCATTGTCCTAATAACTAATATTGCTATATCATTTAACCATATAAACCACACCCATTTTACTAACGATCTCAATCCCTATAAACCACACCCATTTTACTAACGATCTCAATCCCTATAAACCACACCCATTTTACTAACGATCTCAATCCCTATAAACCACACCCATTTCACTAACGATCTCAATCCCTATAAACCACACCCATTTTACTAACGATCTCAATCCCTATAAACCACACCCATTTCACTAACGATCTCAATCCCTATAAACCACACCCATTTTACTAACGATCTCAATCCCTATAAACCACACCCATTTCACTAACGATCTCAATCCCTATAAACCACACCCATTTTACTAACGATCTCAATCCCTATAAACCACACCCATTTCACTAACGATCTCAATCCCTATAAACCACACCCATTTCACTAACGATCTCAATCCCTATAAACCACACCCATTTTCACCAACAATCTCAATCCCTATAAACCACACCCATTTTCACCAACAATCTCAATCCCTATAAACCACACCCATTTTACTAACGATCTCAATCCCTATAAACCACACCCATTTCACTAACGATCTCAATCCCTATAAACCACACCCATTTCACTAACGATCTCAATCCCTATAAACCACACCCATTTTCACCAACAATCTCAATCCCTATAAACCACACCCATTTTTACTAACAACCTCAATCCCTATAAACCACACCCATTTTACTAACAATCTCAATAATAGTTTTACCCTACACCAGTAACCTATAATAGAGCCAACCTACAACATTATCCTACAATACAGCCAATTTACTGTCCTGCCCTATAACAGCGCTGACCTTTACCATCACCCTATAATGGAGGCAGCTCAGGACATTACTCTCACCCCAATGAACATGGACATGGCTGACTCCCAGCACTGACTAGACTGTCACTAGATCTGGTTATTATTACGATTCTTCCTGGACTTTCGGAGTCTTTTTTGGATTTTGGAGTCTTCTTGAATTGTTGCCATGCCAGATTAAGAAGGGGAAAAAAACAACAGCTCCCTTTACACCGCTCCAGATCTGCTACATCTGTCTCATGCCTCACTTTTGTACACAGAAGGAAGTGACAAATCACATGAAATGCGGGAAAACAAATTACAGATATATACGTGAAGCGTCGCTGCGAACATTTCTTGGAGAAACAGCAGAAAAGATCAACAGGTCACGTCTGAATCTGGAGAGGAGAGGGGCCATTTATTTCCAACAAGATGCTCCATATTCCGCAGACTGAATGACACAAACCAGTTTTATTCTGCAGAGGGATTTGTTTTTGTACCATGAAAAGGACATTCATGAAAACATGGAGGAATACTTTCAGAGGAAGCGCAATTCTTATTCTACGAGACCATTCATCTCAATTAGTGATCCGAAAACAGACCCTTCACCTTACCAGCGAGGCCAAGGTCATACGCCATTCGCTTTAGGTGTGCATTCTGGGGGTTGTAGTGGATAGGTGTTAAAGGTTGCTGACCCCTACCATAGTCCTTTGGTCATCAAATGTCGTACCCATAGTGACCTACTCCTGGTCCTCTGTTCCAAAATCAGGTCCTCAGATACATTCACTGCTGGCACTGATTGGGCCAGAGGCGGCTCACATGATGGCTATAGACAACCCCTGGTGCCAGAGACGGCTCACATGATGGCTATAGACAACCCCTGTTGCCAGAGACGGCTATAGACAACCCCTGGTACCAGAGGCGGCTCACATGATGGCTATAGACAACCCCTGGCGCCAGAGACGGCTATAGACAACCCCTGGTACCAGAGGCGGCTCACATGATGGCTATAGACAACCCCTGGCACCAGAGGCGGCTCACATGATGGCTATAGACAACCCCTGGCACCAGAGGCGGCTCACATGATGGCTATAGACAACCCCTGGCACCAGAGGCGGCTAACATGATGGCTATAGACAACCCCTGGCATCAGAGGCGGCTCACATGATGGCTATAGACAACCCCTGGTACCAGAGGCGGCTATAGACAACCCCTGGTACCAGAGGCGGCTCACATGATGGCTATAGGCAACCCCTGGCACCAGAGGCGGCTCACATGATGGCTATAGACAACCCCTGGCGCCAGAGACGGCTATAGACAACCCCTGGTACCAGAGGCGGCTCACATGATGGCTATAGACAACCCCTGGCACCAGAGGCGGCTCACATGATGGCTATAGAAAACCCCTGGCACCAGAGGCGGCTAACATGATGGCTATAGACAACCCCTGGCGTCAGAGTCGGCTAACATGATGGCTATAGACAACCCCTGGCATCAGAGGCAGCTCACATGATGGCTATAGACAACCCCTGGCACCAGAGGCGGCTCACATGATGGCTATAGAAAACCCCTGGCACCAGAGGTGGCTAACATGATGGCTATAGAAAACCCCTGGCACCAGAGGCGGCTAACATGATGGCTATAGACAACCCCTGGCATCAGAGGCGGCTCACATGATGGCTATAGACAACCCCTGGCACCAGAGGCGGCTCACATGATGGCTATAGACAACCCCTGGCACCAGAGGCGGCTCACATGATGGCTATAGACAACCCCTGGCACCAGAGACGGCTCACATGATGGCTATAGACAACCCCTGGTGCCAGAGGCGGCTCACATGATGGCTATAGACAACCCCTGGCACCAGAGGCGGCTCACATGATGGCTATAGACAACCCCTGGCACCAGAGGCGGCTCACATGATGGCTATAGACAACCCCTGGCACCAGAGACGGCTCACATGATGGCTATAGACAACCCCTGGCGCCAGAGACGGCTATAGACAACCCCTGGTACCAGAGGCGGCTCACATGATGGCTATAGACAACCCCTGGCGCCAGAGACGGCTATAGACAACCCCTGGTACCAGAGGCGGCTCACATGATGGCTATAGACAACCCCTGGCACCAGAGGCGGCTCACATGATGGCTATAGAAAACCCCTGGCACCAGAGGCGGCTAACATGATGGCTATAGACAACCCCTGGCGTCAGAGTCGGCTAACATGATGGCTATAGACAACCCCTGGCATCAGAGGCGGCTCACATGATGGCTATAGACAACCCCTGGCACCAGAGGCGGCTCACATGATGGCTATAGAAAACCCCTGGCACCAGAGGCGGCTAACATGATGGCTATAGACAACCCCTGGCATCAGAGGCGGCTCACATGATGGCTATAGACAACCCCTGGCACCAGAGGCGGCTCACATGATGGCTATAGACAACCCCTGGCACCAGAGGCGGCTCACATGATGGCTATAGACAACCCCTGGCACCAGAGGCGGCTCACATGATGGCTATAGAAAACCCCTGGCACCAGAGGCGGCTCACATGATGGCTATAGAAAACCCCTGGCACCAGAGGCGGCTCACATGATGGCTATAGACAACCCCTGGCACCAGAGGCGGCTCACATGATGGCTATAGAAAACCCCTGGCACCAGAGGCGGCTAACATGATGGCTATAGATAACCCCTGGCGCCAGAGGCGGCTCACATGATGGCTATAGACAACCCCTGGCACCAGAGGCGGCTCACATGATGGTTATAGACAACCCCTGGTGCCAGAGGCAGCTAACATGATGGCTATAGACAACCCCTGGCACCAGAGGCGGCTCACATGATGGCTATAGACAACCTTTGGCCTCAGTGGTGCGTATTGATAACAGTGACCAGCCGCAGCCATCTCCAGAGCTGTATTACCTATGGGGCAGCAAGTGTCAGCATTGAATGGAATAGGGTACCCAATAGTGGAACAGGGACATGGGGTTAGTGGAGTACTTTTTTTTTTATTTTAGCCTACCCCTGGCTCCCTCTGGTGTTTTCCATTTCCTTCCCTACTGTTCCATGTGCGGCCATGCCTACAGTTCATACTGCAGCGTCCCATCCACTTGAATGGAGTTGTGCTGCAGTAATATCAGCAGGCCCCAGAGGTAAGTCCCCACTGACCATTCTCCTAATGATAGACCATACCATTACATGATGGACATATCCCTGTAAGCATATACCTCAGCTTGTAGACCCCATAATACCTCAAACATGAGACAACTCTCCCTAGACAGGAGACTGCCCCCTATAGGGATTACGCCCCGGCCCTGGTCCCAGTTTGCCATTGAACAGAACCATCCAGTAATAGAATACAGTCATGTAATAAGTGGTGGTTCATCTATAACCTAAGATTAGCTCCGCTCTCTGGTAGTCCTGGCATTTAGCATTAATGCAGAATTAAAGGCAGTTCTATATTCAATGATTAAAACTGCTTTGCATGCAATTAATCATAATGAAATTACCATAACTCGCATACAGATTTGTGTGAGGAGGAAATTTACTTGCTGGTAAACAGTGAGGACCTGTCCTCCGAGAATAAAACTATTTCAGAGGTTACTGCAAGCGCTCATCGAAAATATTGTGTGAGCCGAGATTTATGTGGATAATAAAAGCTGCAAGAGATCAATTACTGGACGTACAGCCATATAGATATATAGCACATATATACTATCAGTCCTCTACCAATATATATATAGAGAGAGAGAGAGAAGAGATTATATGAGTTATCAAATGTCACACATCAATTTATCAAAACAATAGTTATATAACTGTATTATACTCCAGAGCTGCGCTCACTATTCTGCTGGTGCAGTCACAGTGTACATACATTACATTACTTATCCTGTATTATACTCCAGAGCTGCGCTCACTATTCTGCTGGTGCAGTCACTGTGTACATACATTACATTACTTATCCTGTATTATACTCCAGAGCTGCACTCACTATTCTGCTAGTACAGTCACTGTGTACATACATTACATTACTTATCCTGTATTATACTCCAGAGCTGCGCTCACTATTCTGCTGGTGCAGTCACAGTGTACATACATTACATTACTTATCCTGTATTATACTCCAGAGCTGCGCTCACTATTCTGCTAGTGCGGTCACTGTATACATACATTATATTACCTATCTGTAATGACTTCTGCTGGACAATACATGTTCATTATAGTTATAACACTGTATATGGTTATGTTCATATGGAGGAAAATGGATTCCACGTGTGAACATACCGTGTGGCTAGCCATCGCGACATTCCACTCCTGAAGTCAATGGGAGCCGTTTTGGCAGGGGAATTCGCTGCCAAAAAACTCAGTGCAAACATACCCAATATGTGACAGATCACAGATACAATGTATAAAATGGAAACAAGTAACCATGGCGCACACAAGTATGTTCTCTACTCCAAAAGTTACTTTGTTGCCAGTTCTGATAACTCTGCTTGGTTCCTAAACAACCAACAAAGAAATAATGAAAAAAAATTAAAACTTTTTTTTTTAACTCTAAACTTAAAAATATGGGAAAAACAAAAACAGATGATGATGAAAACACTTCTCGGGGACTCTGACTATCGCACTATTTGAGGATGTTGCTAATAACAGGCGACAGGTGCAGTTTAACAACACACATATTAAAAGCGTAGAGCCTCGAGGGCTGTGCGGATCGCCTCAGTGGTGTTCACATCGGCTCAGCAAGTTGACTTATAAGAAGATCACGTCTTATTTAGCCTATTTACGGTCAGGCGTGTATCTCCGTAAATTCAGCAACTTATGTGCAAGACCCCCAACGATTCCGGCAAATAATTTGGGAGATAAAGAAAATACAAAAACACACACACAAAAAATATTTTCTTAACCTAAATTCCTGTGTGGCCTCATCCATTTTCAATTACTCAATCATACAGCGTCCAGATCCCAGATGTAGACGCCGCGCACACGCACACCTACCTGCAAACACCTGCACAACAACCGGGGACGCGATGATGGCAAAGTGTTTGCACTAAACAAGTTACTACATTTATAGCAATTTAAGAAGGGGGTTTAGCCAAAAGCAAAGTCTATGGCCAGTCATACGCAGAGGCACCTGCCGGACAAATATCGGCCTAATCCAATCCCCATATCAACATGTAAAAAAACAGACAGATAATGTTCCATTACCGCCGCAGGTGAGAATAGAAGCTCCGATACCTCCAGGAATATTCTTATTACATAGAATCCAACATGTCTGACAGCAGGTGACAAATAGGTGGTGAAACCATTTGCAAAAACACCAGAAAAAAACAGGCACTCTTCCGAAGGTTTATGTATAAAATGTAACTTAATTTAAATTATTAAGAAAACAAAAAAAACACATACAAAATCCCCCTAAAAAACTCCTCCTCCTGAGTTCCTTTTTCAAGGCCTGTTCCGAAACGCGTTGGAATTTTTTAAGGGGATGTTGTATGTTTTTTTATTTTCTTAATAATTTAAATTAAAAGTTAAATTTTAAACATACACCTTCGGAAGAGTAGCCGTTTTTTTCTGATGTTTTTGCAAATTGTGTTGGAGACATTCTTTTGTCCTGAATGTGCCGTGCACCCTGAAGAAAAGCCATCACCTGCCGTGGCACCTAAGTGGTTTGGTTCGGAGCCGCTCCATAGGCCCTTGTTACACATGTCCGTACACTCTTCTGGAAGCAATTTTATTGAATGAATTTCCCAGAATTATAGAAATCTCCTTTGGCTGTTGCCTCAGATAACAATATAACATCATCATCATCCTCTGTGACCTGCTGCAGTCCCCAAGTTATCCCCCTGGTCGCTCCCAGTATATAATGTGTGGTTACTAAGTATCATACAGTCTACTAAGTTTCCCTTCTAGGAAGCAAAATGGGTTGACCCCACCATAGTCACCTTACCATAGCCTTTACTCTCCAGTCTGTGGGACCACAATGGTTACAATATGTTGCACTATGGATGATGCCACGTCTGTGTGACGACAATGGTTACAATATGTTTACAGTCAATGCACTATGGATGATGCCACTTAGATAACAGCTGCAGGGAATTTGGTCTCCCCAAGGCTGCCCTTTGTAACCTAGTCCTTAATAGAGCCCATGGAGTAGAAGACATAAAATACAGGACTTGGGAAATGAATATAATCTGATAAGTCATTGGCATCACCCAGCAAAGATCCATCCGCTACGTCTGCAACACAACAACAATAATGTGGGGCTAGTAATGGCAAAACCAGGCAGGGAAAATCCATGGAGAGTCTGGAAATAGCAGATCTAGCATGTAAAAATCCTTAGGCTCGATCCTTATCCCAATATCTGCTGCCAGGGGGTCCCCACACATAAGAAGATTGGGAGTTTGGCCAATGTTCATGTAATGTATATAGGAACATGGGTGGGAAGGTGCAGGACTGAGCGAAATCACTTCGTAAGCCGGGGAGCCACACATGGTATGACTGAAGTGGGTTTTCTGGCAGTGGAATATATGTATGGTGTCTTTCCACACCAATAGAAGGTGTAAAACCATTTTTGGCTGCTTTTAGTTGTGAGCAGTCTGCAGAGGACATCCTACAGCGGCCTGACATGCATCGCCTTATAAGCCTATATGCCAGCTTCTCCTGAAATATCTGGGAGGCTCCTGGGAAAAGGAAGGTCCCAGGAAGAGTTGTCCAATCTCAATCCAAGCCTCTGCTACCTTCCTAAGAGAAATGCTAGACGTATGTTTTATGTGCAGTGTTGGAGTGACGTAAATGGGGTCACAACAATACGGGCACGGCCTACAGTAAGAGGGGCCCCTATGGTGTGCACGCTGTGCCCGGTTTAGACGGTTGGCAAACTACTGCAGGCAATCTGCAAGATGGATCAGTCTCATCCCTTCTACTTGACATGCAAGTCAAGTATCACAAGATCTGGTTTAATGGTCCTTTGAAGAACCGGACTCCCCCCCGCCGCCGCTGCCGCCGCGCAGCCCTACTAATAGTCACTTTGCCCCTGTGGCATCTGATCATCATTTTGGGGTGGGTAGACCTATAAACCAGTAGTGATAATCTGACACTTTCTATGGCGGCCCGCTGCTATATGTTTGCCTCTATATGAGAGGGAGGCATGGAGCGGCAGACAGTGGGATTTTCACAAAGTGTCTTTTATCTCCGCGGTTTCACTTTAAAACAGACTAGAAAATCAGCTTAGAGGTTACATGAGACGTGTTTTTTCTGCGCGCCAACTGAGAGGAGCGGCGTTTATTAAATGTAGAACCTATTTGCTCGGCTGCTTGTGAAGGATGCAAATTTGGGGGATAGGCAGAGCTGAAAGAGAGGACGGCAATCCCTATAATTCTGGATCGTGTCTATTGTGACGTTCACAGTGGGGGAAATTACATCGCCTACAGGCAGTTTTGGTCTTTGAATGTTGAGATTTTTTTATTTTTTTACTCAATGAACTATTTTTACATCTGTTGTAAACTGCGGAGATTCAGCGACTCTAAAGGTGAACAGAGTATTGGGATAAAAGCTGACGGGGTTTTTTTTATTCCTAATCCAAACGGATTGATTTAAATCGCTATCAAAGACCTGCCCTTAATACCGCCAAAGGGGCTCCATATTAAAGGAGAGAGGTTTCTGTGCCGCAGCATTTATTTACAGCAACAACTTCCAGCGGCGCCAGTGTCAGTACAGGAAAAGAGCCCACTGGGGCCCCGAGACACGGAGAGAAGTGTATGGAGGTGTGCAGGGGAGGAAGCGGGGCAAGAGCTGCTGGGGTACGGGGCAATAACAGGGGAACTAAGGGGAAAACTGCACCATTTACAGGGCCAAGTTGCACCATTTTAAGGATAAAGCTGCACCAAAGTCAAGATAATAATGTCTGCAAAATTCCAGATCCCAAAATTCATTTAGACCTCAAAACTGAAGTGATTTTTTGGGAAATGTGTATCCTTAGGATATGTCAGCTGGTTGAAGAGGCTACCAAGTATAGCGCCATACATATCGCAGCCATGCTTGGTATTGCACCTTAGCCCCAATCTCTTGAAAGGGACTGAGCCGCTGTTGTACCATGGGAACGATGAACGTGACATATTCAGCGCAGGTAAAAGCCAGCAGCACTTGTGACCGCCATGACCTCTTCAATAAGCTGATCATTGTGGGTCCGGGTGTGGAAGACTGTGCACCAATCACACATCAATCATCCGAAAGATAGCTTAGTCCTGGAAAACCTCTTTAGGCTAAGGCCCCACGGGCGGGAAACGCAGCACTAAAACGATGTGGGAACGCATCGCGGTTCTTCCCGCAGCGCTTTGAACAGAAAGTTCACAGAGTTTTCCTCTGCAGACTTTCTGTTACCATTATATCTACAGGGAAGCCACCGGCGTTTCTGTAGATATAATTGACATGTTGAGATTTTCAAAACCACGCCGCTTTTGGACATCGCAGCGTGTTCGAACTGCGGATTTTAATGCATAGTGAGCATGGGATTCGCATGAATCCCATCCACTTTGCTCTTACTGTAAAACGTCACAATTTTTCCTGTGGCGCTACCACCGCAGGCATATTGCGGCGTATCCGGCCCATGGGGCCCTGGCCTTAGCCTTAGGCCCCATGTTATGGAAACGCTGCTGTTTTTATTGCAGATTTTGTTGCATTTTTTTGAGCCAAAGTCAGAAATGGATTGAGTAAAAGATAGACGCATAAGAAGCTTCCCATATGAATCTCATTTGTTTTGCTTCCAAAAAAATGCAACAAAATCTGCAACAAAAAAAGGTGTGTTTCTGCAACGTGGGGCCTTAGCCTTAGATCCCACGTTGCGGGAAACACTGCTGTTGTTGTAGTAGATTTCCCTATCTTTTGTAGCCACTCTGGGTAACGTAGGACTTCAGCCTCAATGTTTCAAACCCCAAAATGAATTCTCGCCCCATACCCCAATAACTAGTCTATCCTCAAACCAGACATGGAAATGAATCAAGACTCCAGAACAAGCCACTAAATTGATTCCAACCTCTGACCCAATGATAAAATTAATGTAGACACCAGAGTAGACCTCCAAATCGATTCAGACCCCTGCACATAAGGGTCTGTTCACTCTGTGCCAATGGGAAAGAAATTAGAAGTGATTTCCCCCCCTCTCAAAATAGTCCCCTGGCCAAATCACTGTGACACCGTGTCGCCTCTGGTGTGATTAGCCCCATTGTATACCGCGCCTTGCATTCTGCCGCGGGTTCCAGCCGAAGTGTGGACATGCCCTTAATGGTGGTACACAGTATGCCCAGCACACACAACGTTCTGAAGCTGAAGACTGCCAAGACTGGAGGGGAGGCCTTAGATTTGGGGCCCAGGTGTAACTGGAATAATATAATAATAATACATTGTATTTCTATAGCGCCGGCCTATTCCGCAGCACTTTACAAATCGAATAATCCAGGACTTTCGGTGGCTCCAAGACCAAACATGACATGATTATTTCCCCTGTGCATTTTGGGAGAGATTGTGACGGCACCTGCAGTAAAATAATCCCGTTGTTAGTTCTTGTACCTGGCGCAGGTAATATATTCTATGCAGGAAATGAATAGGGAAATGTGTGTTCTGTACGGGGTGGACGAGGTCATGTTGTTGGGTCCATGACTTTGATTTCACCGTCCCGCGGTTACCTCCGGCTCTTCCAAAAGATGTAAAGTGCGAGAGGAAAGTCTGAGGAGAAGCCGACGGGTGTTCAGCGCACTGTTTACACTAATGTTACCGATCTGAAGGAAAAATATGCACCGATCAGCGCTGCGCGGCGTATTATACCATGTAAAAAAGCGGAACTGACAGGAAGCATTAGGAAAGTATAAAGTAGCGGCGTTCTCCTAGAAATTAAGCAGTATGCCACCAGTTACATATAATCTCGCAAATATAAGAAAGCAATTAGACTCAAAAAATAAGTGGTAAAAGCAACAATTTTAACTAATCACCAGTTCTTTCCTGTACGAGAAAAAAATAGCAAAGCAAAAGGTCTAGGAGAGGAGCGGATTGGTACCTGTGCGCAGGAAGCCGGCGCTATTTACCGCGCGCACGGCTCATTAAAGTGTCTTGGGGATCAGATTCGGCGGCGCTCGCACGTCTGATTATTAGGAGATTTCTTAAACCTAAAACGGATGCATTTTTACAGCTACTTAAAGTAATAAAGATGAAATGTGTTAAAAACAATAAGATGGAGGCCCTGCCCATCCCCCGCACAGTAAAGGAGCACCCCGACCTGGGAATAAAGTGCAACCAACGGGGCAAAGCAGCGACATAAACACATGGACTAGGAGACGGCTGCTTTCTCTCTTTTCCTCTGATTTTTCTCTTTCTTTCTTTTGTTGTTACATTTTCTCTTTCAGTCTTTCTCTTGTTCTTTCTTCCTCCCTCATTTTCCTCCCATTTTCTTTCTTTCTCACATTTATTCCTTTTCTCTCTTCCTTCTTTTTCATTCATTTCCTTTTTCATCCTTTCTTGTTCTCTCTTTTGTCTTTTAATGTAACTTTTTCTCATATATATATATATATATATATATATATATATATATATATATATATATTTGGTGTGACCTTTGCCCTTTGGAGGAGGAGTCCTGGAAGTGATGATCCGGCCCCCACAGATATAGATCATTGTCCAGTCTGTCTGAGATGACATGCAGAAACAGACAGATTGGAACAAGTCTACAACCATAGAAGATCTGGGCTTGGTTCTCCAAGATGGCGGAAGGAACGTCGTTTCTGCCCTGCTCTGCCAAAAACTGTCTGGAAGTACCGAAAAGAACCAATAGAAGGGAAAGGGCAAAGGTCACATCAAACATTTTTTTAATGAAAGCATTCTTATCACACATTTTTCCACACCAGCCTAACATTTTTGCACAGTATTGTATGTATGGGTCATGTATTTATCTTTGTGTCTAGGAGGGGTACATGGAGGGGTTGGCTGTAATTTTGTGGCTTATCCTATATTTAGATTTTTTTGCAGAAATATTATAAAGCAGGATTAAGACCTCTGAGGTTACACCAATAGGCACATGCCCCGGTGACTGCAGGTCTTCAAGTCTGGAGCGCGCCCACGTCACCAATATCCCAGTATACCAGTGGCCTAGGTGGCAGAGACATTTTACATATAGGGTAATGTGGGTGCCATTCATTTGTGCCATTTCAAAGGCTGGTAGTCAGATGATCGCCACAGATAGCTCTACAGTGGCCACTAGAGGAGTAAAGTAGTATTACATAATGACCACTCACAGTACCTCAGGGCAGGGGCCACCAAAGGCCATATATCAAAAGACAATGTGGGGGATTCTTCAAGTCTGGCATTTTTTACACCAGTCTTGATGCCTCCTGTGCCAGTGGAGGGCGCTCTTATCGATGATGACACTTGGCGCTTCCCTCCAGTGCCCTTGTGCCTAGATCCTGGCAGCTTTGTGGGATTTGATCCATGAGGACAACTCCTGTCCTATAGCGGAATATCCCATCACCCAGCCATGGAGTCACTCTGGAGGATTATTGATCTGAAGGCTACAATGTAATACTAAGGGATACATTATAACAAAGGAACACAAATAGACAATTACATCAGAATGGAGAGGAACAGAACTGGATTTTTTGCCAAGAGCTACATTTGGGCAGCAAACAAATCTGTGTCTCATTTTTGTGAAATAGAAATTGATTTTCGTCAGTGTAAGCTCTGTGATCTGTCATTGGCATCGGCAGCGAGAGCGGAGCAGGCGACTCCCAATTCCCCATCATGCAATGATTCTCCATCACAGATGTATGTAGGCCACGTGAGGACTTGGCTCCTGGACCATCGGATGTCACAGACTGGTCATAAAACTCATTACCTGCGGGAGCGGGAAATACAAACTCTAAGCCTAGGGCTAGGAGGTGACTGTAATGTACCTATTATCTACTGGGCGTGGGCGTGGCATTACCTGTGTTCAGCAGATGGACAGTATGTTCTCTGTAGATAGACAGTATGTTCTCTGTAGATAGACAGTATGTTCTCTGTAGATAGACAGTATGATCTCCGCAGATAGACAGTATGGTCTCTACAGATAGACAGTATGTTCTCTGTAGATAGACAGTATGTTCTCTGTAGATAGACAGTATGATCTCTGTAGATAGACAGTATGATCTCCGCAGATAGACAGTATGGTCTCTACAGATAGACAGTATGTTCTCTGTAGATAGACAGTATGTTCTCTGTAGATAGACAGTATGATCTCTGTAGATAGACAGTATGATCTCTGTAGATAGACAGTATGATCTCCGCAGATAGACAGTATGGTCTCTACAGATAGACAGTATGTTCTCTGTAGATAGACAGTATGATCTCTGTAGATAGACAGTATGATCTCCGCAGATAGACAGTATGGTCTCTACAGATAGACAGTATGTTCTCTGTAGATAGACAGTATGTTCTCTGTAGATAGACAGTATGGTCTCTTTACAGACAGTATGTTGTCTTCAGACAGACAGTATGTTCTCTACAGACATACAGTATGTTGTCTACAGATAGACAGTATGATCTCTGCAGATAGACAGTATGTTCTCTATAGATAGACAGTATGATCTCTGCAGATAGACAGTATGTTCTCTATAGATAGACAGTATGGTCTCTGTAGATAGACAGTACGATCTCCGCAGATAGACAGTATGTTCTCTGTAGATAGACAGTATGCTCTCCCCCATGGCCCAGTGATCAGTCTCCATGCTCAGCCTCCTCTACTACTGTTCTGGCTATCTGTGACATCTCAAACTCCTCTCTATTCCAACTGCATGTCTATAGAGTAGAGTCAAGTCATTTGACCAACCACCTCTGCAGGTGAGGCTGAGGGATAAGCCTCTCCCCTTCTCCACCATGTATATAGAAATCCCACTTATAAAGTGTCCTTTATGCACTATGAAAGTTTTACCTCCCCAGCCAATTATGCAGATCAGCAACTCTTGGGGAACATTCACAGACTGCAGTCAAATATCTGTTGCTGAGATATCGCCATTTTTATCAAATAAGCAAATGAGCTCTTTGGAGAAATGACAGTACCCTTTTTGGTGCAAAGAGCTCATTTCCATATTGACAAAATGGTGATATCTCAGCTATGGGGGTAGCAATACAAAAAGGGAAACCTCGATTGATTCAAGTGCCCTAATCTATCTATCTATCTATCTATCTATCTATCTATCTATCTATCTGTGGGGCTGGGTTGATGTGCTAGCCTCTATTGACAGACTCCCTTTAAATAACTGGGACTGAGATGCAATACCAAGCTCAGCCACTATAGGCGCTGTGATTCTTAAGTAGAGGAGAGGTTGTAGCACTTGTCCAAATACCGGCGCCGCTTATCGGCTGATCTCTATTATGATACTGTGTTCTATGCACAGGTGATCAATATCACAGTTCCCAAATGCCCTTTGAGGCCCCACGTTGCAGAAACGCATCTTTTTATGTTGCAGATTTTGAGGCGGTATTTTTTTTTACCCAAAGACAAGAGTACCCATTACATCTGGCGTAGAGATAAAACCATCCTAGACTGGTGATCACATCATGGACTGGTCATTGGATAGAAATGTACTAGAAATCCAGAACTCAGCGCCAACGATCAAAGAAAACCAGGAGGCGACGTCTACACAATGGACCTGTGCACCCTGAAAGCTGCGGCCACACAAAACACACATTATATCAATTATAAAGTTACTGCACAGTAAAAACAAGACGGAACGGAAATATTATCTGCCCGGTATACAAGCAAATCAGGTGTCGTGTGACTCGGTGAGGTTATGGCGACGGCCACTGAGCCCAGGGATTAAGACAAGGAACAGAGCAAAACTCAGGAAGTCTCTGCGCCCTGTCTCACCATATCCACTGGTACAGTATGGTTCCTACATAGCCGTAGCCCGTGGCTCTCATCTCCAGCATATCTGAGCCATTTGTATCATCCCCCCTCAGTCTTTGCCCCCTGATCTTAGTCCTCTACACTGGTTTTAGTCGGCAGATGCACCGTCATGTGACAAATAAGCTTCAGCCTGAGCAGGAAGTAGAAAAATAAGATAAAAAAATCTTATAAATATAGGATTTATACTGTGCAGCTTGTAAAGATGTTTTTTTTCTTTTTATCTTACATATTACGCCTACACCTCAACAATCCTGTGCTCAGTCATGTGGCAATATACAATGAAATAATAAATGCCCGCTATGCAAACAAATAAGAACGGATCAAATTATAACAGGGGACAAGTGTTTTGTGTTATACCAAATTATTACTAAATGAAAGCCTATGTCCAGCTGTCAGTATAAAGCTACAATGTGTGCACGTATACGTATTATATCACTTATCTTATAGGCATCAGGAGTCCGTGCTCAACTCCAGAGCTGCATTTATAATGCCCCAGCATGAGAAGATTGTTCAGTTACTGCGCAGAGCTTGTACTAGTGATGGATATACCTGACCCTGTACAGACACCTGTTATAGACATCTAACACTGCATTATAAGTAATAGGGAGCGCAGCTCTGGAGTATAATACAGGATAAGTAATGTAATGTATGTACACAGTGACTACACCAGCAGAATAGTGAGCGCAGCTCTGGAGTATAATACAGGATAAGTAATGTAATATATGTACACAGTGACTGTACCAGCAGAATAGTGAGCACAGCTCTGGAGTATAATACAGGATAAGTAATGTAATGTATGTACACAGTGACTGTACCAGCAGAATAGTGAGCGCAGCTCTGGAGTATAATACAGGATAAGTAATGTAATATATGTACACAGTGACTGCACCAGCAGAATAGTGAGCGCAGCTCTGGAGTATAATACAGGATAAGTAATGTAATGTATGTACACAGTGACTGCACCAGCAGAATAGTGAGCGCAGCTCTGGGGTATAATACAGGATAAGTAATGTAATGTATGTACACAGTGACTGCACCAGCAGAATAGTGAGCGCAGCTCTGGGGTATAATACAGGATAAGTAATGTAATATATGTACACAGTGACTGCACCAGCAGAATAGTGAGCGCAGCTCTGGAGTATAATACAGGATAAGTAATGTAATGTATGTACACAGTGACTGCACCGGCAGAATAGTGAGCGCAGCTCTGGAGTATAATACAGGATAAGTAATGTAATGTATGTACACAGTGACTGCACCGGCAGAATAGTGAGCGCAGCTCTGAAATATAATACAGGATGTAGCTCAGGATCAGTACAGCATAAAGTATGTAATTTATGTACTAAATTGGTCAACTTTTTCGATAGATTAATGGTATACATAAGCTGTGATACGTGTGGACGTCTTCAATATGTTTATGCTGGAATCAGGTTTGCGATGGCGGGGTTTCGTGGTAATGTTGCTTCTCAGCATACCTGTCATAACACCTATTTACTTCATCTGCATCTTTGTTTTCACAGAATGTTTACTGTAAGTAATTGCAATAAACCAACCAACTAAAATACATAATAAACTTGCCTAAAACAACATATGTAGCGTTCAGGTGTCAGCAATTTGCCTATGGGTGCTGACTAGCATATATGTGATATCTTGCCATGATCTTATGGTGTACGTGTGACATTAAACGTCAACAGCACCACGAGATCCACCAAACCGGCACATGGCTGAGACCCTGAGCGCTCGGCACATTGGTACACGTTATAGGATGCAAAGGGGAACAACACCACACGTCTTATGTTGATTTATGGCAGTCGTCTGTGAATCGGAGCTTTTCAGCTGTTGGGAAACTACAAATCCCAGCACGTGGTTGTCTGGTCATATTGTGAGCTATAGGTGAGTAGTTGAAGACCACTGAATTCATTCACGACATTCTGTAATATCCCTCCCATCCATCTGATTCTGGTGGTTTCTGCAGAAGGTTCATCGATTCCTACAAGCCCTGATGGGACATATGAGGACATGTCTACCTTACATCCCATAGAGGTATACGCCTCTGACCACAGCACTTATATATACACAAGACAAGTGCACTGACATGATGACTCCATGTTATTGTATGACCGATAGGTAAGGCCTTCTGCTGTATAAGGGTTATTTCAAGGCTATAAAATATAAATGACCAATCCTAAGGAGAGGTCATTGTTATCAGATTAGTGAATAGGTCATTCTTATTTTTAGCCCCAAAAACCACTGCTCCTACACAAATACTAGTCCCGGTTCTACTAGTCTCAATAAAAACAGCTCAAAATAACCCTAGACCAACCAAGAAAGGAGTAATTAACCCTTAAGTCCTATCATGGTGTTTATCATACACATATCATTATGATAGACACCATGATAGTACTTAAGGGTTAAAGGGGCGCTATAGGGGAAAATATAAAGCCCACCAGCACTGGACAAGCTTCAGGTCCGACAAGTCCTGAGGATTATATTTGTAGACCGAACCTGTAGAAGCCAGAAATCTTGTTCCTCTGCCTAACCTGATGGTTCTACGTATGGTCACATGAGCACTCCACTCTAATCTATGGACCTGCAGAAGGAGTAGAGCACAGTTGGTCATATCCAAGCTGGAGCGATAGTAGTGGACTAGTAGGGTACAGTAATGTAATGAGACCACCTACATGGAGCTCTGGTGGACAAGCTTATATATTAGTAAGAAAGCTTCTCCTGGCTGGGGAATGTAAGGGTAAGCTTTAATGTTTCCTGCATAATCCCTTTAACTCTTTTATTAACTTTATCAAACTTCTCTTCTATCCTAAGCCCTTAAGAAAGGGGGCATTCAAACTTACATGACCCAAGACCATAAGGAATACCAATAACTACTGCATTACCCAAGACCATAAGGAATTCTGATAAGTACTTCATTACCCAAGACCATAAGGAATTCAAATAAGTACTTCATTACCCAAGACCATAAGGAATTCTGATAAGTACTTCATTACCAAGACCATAAGGAATTCAAATAAGTACTACATGACCCAAGACCATAAGGAATTCAAATAAGTACTGCATGACCCAAGACCATAAGGAATTCTGATAAGTAATTCATTACCCAAGACCATAAGGAATTCTGATATGTACTTCATTACCCAAGACCATAAGGAATTCTTATAAGTACTTCATTACCCAAGACCATAAGGAATTCTGATAAGTACTTCATTACCCAAGACCATAAGGAATTCTAATAAGTACTTCATTACCCAAGACCATAAGGAATTCTAATAAGTACTTCATTACCCAAGACCATAAGGAATTCTGATAAGTACTACATTACCCAAGACCATAAGAAATTCCAATAAGTACTGCATGACCCATGACCATAAGGAATTCAAATAACTACTGCATGACCCAAGACCATAAGGAATTCAAATAAGTACTTCATTACCCAAGAACATAAAGAATTCTGATAAGTACTGCATTACCCAAGACCATAAGGAATTCTGATAAGTACTTCATTACCCAAGACCATAAGGAATTCCAATAACTACTGCATTACCCAAGACCATAAGGAATTCTGACAAGTACCTCATTACTCAAGACCATAAGGAATTCCGATAAGTACTGCATTACCCTAAACCAACGATGGTCTACTCTAGAACACCAGGGAATCTGTTAACCCCTCTTCTACTTTACACCATTAAAGGAAGCGGGCTACAACTGTTGCAGTACTAAAAGCAAAAAACTGATCTAGTGCCCCAGAACCCCAAGGATAGTGGTAACAACCCTAGGCCACCAGGGAAGTGTGATAAAAATATAATATAAACATTTTTTTGGGGATATTCTCTGTTCTCTATCATTAAAAGAAAATCGTCCTTCTATTATATAATTATATTTTCTTTATGATGAATAGATGGTTCCTATGTAGTCAGCAGATTTACAGGAGAGACTGACACGAGCGCCTCCATTTTGCAGCCATGACACAAATCACCTAAGTGTTGCAATGAAGAATATTTGGTTGCTTTATTACATATGATTATTAGTCAACAATTAGCTGAGCATCTTAGTATGTGCCCCGCAGAGCTGCATTAAGAGGACGCCTGGAGCTGCTCATTGTCTTAACATTTTCATCTTGACCACTCAGTCACCCTTTAGTAAATTTAGCTCTTATTTTGAGACTTTGTAAATTACTTAGGACATTACTTGGACGCTCAGTGCGCTGGCATGCAACTTGAGACTGTAGAAAGTTAATATACAACCTTCCAAAAATAAAACTCTATCCTTCTGCTTAGAGGGAATAGATTGAATTTTCAGTTCAAAGCAAACATAAAGAAACAATTCTTCTATATTATTATGTTACCATACTTCAGCATATATCAGGAGTGCCGGCTCAGATTTGGGCTCAACCTGGCGTTAGCCTCTTAAAGGGAACTTGTCATGATAAAATACAGTCATATCTGCAGGCAGCAGGTTATAGAGCAAGAGGAGCGAAGCCTGCGGCCTGCAGATAGGACACTATATATGAATCCACTCCGCTCCTCCTGCTCTATAACCTGTAGATAGGACACTATATACCATCTGCTCCTCTATAACCTGTAGATAGGACACTATATACCATCTGCTCCTCTATAACCTGTAGATAGGACACAAGTTGGTCAGTGCTCAGAATACACCAAAACCCCCATTATTTTTGCATCACTGTGTTCTGAGAGCCATGATGTTCTATTTCTTCCATTATGTAGCCATATGAGGTCTTATTTATTGCAGAATAAGTTGCATTTTTTCATGTCACAATGCTCTGAAAAACTTTAGCTAATTATTTGTGTATGGACGGGAAAAAAAAGCAGCAATCCTGCCGGTTTAGGGTTTTGTTTATGAAGTTTTCCAGGATTTGCCATGTGGTAGAGCCCTCGCAGGGTCACATATCTCACATACTGTGCTGCATAGAAACCCTAAACTATAAAGGGCTCCGCATCGAGTGCTGCATAGTACAGATTGTTTTTATACAACTTTTTGAGTGAGGCCTTGGGACATATTCACATTGGGTAGCTTCTCCATTCAGAATTGCTTGCTTCGCTACTAGTAACTGAGCCTTATGTGTACAGCTGTCACTGGGTCCCCAATGATCTGCTGATGTTATAGGAGTTCATGCTGAGGATTATAGTCAATGAGGTCTGCCAGCCTCCGTGAGTGAACCTAGCGCTACACTACGCCACATTTATCCAAGTATCTGACGCCATTTGATAAATCTGTCGTATTCTTAGACTGGACTCCAGTTTTACTTTACACCACCAAATTTGTGACCCATTTTTGGAAAACAGCATTGCATATTCTACCACCCCCCTTTCCACAGATCTGCACCACTTTTGATGCAGCCACACCCCATTTGTTGTACAAGGTATAAAGGTATCTACAGCACTGGATGTGTGCGGTGCGCCGCAAGTTATTTTTGATACAAGTTATAACAGAGTTCTATTGGGAGGCTTATTTTGAGGCGGATTCAGCGTCAAAATCCTCACCAAAAACTCTGTGTGCGCTGACCCTCGGGGTCCATTCACATGGAGGAAAATGGTGTGGAATTTCAGCGCTGAAAATAAAGCCTCTCATTGACTTCAATAGGTTCCTCTTTCTCCAATGGGAGGCTTTTTTTTCAGTGCTGAAATTCCACACCAAATTCCTCTGTGTGAATGCACCCATAAGTTTTAATGGAAGTGCAGACCAGACAGTGTTAAACTTCTCCAGGTTTACCTGTTGCTGTTTCTCAATCCCTCGTATGTTGGTAACGTTACACCTCCTAATGATTGGCTTTGTTTTTTCGCCAAAAAATGTGCTAAAATCTGGAGCCTTGTTTGGCACACATGGGTGAGATTGATCAAGCAAAATACGCCAGAATTCGGTCATAATTTGTGGCAAAACCCCCTTACTCTAACCTACTATGTGCCACATGAGTCAAGTGTTTTAGACAATTTACGACTTGCACAACAAAGGGGACGTGGCGTTATGGCAGGCGGTGTGGACTCATTTCTCACGTCATTTTGGCACATTTTTTCTGGTATAAATTAAGCCAATGAAGAGGAGCGTAAAGTAAGAGCAGACGGTCCACGGATAGGACAGATTTATAAAACAGCGTCACTTGGATAAACCTGGTGCAGTGTGAGACTATCTAGTCTGAGTGAGCACAAGATAACTTTTAGGTTATGGCCTCATAGCATTTTTCATTGAATTTTTAAAGTTTTCTTCAGCGAACTTTCTGCCCCTATTATACCCATACAGAAATCGTATCTTTTCCGTTACGGATTTTTTTCTGGTCCTGTAAGACACTGCGTTTTTACATCATTGATAAATCTGACCCCCAGCGTCACAACTTGGACAATGTTGAAGCCATTGGCAAGTGGTAAAAGTGTCAAAAAAATCTAAAATATCTGCCAAATGTGACACAAGGCCTATTAGACAGTTTTCTGCAGCAAACTGCGCCAATTTTTTGTGTGTGTGAAGTCTGCGAATGTGTTCGCTCGGTTTGATGGATCCATCATCTGATCTGATTTTATTTCCTTCTATCCACCTATATAAAGTCGGTTGCTTTAGTGATATTCTGAGAACTTCCATAGTCCGCAGCTTCCTATACCTTCCCTATACCACTGCAGTCCTGGGACTATTAAAGGATTATCTTATCTTATCTTATACACACCACAGATATTGCTGCAATCATTCGGGGGACAGAGAATCACTTCTATTCACCATTGTTTTGGCTACAAGTACGTGTCTAATACAAGCCGGGTTCAGATGCCTAAAATGGATTTTCAGCAAGAAACCTATAGCCAGAAAAAGTCTAGATACAAAATCAGCAAGAAGTCTTCAGTCCCTACTGTCATCTATCAGCTACAAGAATTTACCTATAGCTAGATCGAGCTATGATAGTCACTAGAAGGTGCCATGGCTTGTATTCATGAGACCATTAGGCTGGGTCCACATGCAGCGGTTTAGCGGTCACATTTGCCGGTGGCTTCCCTGCTGCAAAGTGGATGAGATTTCACCAAACAGCAGTAAATCAGCAGCGCTGGCGGAGGGAAGAGAATAGTAAGATCATGTATATAATGCAAGATATAAGTGCCAACCATTGACGGTATAAATGGTCCTGGTGACCGGCCTTAGATGTGTTGAGATATGGCTCCAAAAACAGCTACAAAATCTGCGACAAAAGAAGCCGCGTTTCCGCACGGTGGGGCCTCAGCCTTACATGGTGATTTTCTGTGTAGCGTGCGGATACAATTTGTTTAGATCCACTACAAAGCCCCAGGACCTTCCTGTGGGTTAGATGCCTGTGATTTGTAAGCGTATCCCTGGCCTTAGGGACCGTTTGCACCACAATTTTAACCTCCATATAACGGATACAAAAAAACCCCAAAACAACAGATAATCATTCGCTTCCATAGAGTCATTAAAAAATTCTACAAACTTTGGAATCCAACAAAACAAAATGTAGAAAAATAGATCTTTCTTTAGAATGCTGACTCAATGTAAACAATCGACCATTTTCATCACCTGTTTTTTGCAATTATTAAACAAATCCAAAAAACACGATATGACCCCCTTCCCCCCCATCAATGGAAGCGTCCACCTCCCAAGACTCTGCTACCTTACACAGTAGTCGGCTGAGCGCTCACTCCCATCTTACACCGGCACTCACAGTCTGGCAATACAAGTTATTTAGGATTTGTCCGACATAATATATCAACTTTGAATAGGGACAAATCATATAAAAAAAAAAATTAGAAAACACCCAAATGAAGGAAGTAAAATATTATCAGACTCCGACCCATCACATGACATCCGTACATCGGTGTCCACTGTAGGGTATCAGTCTAATGAAACCAATTTTATTTCTCTACAACAATAAGGTAACTCAATGAAAAGTCTCCTCCTGTTTTGTGTATCCAGCTCCTAGGCAAGACGATATGTCCCCATGGTTACAGACTACAAACCAATCTAGTGTAGTCGGTAGCTAAGGTTTACTGTTCCTCTCTTCCTAATAAACCTACAATGTGTAAAAGAGAAAGCAAATGAAACAGAACAACATATGAATGGAAGATCCGGCCCAGAATTACTACATTGGTTACGACTACAACACTGCTGTATACGTGGCATATTTCTGGCGCACCTAGTTTGGGCTACGATTTGTCAATTTGCCATGTGAGTACGGATACTCAACAAAGGTAATGTGGCTTACATGCACCATGTTGTGGCAAAATTCTGTTGGCTCAAAGTAGGTAAGCCAACAAAAAAAGTAGCATAAACTTAAGACTAAACAGACTAAAGATTAGACACTGTGATAAATCTGAAGATATGCCACGGTGATAATTCTGAAGATATGCCACTGTGATAAATCTGAAGATATGCCACTGTGATAAATCTGAAGAAATGCCACTGTGATAAATCTGAAGATATGCCACTGTAATAAATCTGAAGATAAGCCACTGTGATAAATCTGAAAATATGTCACTGTGATAAATCGGGTGTATTTTCAGACTGACTGTCTAAATTTACACTATCGAACTATTAGCAAATTTGGGCTACTGTTTGTAGTCTGTTTACCACTGTTACTACTGTTTGTAGTGTGATAAATCTGAAGAAATGCCACTGTGATAAGTCTGTAGATATGCAACTGTAATAAATCTGAAGATATGCCACTGTAATAAATCTGAAGATATGCCACTGTGATAAATCTGAAGATATCCCACTGTGATAAATCTGAAGATATGTCACTGTGATAAATATGAAGATATGCCACTGTGATAAATATGAAGATATGTCACTGTGATAAATCTGGTGTATTTTCAGACTGACTGTCTAAATTTACAATGTTGAACTATTAGCAAATTTGGGCTATTGTTTCTATTCTATTACCATGGATACACTTAGTTCTGTCCATATTCCTTCAGTTCTTAATTTATCATTGAGTCGAATATCCTAAACCCAACCGGGATGACGTTCTGGCATTGACCATTGACCAGCTGGCATCGGTACGTGTGACAATGTAACACCTATACATGCTACGTGTCCCTTATATTCACCTGCACAACCAAGCCCTGACTGGCTGACAAGCTCCTGGCTCAGCAGAGTGGCAGCCATAAACTTCTGCAGGATACAGTACAATTACCTGCTGAGTACATCAGCGCAGCAGATCTATTTGGGGCAGCAGCAAAAGTTGCAGGTTTGACGGCTTAGAAAAGAGAAGACTTTCCATAAGATGTATTTATTGAACATATTGATGTTCCATCTTATGTGCTTCTAAAAGCAAGGCGTTTGTGGACACTTGCGGCGAGTACATTATATGGTACGCCATTATTCCTGTACGAAGCTATGCATTGCAGATGTAGTGGAGTGACACGGTCATTACTCAAAAACCATCCTCAGACTTATAATCCGTAGAATCAAGAAAGTTCTAATCATCTGTGTGAAGCCGGACACCAGGAGATATGGTACCGTTATGGTCCACTGGAGGCGCTCTAGTGTGTGCTGGTCATGCTGAGCATGGTCGCCAATCTGCAGCAGGATAATCTGAATGGCGGCACATTCACAAAGTCTAGGCACTCGCTGTGCCACCAATTGGTGCTTCCTTGCAGCAGCATAATAAAGGGGTTTTCATGGACTCGCATATTGAAAGACAGGTCATCAGAATGTGATCGGTGGAGGTCTGACACCTGGAATCACAGCCAGTAAGGAAGATGGATGAAGAAGTGGCAGCGACCTGGTGAGCACTACGGCCTCTTCATTCTATACCAAGCATAGCGCCGTAAATAACACTAGGGGTTGTGCTTGGTATTGCAGCTCAGCCCCATTCACTCAAATAAGACTGAGCCGCTGATCTATGTGACTAATGAATGTTACATGATCAATACATGGAGGAGGCTGCAGCGATCAGGAATTCTGCAGCTTCTCAGAGATGATCAATGGGGGTCCTGAGTGTCCAGACCAGACCGATGACATATCAATGACGTGTCCTATGGGTAGGTCATCGCTATAGAAGTCCTGGAAAATCCCTTTAAGAAAAGTATTCCCTCCACATAGCAACACTTCCTTATATCTCTATAATATGCAAATGACAGAACATGATGCCGGATAAATCCAACAGAAGATGATGGTAATATAGACTGTGTATTACTGTCCGGTGAAAGCAGAATACGTAGAGATTCCCAGTATTACACGCAACACAAATTTACATTTTTGTGGGTATCAGGTAGACAAGTAATGGTTGTTTTATAGATAGATAGATAGATAGATAGATAGACAGATAGATTGGAGATAGATAGATAGATAGATAGATAGATAGATAGATAATAGATAGATAGATAGATAGATAGATAGATAGATAGATAGATAGGAGATAGATAGATAGATAGATAGATAGATAGATAGATAGATAGATAGATAGGAGATAGATAGATTAGATAGATAGATAGATAGATAGATAGATAGATAGATAGATAGATAGGAGATAGAGAGATTAGATAGATAGATAGATAGATAGATAGATAGATAGATAGATAGGAGATAGATGATAGATAGATAGATAGATAGATAGATAGATAGATAGATAGATAGATAGGAGATAGATAGATGATAGATAGATAGATAGATAGATAGGAGATAGATAGATAGATAGATAGATAGATAGATAGATAGATAGGAGATAGATAGATAGATAGATAGATAGATAGATAGGAGATAGATAGATAGATAGATAGATAGATAGATAGATAGGAGATAGATAGATAGATAGATAGATAGAAGATAGATAGATAGGAGATAGATAGATAGATAGATAGATAGATAGGAGATAGATAGATAGATAGATAGATAGATAGATAGGAGATAGATAGATAGATAGATAGATAGATAGATAGGAGCTAGATAGATAGGAGATAGATAGATAGATGGATAGATAGGAGATAGATAGATAGATAGATAGATAGATAGATAGATAGATAGATAGAAGATAGATAGATAGATAGATAGATAGATAGATAGGAGATAGATAGATAGATAGATAGATAGATAGGAGATAGATGATAGATAGATAGATAGATAGATAGATAGATAGGAGATAGATAGATAGATAGATAGATAGATAGATAGATAGATAGGAGATAGATAGATAGATAGATAGATAGATAGGAGATAGATAGATAGATAGATAGGAGATAGATAGATAGGAGATAGATAGATAGATAGATAGATAGATGATAGATAGATAGATAGATAGATAGATAGGAGATAGATAGATAGATAGATAGATAGATAGATAGATAGATGATAGATAGATAGATAGATAGATAGATAGATCATAAACAGAGGGATAGATATATTTAGCAGAGGCAAAAAATAAAATAATAGAAAAGCACAAATTATTTTCAGACCAAAAAAAAAAAAAAAAAAAACACAAGGGAGAAACACCACACCAGTTACGTGAATAGATACGGCGTCTGGTTTTCTGCGCTATTTTGATAATTTTTCAAGAATCCCATTGTTATTGTCCTTCTTATTATTATGGATGAAGATGAGATTTACTACATCTGCTTAGGAAGGGACGCAATGAAATATCTTAGAAAAATATCTATCTATATCTACTGTATATATAGATATATAATGGCTGGTACGCTGTTTACTATATAATGTAGTCTTAAGGTGTGCACAATGACCTAAACTTGCAAAAACCCAGTGGCCAAGGAAATGTAAAACAAATAAGTAAATAATACAAGACTATACACATATACATTATTATAATAATAATGTATATGTGTATGTGTAAATATATACGTATGTTTCTAGATGTGGGCGCATTTGTGTATGTAAATCTATGTGTGTATGGATGTGCGTGTCTATAGGTATAGGTGTGTATATAGAGGAGTGTATTCCTGTGTGGATAATATATTTTATATAGAAGTCCCGAGACTATCGCCGACTTTTCTAAATCCACAACATAAACATTACGGCCTCACACGCAGCTCGCAACTCTAAAGGCGAAAGGGTTAAAATCCTCTAATTCTGGGAATTAAGTGCAAAATAAACCATTGTAAAAAAAAAAAAAAAAAAAAAAGATCTCATCAGACAAGTGAATTATCTACAACGAGAAAAAATTAGAAAAATAAATAAATAAATAAACACCACCATTCCAGCTCCGGGTTTGGCGGTTTTTAAATATCGAAATCTTATTTGGATAAAGAAAAAATAAAATCTGTTTTTCAGCAAAGGTAGAGAGGAGCTGTAAGCCGCAGAACAGCAGAGAGATCTTGGCACGTCATTCTCTCATTTCAGCCCTGGAACTTTGAGATAAACAATAAAACGAGATAAAATAATCCGCGTACGCCGTGCTGGTAATGTATAACTTCTAATACAGTCATGTGAATGCACGATGCCAGTCACATGGTAAGATATACCCCTGCCAATTTTTATATACATCCTCTAAAATCAACGGGCACAAGTTTAACCCCTGTACAGTGCGAGGGGTCAGGAAAGACACAGTTAAAGAGAATGAACTTTTTATTAAAAGCCACCCTTCAGACTGTCATGGATTTACGTGGTTTACGGGTCCTAGCATTGACCCCAATCCCCTAAAATCACTTTCCAAAATCCCCAAAAAGTTCACCTATTTTAAGAAAAAAAAAAATAAAAAAAATGAAGGCTCGTCCACAGAATTTAATAAATTCGGTCAAAGCCCGTAGGCCCAATATTTCCAGTTTTGTCTGTCTCTGGCCACACCGTGGGGGAAAAAAATAAATAAAAAATATTGGAAAAAAAAAAATAAAATAAAATACAGATTGATACATATTAAGTCTAGATCACGGTATCAGATGGAATTTCAGATCATAGGGTGGATCATTGGGTAGGATTATAATTTGGAGGGGGGGGGGGTGTTTACTAACCACTCCACCAGCTTAGACAGAAGTATGGGGCGGGGGGTCCAAAATTGGCCTCTCTCCTTAAATATGTAAAACAGTGGTTAGGATTATTTTCTGATTGACGTGTATCGTGGTCATGCTCGACAGCAATCCTCCCACTCCAAAGACTTGGATGGGTAATATAATATTTGGACATATAGCTCAAGGTTGACGCGTCAAAGTAAAAAAAAAAAAAATTAATTATCCACCGCATTAGAACACTTTATTGGCCAAGGGTATTGATGATCGAGGCCGCTCGCCGTCTAGAACCGATCATGTGATAATTGAATTTTTTTTTTATTGAGCTACTTATATACATTTTTTATTTTATTTTATTTTATTTTCATCACAAGATGATGGGGGGTGCCCAAGTTTTTTTGTTTTTTTTTATGACATAAAAATGCAAATCTTAGCCAAAAGAAATGCAAACTGCAGACAAAGTTGCTGTGACCCTTCCCCTGAGTGCAGAGTGCATTTCTCTATGGCCACCTATTTCCATCCATAATTCACACGCTGCATACAGGCTGCAGGTCACATAGTCAAGTTACACTGAAAATCCAGGGGTTGTTGTTGTTGTTCTGCTTGTCACCACAATTGCCAAGGGCTGTAGTTTTCCACTCCTCTCCTCTGGCCACTCTCTATTTACATACTGTATCCTACGCCTGAACAGTTACAGGAAGAAAAACATGGGGAGAATAAAAAAAAAATGCACAACAGGCCCCCTAACTAAATAGATATATATACAAATATTTGCAAAATATATAATGGTGACCTGTACGGATAGGTGTCACAATACCCAGGTGCAACCAGAAACCGGGCACCTAATACTTGTTGGATAGATCAAAAAGTCATCTCCATACACTAAAAAGTGGGCAACAACTTGCAAAGCGCAATAATAACGAGCCCCCGAGGTCCAAGTAACACTGCACTGCCTGCAAAGCTTTAAGTGCAAAAGGCCTAGACCCCCCCCCATCTCAAAAAGACCCCAAAACATAAGCCACCTCTCTGACCATAACAGAGGCATAAACAGAAGCGATGCATCCTCCTCCTCATTTCTGTCGACAATCTTTCCCAAAATAAAAAGCAGCTTAGAGATTTTTCTAAACTCTTTATGTAACACTGACTCTCACAGTTCGAGCTCATTCCTGTAACAAGCAAAGCAACAGTTCTTACTCGTGCAAAAAATAAAAGGGGGGGAAAAAGCTGTGGGATGAGAAGAGGCAGATTGTGCACACACAACACAACACACACTACACAAAAACCTCATTTCCAGCAGATCTCCTTCCCCATGCTGCAAAACGGGCACAACTCTGCCGAAAAGCCTTCCAAACAATGGCCCAAAGCCCAGGAAAAACATTCCGGGTATTTTTGGACCTTGATGTTTTGTTTTTTATGTTTCTTTTTCTATACTGTGTGTCCCCAAATACAAAATGGCTCGACACAGTAAAAAATGTCTCTAAGCAGGGACAATGACACACCCCCCCTCCTCCGAGGCAGACACACCTAACAGCAGGCACTTTTCCTTCCAACACTACCTGTTCCAAAGTTTCAGTTTTGCAAAAATTATTAAAAATAATTAAAAAAAAAATTCCTTACTTCCCAAAACTTGCAAAGTTGAGACGCACAAAAACTGGGTCCCATCTGTTCTGGAGAATAAACAAACAAAAAAAAAATCTTAAAAAGGGAAGGAAAAAAAAAATCTAAGGAAAGGGAGAGAGGCAATCCAAAAATAAATAAGTAACAACAACAAAATATAAAAGAACCCAAAATTCCGTGCAAAGTTTTAACGCAACAACAACCTGCTCTGCATTAGTATATTGTCTTTTCTCTATTTTATTTTTGCCAACTTTTTATGCACGGAGGATAAACATCGGCTTGGAACGTTATAAAAGCTGCAAAACAGTTAGTAAATATCAGCAAGACAGGCAGACACGAGAGGAGAAGGATTCGGCATCCCGAGCTACATCAACAAGACAGGCTGAGAAGAGACAGACGAGACTTTTAAACGAGTGACTGATATTGATTTCATTAAAAGAGAAAAAAATTAAAATAAATTTAAAAAAATAAACTAAAATAAAAATAGAAGAGAGAAACAAATCATCCAAAATTTGCCCCCAAAAAGTCACACCCATAAACACACAAAATAACTGAGGAAGGAGGATGAAATAAAATAGCTTTTTTGGGTTGGTAGGCCCATGAAACATGTTGAGCAATTCAGGCTGCTTAAGAGAACTGGAACTTGCTCGATACATTTTTGGGAAAAATTGAAAAAACACAATGTAACAAAATGTCAAATAAATTTTTAGAAATAAGGAAATAAAAATAAATAAATAAATAAAGAATTGGATAGAATTATTTTTTTTTTCTCTTAAAGTTAACTGGCCTACCTTGTCCCCCAGAGCTGAGTTTGTCTTCTTATAATCGGAGTCTCCCTGGAACTAGAGTGTGAGTGGTAATGACTGCCTGCCTGTCTAATGAGTCCATTTTCCTGCGCTTGATGTTGTGTATATACACACACTGCAACCTACCTTACAAACCACAGAGACGAGAGAGAGAGGGAAAGAGAAAGAGAGAGAGAGCGAGAGAGAGAGAGAGAAAGAGCGAGCAAGAGTATGTGTGTGTGTGATAGAGGGAGAAAGACACAGACAATGCCCTCCTACCAGACAGCAGACAGCCCTCCTTCCTCTATCAGGCAAGCAAAATACTCACTCGCCTACTGCAGCAACAGGTTCAACACTGCTTGACTAACACACTGGGAGATACACCAGCCAAAAGGACCAGGGACACAGACAGTTAGCAAGGCGCAGCCCCACCTTCCCTCCCCTGCTCCGGCATTGTTTTTCAGCACTGATTATATATTAATGTCACTCGTTTTGTCGGAGCTTGTACAGCCTATTCAGTCACCAAAAATGGTGACATGCATAATTGCTTCCCTAATAATTTATTTTTTTTTTTTTTTAAAGCTGCACAGTCATGCGGGCTGCAATAAGAGAACACAAAGCTCGCCGGCCACTGCGCGCCATTCACAACAAAATATATCCATAGACATAGAAATAATATTAAAAAAAAATTATTAAAAAGGAGCAGAAATATTCCTGTAATGTGCAGCGTGCTCGGTGCCAGTACCGGGGGAGTGCCCGCTCCTACAGTTAGAATAATATGCAGTACTTATGTCTGAACAGGTGCAATGCATATAGTACATAGTGTTACCAGGACAGAAATAAATGATACACACAACCTTTGCCCAATTAAAACTCGGGCCAAGGTTATTTTCAATGGAAGCACCTCAAGCGCTGAATAATATCGCTGCCAAGCAAATAAAAAAAAAATTACAAAAATAGATAAATTGAATCCAGCCCTGGAGAAACTTAGGGGAAAGTTTTTTTGCTAAGGCTTGAAAATTCAGGCTGCAAATCTTGAGGGGTTAGCAACAAAAATGCCGACCCTACATGATGTTCACTTGTCTTCATAAAGTTTTCTGATGCCTGTATGCAAGAACCGCAATGTATAAAAATAAAATGTGTTGTGCAAAATACATTGTAGCCAGTGATGCCGCCCCGCCGCAGTACACCGCTGCTCACGCTGTCCTATTGTTCCAACAGGTGGAAAGGTATCGATGCAAAAAAAAACAGGGCAACAAAAACTTAGCTGAGTGTGTGCAGGCTGCTTCTGGAAATCTGCAAAGACTGGAATGACTTACAAGGTGCCAAGGCTTCTCTCGTCTTGCAGCCTGGCAAATTATACCTTAGACATATTTATTAAAGAGGCAACGCACTAAATCACAGCAATCACAACCCGCTTAGGTCTAATCACCGCTCGCTGCCATCTATTCTCATCAATGCATTAGCTCAACCTACTTCTTCTTTACTGACACCACATATTTTTTTTTATAGAAGATAAATTTACAGCCGTCACCACAAGTTGCAGACGATTCCGCACTTCCTATAGCAAGAAAGTCAAAGAAAAATCTTATCGACCACCAGGACAATAATGCGATATAAACCATAGAATTATATAACAGATAATATACAGTCAACGTCATCCCTAGAAATCTCTGCAATCATCTATTAAATATAAAAAAAAAAAAATCAGAATTTTTATTCCCTGGCAGAGCAGAGAGGAGTTTGTCTCCGTGCTAAGACTTTGGGGTAGGAGTTGCGCCCAGGCCCCGATATTGAAGGAGGACACTGGTATTAAGTATGGAAACGCAGCCGGAAAAAAACTGCTAATGGGTTTTCATTCATCACAAGTTGTGTTGTGTTCATATTAGCAGCGGAACGGCGAGCCTTTACCAAAAAGATTTAACAGCAGCAGAAAAATTGCAGAGAAAAAAAACGCAGCAAAAACTGCATGAAAAATCCTGCGGGAAAAACGATACAATGTTTTTCCGCTGCGGTTTGTTCGCAACTTTTTTTTTAGGCCTTCGCCCGGAGCTGCAGATGACAAGCCCACGGACGTGGCACATCCTCGTATTTCCATGAGCTATCCAGGTATCATCCACTTCTACAAAAATAAAAAAACAAAAAAATGTCCTTTATTTTTCAGCAATCTCCTAGCAATGTATCTGTGATAAACGCCCCTGCAGGACGTCGCGTGCTGTCCGCTTTTTTTTTTTTTATGGACTCATAGACTCAAACGGCCAAGACGAGTAGAGAAAAGAGGAATAAAGACACATGGCAATTTTTTTTTTTATCTTGCTGCTTCTCGGTCCATGTATAACAACACCTGTGTGAAAGGCTCCATGGACTATGATGGGTCCCTGTGCAGTCCAGAGGATAGAGAAGTGGCCTATAGTAGCCGGGGCCCTCTTATAGATTTGCATTGGGGCCCGTGACCCCCAGAATATTTATGACAGGTCAAAAAATATTCTAAAGATTCTCCTTTTGTTTCGGTCGCTCTGGGCCAGGCGCACACTGCGGGTTTTGGTCTTCGCTACTCTCATGTTGTTTGTTTTTTTCCTCTTCTTTTTGGGGTTCTTTGTTCAGTTTTCACCACTCTCCTCCCACATAGGACATCTCTGGTCCTACCTGCCCGTTCCTTATGTTGTTGGGCAGTACCGGGTCGATAAAATTAGACATGGAATCTTCTCCCATGTGGATATATGGCAGGAATCACACAAGAGCAGATTCAAAAAGAATTAAAAAAAAATAAAGTACCGTAATACTTCTGGTTTGCATCCAATCTTGTGTCTGGGTCTAAAACCTGCCACAAAGCCTGTAAAAAATTTTTTAAAAAAATCCCAAAATCTCAATCAAAATGCCCATAAAAATGTCAGTGAAAAGAGAGTGAAACACTTGGCTTATTTTATTTTTTGGGTTTTTTTTACATTCATTTTAAAGCACCAAAATAAGCAACTGAAAAGGTAAAAAAAAAACAAGAGCAACGTCCAACACGACAATCTACAAGTGGATGATGGCGGGGGAGAAGGACTACAAATACCAGCAAATAATAGGAATAATAAGCCAAAAACACCAGGAAATAGAGGAAGAGAAGGAAGGTGAATAAAGCAACAGCTACAATAGCAGACATATAGAACAGCAAGTAATAGAGTCATCAGGGAAGACGGAAACACAACAAGGCCCAGCAAGACAAGACGTCACAGTAATGGCAAAGGCAAGAGGAGAAAAGGAAAATATCAACTTGTCATTTGGGCTGAAACAGAGCTGGCACTTATATATACAATCTTATATATACTATGATATATTCTTCTGTTATATATGCTATATATACAATGTTATATATTTGTATATGTTTTATATATACTATTATATATTCTTCTATGTTATATATGCTATATATACACTGTACTATTATATATTCTTCTATGCTATATATACTATTATATATTCTTCTATGTTATATATGCTATATATACTGTACTATTATATATTCTTCTGTTATGTTATATATACTGTACTATTATATATTCTTCTATGCTATATATACTATTATATATTCTTCTGTTATATATGCTATATATACAATCTTATATATTTTTATATGTTATATATATGCTTATATGTTATATGTTTGTATTTTATGTACAAGGCTATATCCTACACGATACACTATTATAATGTTTATATATTATGTATACTTATATACACACTGTTGCATATGCTTATGTTATATTTTCTTATATGTTTTATATATACATTGTTACATATGGGGCAACACGGTGGCTCTGTGGTTAGCACTGCAGCCTTGCAGCGTTATAGTCCTGGGCTCGATTCCTGCTAAGAACAACATCTGCAAGGAGTTTGTATGTTCTCCCTGTGTTTGTGTGGATTTCCTTCTATTCTACAAAGACATACTCATAGGAAAAAATATATACATTGTGATCCCTATATGGGGCTGACAATCTACATAAATATATATATATATATATATATATATATACAGTCCTATGAAAAAGTTTGGGCACCCCTGTTAATCTTAATCATTTTTAGTTCTAAATATTTTGGTGTTTATAACAGCCATTTCAGTTTGATATATCTAATAACTGATGGACACAGTAATATTTCAGGATTGAAATGAGGTTTATTGTACTAACAGTAAATGCGCAATATGCATTAAACCAAAATTTGACCGGTGCAAAAGTATGGGCACCTCAACAGAAAAGTGACATTAATATTTAGTACATCCTCCTTTTGCAAAGATAACAGCCTCTAGTCGCTTCCTGTAGCTTTTAATCAGTTCCTGGATAAAGGTATTTTGGACAAACAATTCAAGTTCAGTTAAGTTAGATGGTCGCCGAGCATGGACAGCCCGCTTCAAATCATCCCACAGATGTTCAATGATATTCAGGTCTGGGGACTGGGATGGCCATTCCAGAACATTGTAATTGTTCCTCTGCATGAATGCCTGAGTTGATTTGGAGCGGTGTTTTAGATCATTGTCTTGCTGAAATATCCATCCCCGGCGTAACTTCAACTTCGTCACTGATTCTTGAACATTATTCTCAAGAATCTGCTGATACTGAGTGGAATCCATGCGACCCTCAACTTTAACAAGATTCCCGATGCCGGCATTGGCCACACAGCCCCAAAGCATGATGGAACCTCCACCAAATTTTACAGTGGGTAGCAAGTGTTTTTCTTGGAATGCTGTTTCTTTTTGGACGCCATGCATAACGCCTTTTTTTTATAACCAAACAACTCAATTTTTGTTTCCAAAATGAAGCTGCCTTGTCTAAATGTGCTTTTTCATACCTCAGGCAACTCTATTTGTGGCGTACGTGCAGAAATGGCTTCTTTCTCATCACTCTCCCATACAGCTTCTATTTGTGCAAAGTGCGCTGTATAGTTGACCGATGCACAGTGACACCATCTGCAGCAAGATGATGCTGCAGCTCTTTGGAGGTGGTCTGTGGATTGTCCTTGACTGTTCTCACCATTCTTCTTCTCTGCCTTTCTGATATTTTTCTTGGCCTGCCACTTCTGGGCTTAACAAGAACTGTCCCTGTGGTCTTCCATTTCCTTACTATGTTCCTCACAGTGGAAACTGACAGGTTAAATCTCTGAGACAACGTTTTGTATCCTTCCCCTGAACAACTATGTTGAACAATCTTTGTTTTCAGATCATTTGAGAGCGGGCTGTCCATGCTCGGCGACCATCAAACTTACCTGAACTTGAATTGTTTTGTAGAAAGAAATGGTCCAAAATACCTTTATCCAGGATCCAGGAACTGATTAAAAGCTACAGGAAGCGACTAGAGGCTGTTATCTTTGCAAAAGGAGGATCTACTAAATATTAATGTCACTTCTCTGTTGAGGTGCCCATATTTTTGCACCGGTCAAATTTTGGTTTAATGCATATTGCGCATTTTCTGTTAGTACAATAAACCTCATTTCAATCCTGAAATATTACTGTGTCCATCAGTTATTAGATATATCAAACTGAAATGGCTGTTGCAAACACCAAAATATTTAGAACTAAAAATGATTAAGATTAATAGGGGTGCCCAAACTTTTTCATAGGACTGTATATACACATTGTTATATATTTGCTTTATTTAATAGGAGAATGGAAGTAAATGATAAGAAAACCTTTGTCAAAAAAGTAACTCTGAACTCTAGATTGTTTATATGGGGGTCATGTCATCTGGACTTCTATAGAGGACCCCTCACCCCCGGATGGACTGGATCCAACTATACATCTCATGAACATTTGATGCTGATTTTTGGGGGATATACCGAGCAGGGACAGTCTTTGTGATAAGAGTATCTCAGGCTATGTTCACATGGAGGAATTAGTTGCTGATTTGGGGTGTCCATCTCTAAACTACACCACCATGCTCCGAAAAACAATGCAGTGCCATGGAAAGGATAGAGAGAAAAACCGGGAAATGATAGGGAGCTAATGGCAGCATAAATGCCTAATAAACTTGAACATACTCGCGCTATCATTTCCCGGATTCTATATATATTCTATATATCCTTTCCATTTTGCCTCACCACCCCCTCTGTAGGACGATGTTCGGGTAGGAGCTGCAATTGGCCTGCTGGGCTGCTGACTGCAGTTTATTATTTCCACCAGACGGGCGCCAGGTCACCATTTTTACATTTCTCAATGCGGTGCCATGTTTGATCCTCCACAGATTCCGCCCCAGAACGTCCAATAAAATAAATGGGAGGCAGGAAAATATTTCCAGGCTGCGGCCGATTCCACATCAGATTTGGTAAAGTGGAAAAATCCAGCTTGTACATATTCTGCAGTGTGAACCCGGCCCAAAGCTCCAGGCATGTGCTGTTATAGCAGGGGAGCTACACCGCATCACCCTGTGACCCCGATGTCCAGGCTCCTCCCCCTTACCATAGTCCCTTCCTACTATAAAGACGTTATTTAGCAATTTACAACCTCCAATAAAAAAACAAAGCAAAAAAATCTATTAGTTGTGCATCAGCGGACGTGAGCAGAATATGAAGGTAATTCTAGATTTCCATCTACACTTCTCAATTATGATCACGACTGGTGTCTTGTCTAACGCGGGGAGCGGGAGGGGGTCACAATGATGTGATGACTAGAGGTTTTACATTTCGGAAGATTTAACATTCATTCATCATATTAACCTGTATTATACGTAATATCATTTATAGATGGTTATAGATCTGTCTACGCGACCACCCCAAATAAATCTATATACCACAGGCCCAAAGTTTTGTAGGTTGGGAACCATTATTCAGTATATCAGGGTTTGTTGAACCCCACAATATTAGTGTATACAGGTCACCACTGTAGTCACCAGTCTCAGTAGCCATATACCAGGTGTGTACAGGTCACCGGTCTCAGTAGCCATATACCAGGTGTATACAGGTCACCAGTCTCAGTAGCCATATACCAGGTGTGTACAGGTCACCGGTCTCAGTAGCCATATACCAGGTGTGTACAGGTCACCGGTCTCAGTAGCCATATACCAGGTATGTACAGGTCACCGTCTCGGTAGCCATATACCAGGTGTATATAGGTCACCGGTCTCAGTAGCCATATACCAGGTGTATACAGGTCACCGGTCTCAGTAGCCATATACCAGGTGTGTACAGGTCACCGGTCTCAGTAGCCATATACCAGGTGTATACAGGTCACCGGTCTCAGTAGCCATATACCAGGTGTGTACAGGTCACCGGTCTCAGTAGCCATATACCAGGTGTATACAGGTCACCGGTCTCAGTAGCCATATACCAGGTATGTACAGGTCACCGGTCTCCGTAGTCATATACCAGGTGTATACAGATCACCAGTCTCAGTAGCCATATACCAGGTATGTACAGGTCACCGGTCTCAGTAGCCATATACCAGGTATGTACAGGTCACCGTCTCGGTAGCCATATACCAGGTGTATATAGGTCACCGGTCTCAGTAGCCATATACCAGGTGTATACAGGTCACCGGTCTCAGTAGCCATATACCAGGTGTGTACAAGTCACCGGTCTCAGTAGCCATATACCAGGTGTGTACAGGTCACCGGTCTCAGTAGCCATATACCAGGTATGTACAGGTCACCGGTCTCAGTAGCCATATACCAGGTGTGTACAAGTCACCGGTCTCAGTAGCCATATACCAGGTGTGTACAGGTCACCGGTCTCAGTAGCCATATACCAGGTGTGTACAGGTCACCGGTCTCAGTAGCCATATACCAGGTGTGTACAGGTCACCAGTCTCAGTAGCCATATACCAGGTATGTACAGGTCACCAGTCTCAGTAGCCATATACCAGGTGTGTACAGGTCACTGGTCTCAGTAGTCATATACCAGGTGTGTACAGGTCACTGGTCTCAGTAGCCATATACCAGGTGTATAGAGGTCACCAGTCTCAGTAGTCATATACCAGGTGTGTACAGGTCACCGGTCTCAGTAGTCATATACCAGGTGTATACAGGTCACCGGTCTCAGTAGCCATATACCAGGTGTATATAGGTCACCGGTCTCAGTAGCCATATACCAGGTGTATATAGGTCACCGGTCTCAGTAGCCATATACCAGGAATATATAGGTCACCGGTCTCAGTAGCCATATACCAGGTGTGTACAGGTCACCAGTCTCAGTAGCCATATACCAGGTGTGTACAGGTCACCCGTCTCAGTAGCCATATACCAGGTGTATACAGGTCACCGGTCTCAGTAGCCATATACCAGGTGTATACAGGTCACCGGTCTCAGTAGCCATATACCAGGTGTATATAGGTCACCGGTCTCAGTAGCCATATACCAGGTGTATATAGGTCACCGGTCTCAGTAGCCATATACCAGGAATATATAGGTCACCGGTCTCAGTAGCCATATACCAGGTGTGTACAGGTCACCAGTCTCAGTAGCCATATACCAGGTGTGTACAGGTCACCCGTCTCAGTAGCCATATACCAGGTGTATACAGGTCACCGGTCTCAGTAGCCATATACCAGGTGTATACAGGTCACCGGTCTCAGTAGCCATATACCAGGTGTATATAGGTCACCGGTCTTAGTAGCCATATACCAGGTGTATATAGGTCACCGGTCTCAGTAGCCATATACCAGGTGTATACAGGTCACCAGTCTCAGTAGCCATATACCAGGTATGTACAGGTCACCGGTCTCAGTAGCCATATACCAGGTATGTACAGGTCACCGTCTCGGTAGCCATATACCAGGTGTATATAGGTCACCGGTCTCAGTAGCCATATACCAGGTGTATACAGGTCACCGGTCTCAGTAGCCATATACCAGGTGTGTACAAGTCACCGGTCTCAGTAGCCATATACCAGGTGTGTACAGGTCACCGGTCTCAGTAGCCATATACCAGGTATGTACAGGTCACCGGTCTCAGTAGCCATATACCAGGTGTATACAGGTCACCGGTCTCAGTAGCCATATACCAGGTGTATATAGGTCACCGGTCTCAGTAGCCATATACCAGGTGTGTACAGGTCACCGGTCTCCGTAGTCATATACCAGGTGTGTACAGGTCACCGGTCTCAGTAGCCATATACCAGGTATGTACAGGTCACCGGTCTCAGTAGCCATATACCAGGTGTGTACAAGTCACCGGTCTCAGTAGCCATATACCAGGTGTGTACAGGTCACCGATCTCAGTAGCCATATACCAGGTGTATATAGGTCACCGGTCTCAGTAGCCATATACCAGGTGTGTACAGGTCACCGGTCTCCGTAGTCATATACCAGGTGTGTACAGGTCACCGGTCTCAGTAGCCATATACCAGGTGTATACAGGTCACCGGTCTCAGTAGCCATATACCAGGTGTGTACAGGTCACCGGTCTCAGTAGCCATATACCAGGTGTGTACAGGTCACCGGTCTCAGTAGCCATATACCAGGTGTGTACAGGTCACCGGTCTCAGTAGCCATATACCAGGTGTGTACAGGTCACCGGTCTCAGTAGCCATATACCAGGTGTGTACAGGTCACTGGTCTCAGTAGTCATATACCAGGTGTGTATAGGTCACCGGTCTCAGTAGTCATATACCAGGTGTATATAGGTCACCAGTCTCAGTAGTCATATACCAGGTGTATACAGGTCACCGGTCTCAGTAGCCATATACCAGGTATGTACAGGTCACTGGTCTCAGTAGCCATATACCAGGTGTATATAGGTCACTGGTCTCAGTAGCCATATACCAGGTGTATATAGGTCACCGGTCTCAGTAGCCATATACCAGGAATATATAGGTCACCGGTCTCAGTAGCCATATACCAGGTGTGTACAGGTCACCAGTCTCAGTAGCCATATACCAGGTGTGTACAGGTCACCCGTCTCAGTAGCCATATACCAGGTGTATACAGGTCACCGGTCTCAGTAGCCATATACCAGGTGTATACAGGTCACCGGTCTCAGTAGCCATATACCAGGTGTATATAGGTCACCGGTCTTAGTAGCCATATACCAGGTGTATATAGGTCACCGCTCTCAGTAGCCATATACCAGGTGTATACAGGTCACCAGTCTCAGTAGCCATATACCAGGTATGTACAGGTCACCGGTCTCAGTAGCCATATACCAGGTATGTACAGGTCACCGTCTCGGTAGCCATATACCAGGTGTATATAGGTCACCGGTCTCAGTAGCCATATACCAGGTGTATACAGGTCACCGGTCTCAGTAGCCATATACCAGGTGTGTACAGGTCACCGGTCTCCGTAGTCATATACCAGGTGTGTACAGGTCACCGGTCTCAGTAGCCATATACCAGGTATGTACAGGTCACCGGTCTCAGTAGCCATATACCAGGTGTGTACAAGTCACTGGTCTCAGTAGCCATATACCAGGTGTGTACAGGTCACCGGTCTCAGTAGCCATATACCAGGTGTATATAGGTCACCGGTCTCAGTAGCCATATACCAGGTGTATATAGGTCACCGGTCTCAGTAGCCATATACCAGGTGTGTACAGGTCACCGGTCTCCGTAGTCATATACCAGGTGTGTACAGGTCACCGGTCTCAGTAGCCATATACCAGGTATGTACAGGTCACCGGTCTCAGTAGCCATATACCAGGTGTGTAAAGGTCACCGGTCTCAGTAGCCATATACCAGGTATGTACAGGTCACCGGTCTCAGTAGCCATATACCAGGTGTGTACAAGTCACCGGTCTCAGTAGCCATATACCAGGTGTGTACAGGTCACCGGTCTCAGTAGCCATATACCAGGTGTGTACAGGTCACTGGTCTCAGTAGTCATATACCAGGTGTGTACAGGTCACCGGTCTCAGTAGCCATATACCAGGTGTATACAGGTCACCGGTCTCAGTAGTCATATACCAGGTGTATATAGGTCACTGGTCTCAGTAGTCATATACCAGGTGTGTACAGGTCACCGGTCTCAGTAGCCATATACCAGGTGTATACAGGTCACCGGTCTCAGTAGCCATATACCAGATGTATATAGGTCACCGATCTCAGTAGCCATATACCAGATGTGTACAGGTCACCGATCTCAGTAGCCATATACCAGGTGTGTACAGGTCACTGGTTTCAGTAGCCATATACCAGGTGTGTACAAGGTCACCGGTCTCAGTAGCCATATACCAGGTGTATACAGGTCACCGATCTCAGTAGCCATATACCAGGTGTGTACAGGTCACCGGTGTCAGTAGCCATATACCAGGTGTATACAGGTCACCGATCTCAGTAGCCATATACCAGGTGTATACAGGTCACCGATCTCAGTAGCCATATACCAGGTATGTACAGGTCACCGGTGTCAGTAGCCATATACCAGGTATGTACAGGTCACTGGTCTTAGTAGCCATATACCAGGTGTGTACAGGTCACCGGTCTCAGTAGCCATATACTAGGCGTATATAGGTCACCGGTCTCAGTAGCCATATACTAAAGTGTGTACAGGTCACTGGTCTCAGTAGCCATATACCAAAGTGTATACAGGTCACTGGTCTCAGAAGCCATATACCAGGTGTGTACAGGTCACCGGTCTCAGTAGCCATATACCAGGTGTGTACAGGTCACCAGTCTCAGTAGTCATATACCAGGTGTGTACAGGTCACCGGTCTCAGTAGCCATATACCAGGTGTATATAGGTCACCGTTCTCAGTAGCCATATACCAGGTGTATATAGGTCACCGTTCTCAGTAGCCATATACCAGGTGTGTACAGGTCACAGGTCTCAGTAGCCATATACCAGGTGTATATAGGTCACCGATCTCAGTAGCCATATACCAAAGTGTGTACAGGTCACTGGTCTCAGTAGCCATATACCAGGTGTATACAGGTCACCGGTCTCAGTAGCCATATACCAGATGTGTACAGGTCACCGGTCTCAGTAGTCATATACCAGGTGTGTACAGGTCACCGGTCTCAGTAGCCATATACCAGGTGTATATAGGTCACCGGTCTCAGTAGCCATATACCAGGTGTATATAGGTCACCGGTCTCAGTAGCCATATACCAGGTGTGTACAGGTCACTGGTCTCAGTAGCCATATACCAGGTGTGTATAGGTCACCGGTCTCAGTAGCCATATACCAGGTGTGTACAGGTCACCGGTCTCAGTAGCCATATACCAGGTGTGTCAAATCAAATCAAATCAAAAAAGCTTTATTGGCACGTCCGAATAGATATTTGGCATTGCCAAAGCTTGTAAAGTGGGGGGGGGGGGAGTTGGACTCGGGTGGGTGAGTGGTGGGGGTGGGGTGGGTGGTTTGGGGTATAACAGTCCATGGAGTTTCATCTTCCTCTTCGTTGGTGACTGCTATATGGGGAGGTGGGGGTGGGTGGGGCGGGTGTTTTGGGATAAATATAACAGTCCATGGAGTCTCATCTTCCTCTTGTTTGGTGACAGCTGGACACATATTGGGCAGTGATCTCCACAGTGGCCTCTTCTTCTCCCAGTAGGATGTAGAGTTTCCTCTTCTCGTCTGCAGATATGAAGTCTGGGATGTGGGCAGAGAGTCTTTGGTAGTAGACGGCCCTCACAGCTGAGTATTTGGTGCAGTGTAGCAGGAAGTGGGTCTCGTCTTCTAGGACCCCCTGGTCACAGTGCTGGCACAGTCTCTTCTCCCGTGGCTTGTACGTCTGCCTGTATCGCCCCGTCTCTATCTCTAGGTTGTGGGCGCTCAGTCTGTACCGGCTCAGGGTCTGTCTGTGCTTGGGGTGGCGTATTCTCTCCAGATAGGTGGCCATGGTGTAGTCCCTTTGTAGGGATTGGTACACGGTGAGTTTCTTGGAGTTATTTATTTCGTTTCTCCATTCTTCAATGTACCGCTCTCTGTTTGCCTCTGTGGTCGACTTTATTTCGGCCTTGGTTATCATCTGTTGGTGTTTTTGGTTTGGTGGTTGGCTGTTGTTTGGTTGGTGAGTGTCTGGTTTGCTCAGGTGGCTTAGCCATGCTTGGTGGTGGTAGGAGTCGCTCCCCTGGATGTGTGCCTGGAAAGCTAGCGCCCTCTTCTGTATGGTGAGCCATAGGGAGAGTCTGCCTAGCTCTGCCCTGCAGGCCATGTTGGTGGTGTTGCGATGGACATGGAGCAGGTATTTGCAGAACTCCAGGTGGAAGTTCTCTGTTGGGCTGGACAGGTCACTGGTCTCAGTAGCCATATACTAGGTGTGTACAGGTCACCGGTCTCAGTAGCCATATACCAGGTGTGTACAGGTCACCGGTCTCAGTAGTCATATACCAGGTGTATATAGGTCACTGGTCTCAGTAGCCATATACCAGGTGTATATAGGTCACCGGTCTCAGTAGCCATATACCAGGTGTATACCAGGTGGGCTGCAATTCCAAGTGCTGCCTCTACAATATGTACGGCGCTGTTCTTGATATTCTATGACCTCCTGACCTGTACGGCCTCCTCAGTAATCTCATCTGTGAGGCTTTTTAGTGATACATTATCAGTTACTATTACTGTCTATGTGACCTGATGTCTACATGCCCAGCAGGAAGCCCTGGCGCAGCAGCAATGTATCAGGGGGCATTCCATGGGCAAATAATGTTTCTTTTATACCATATGTTCCGAGTATCTCTATAACTTATTATGGTTTTGACCCTGGTTCCATATCCTAGTGATATTTTAGCCTCTGTGGTGCCCTTAGTGTTGGGGGCCACATACAGGGGACCGGACAGCCACACATGCCTTCCAAGCCAATGCCTGGGAAACGCAGCTACACCAGTGGACACAATTGTTGATCCCCTCGTTTAATGAAAGATAAACCCCACAATGGTCACAGAAATAACTGGAATCTGATAAAAGGAATAAGAAATAAAAATTCTGGACAGAGATTCCTGTAGCTTAATATTCTGTTGCACAACCTTTTGGGACAATCGTTGCGATCAGACAATTCCTGTAACTGTCAGTGAGACTTCTGCCCCTCTCAGCAGGGATTTTGGGCCCCTCTTCTGCTCCAGTTGTCTCGGGTTTGGCCTTTTCCAGACGACATGTTTCAGCTCCTTCCAAAGATGCTCCATAGGATTTAGGTGCGGGCTCATAGAAGCCACTTCAGAATAGTCCAATGTTCTCCTCTCAGCCATTCTTGGGGGGGTTTAGCTGTGTGTTTTGGGTCATTATCCTATTGCAAGACCCCTGACCTGCAACTGAGACCAAGCTGTCTAACACTGGGCAGCACATTTCTCTCTAGATTCCCTTGATAGTCTTGAGATTTCATTGTACCCTGCACAGATTCAAGACCCCCTGTGCCAGATACAGCAAAGCAGCCCCAGAACATAACAGAGCCCCCTCCATGTTTCAGAGTAGGGACAGTGATCTTTTCAGGATAGGCTTCATTTATCCGTCTGTGACCACAGAGTTGATGTGTCTTGTCAAAAAGTCTCCTCTGTCCATAGGACATTCTCTCAGAAGTTTTGTGACTTATCAACATGTAGTTTGGCAAATTCCAGTCTGGCTTTTTTATGATTTGTTTTCAACTATGGTGTCCTCCTTGGTCGTCTCCCATGAAGTCCACTTTAGCTCACACAAGGACGGACGGTGCGATCGGACACGGATATTCCTTGATCTTGAAGTTCACCTTTAATCTCTTTAGAAGTTATTCTGGGCTTTTTTGTTACCATTCGTATTATCCGTCTCTTTAATTTGTCATCAATTTTCCTCTAGCGGCCACATCTGGGGAGGTCGGCTACAGTCCCATGGATCTTAAATTTCTGAATAATATGGGCAACTGTAGTCACAAGAACATCGAGCTGCTTGGAGATGTCTTATAACCTTTACCTTTAACATGCTTGTCTAGAATTTTTGTTCTAAGCTCCTGAGACAACTTTTTCCTTCGCTTCCTCTGGTCCATGTTACGTGGGGTCCACACTATGTCACCAAACAGCACGGTGAGTATCTGTACCCTATATACAGGCCACCAAAGAGCACAGTGAGTATCTGTACCCTATATACAGGCCACCAAACAGCACAGGGAGTATCTGTACCCTATATACAGGCCACCAAACAGCACGGTGAGTATCTGTACCCTATATACAGGCCACCAAACAGCACAGGGAGTATCTGTACCCTATATACAGGCCACCAAACAGCACAGGGAGTATCTGTACCCTATATACAGGCCACCAAACAGCACAGTGAGTATCTGTACCCTATATACAGGCCACCACACAGCACAGGGAGTATCTGTACCCTATATACAGGCCACCACACAGCACAGGGAGTATCTGTACCCTATATACAGGCCACCAAACAGCACAGGGAGTATCTGTACCCTATATACAGGCCACCAAACAGCACAGGGAGTATCTGTACCCTATATACAGGCCACCACACAGCACAGGGAGTATCTGTACCCTATATACAGGCCACCAAACAGCACAGTGAGTATCTGTAGCCCTATATACAGGCCACCAAACAGCACGGTGAGTATCTGTAGCCCTATATACAGGCCACCAAACAGCACGGTGAGTATCTGTAGCCCTATATACAGGCCACCAAACAGCACGGTGAGTATCTGTAGCCCTATATACAGGTCACCAAACAGCACAGTGAGTATCTGTACTCTATATACAGACCACTGACTGATTACACGATTGGAGACCCCTGTGATGCTATTAGTGGACACCCCGAGATGTAACAGGTCCCTTTGGTCACATTATTTTCAGGGGCCCCATCATTTCTGTCCAGGCTGTTTCATAAGTTTTAATTATGTTTCTTAAAGGGGTTGTCCCATCACAAGGATCCTATCTATACTGCTTGTTAATGTGGATGTAAGACTTTTCCTAAATACACTGCTTCAGCAAAACTGCTTTGTTTGTCCACTATCTTACTTTATTCATTTATTTTTTTTTACACATCCCTTGACTTATCTGATCATAAGTCAAGTGATGTATCTGCTGCTCTGAGGGGGGAGGGAGGAGGGGCTAAGTGCATGGGAGCGAGCCTGGAGGGGGGGGTAGTTTACCCTTTGGGGGGAAGGGACCGCCAATACAGACCCGGCATCTGCTGTAATAGAGAGGTGGATGCCGGGGAGTGTAGACGCAGGCACAGATGCCTGCAACATCGCTATGCTCCTGCCCTGCATGAAGCCAGCAGCAGCAGGTACAATGCTGCTATCCTGGGGGGGAAGGGGGGGGAGGGGCGGAGGAGCGGAATAACAGCATCGCTCCTGCCGCTGCTGGCTTCATGCAGGGCAGGAGCGTAGCGATGTTGCAGGCATCTGTGGCGGCGTCTACACTCCCCAGCATCCGCCTCTCTATTACAACGGATGCCGGGTCTGTAGTCGCACTGTGAAGGCTAGACTGGTCTCACCATCTATGAGCGTGCACGCAGGGCCAGCGGCATCTCGCCGCTGGCTTTGCTTATATAACCCTGCCCACCAATGACGCAACAAAGCAGGAAGACTTTACAGCAACAAAGACTGGTGAGTATGCGACGTGAGAATACCCCTTTAAGTCTGACTTTCATTTGTTCATTTTCATAGAATTTTTATCTCTTATTACTTTTGTCAGATTCCAGTTATTTCTGTGACTATTTTGGGGTTTTCTTTCATTAAATAAGGGGAAAAACAATTGTGTCCACGTGTGTATACGCTGTTCTGTCTGCAATATTTTATACTAGATAGACTTTCCTTTTATAGCTGATACTTATAGGATATTATTTTGCTTCAGGTTATACATTAATATAGTTTATATCGTTTTAATTAAAAAAAGTAATTTCCCATCCAAATGTAGAAGTGAAACCAGATCCATTGGCAGAGGTTACAACATGTATTATGTGTATAATCGGGAAGTTGCCAGGCTGAGACGGTTTAGCCAATGTTTATACACCCCAATAAGCAGCTCCAGGTTAAAGGGGTTTTCCAGGCTTAATGAATGACCGATCCTTCAGGCAGGCCATGTGACCAATGAACATGACATCACATGACTGGGGGAGTGTTTCTTCAAACAGCTGATACCAAGAGTCGGACCCCCTCTGATCTGCACCCCTGGGTCCTCCTCTAATAAGCCAAATTGGAAAATATATGCAAAGAGCGGGAATCAAGATCAGCAGATTGTCAGGCCATGGTTTTAACAAAACCAAGATGGACAACTTCTTAAAGAGAAGGAGAACAAGAAACCAGCTTGCAAAGAAAGTGCCTCTATCACACCCGGCCCATTCTTCTGTACAGACTCACAAATGAATATCAATATCTGACTCGTAAAACTACAACTCTCCCTCGGCACCTGCTGCAGGGGTAACATACGAGTATCCGCCAGCTCCTAAAGCCTGTCCTGCATTGGAATCAAAAGTGGTTCTGCCATGGAAAATTCTCTCTGAGCATTTTTACTCTTATTTGTCAAGTCTCACAATTAAAGGGGTTGTCCAGACATTTAGGAAAGTAAGGAAAATTAAAGGACTTTCCAGGCTTATTAATTGAAAACCTATCCTCAAGATAGTGAGTCATTAATTAAATATTACCAGGGGTCTGACACCCGGACTTCTCCCTTGGAAGTATCTGACACCCGAACCTCTCCCTCAGCAGGGGTCTGACATCCGAGGCTCTCCCTCGACGGGGGTCTGACATCCGAGGCTCTCCCTCGACGGGGGTCTGACATCCGAGGCTCTCCCTCGACGGGGGTCTGACATCCGAGGCTCTCCCTCGACGGGGTCTGACATCCGAGGCTCTCCCTCAACGGGGGTCTGATATCCGAGGCTCTCCCTCGACGGGGGTCTGACGTCCGAGGCTCTCCCTCGATAGGGATACGATATCCAAGGCTCTCCCTCGATAGGGGTCTGACACACGGAACACCCCCTCGGCAGCAGTATGACGGCCAGAACTCTCCCTCAGCAGGGGTAAGACACCCAGGATTCTCCCTCGGCAAGGGTCTGACACCCGGGACCTCCAGCAATGAGCCACTTGAGAAGGCTGCAGCATTCAGGTGTGTACTGCGGACTCCTCACTACTTACCAAGTACAGTGCCACATATCATATAGTGGCCTTGCTTGGTATTGCAGCTCAGCCGATTCACTTCAACAGGCCACAGTGAACACCACTTGTGCTTTCAACAGCATATAGGCGGTGGTCCTGAGTGTTGGACCCCTGCTGATCTCCAACTGATGACGTAGTCTAAAGATAGGTCAACGATTAATAAGTCCCTGGAACCCCGTTACATTGATATCCCAGTACTTTAAAGTTATCCCCTAACCATGAGACCCCTAAAATCCCAAAGAATACAAAAACAAGAGTTTTGTTCCAGCAAGTCAAGCACTCATGAGTGACCAGCTACTCTGCTCATAATGGGGTACAAAGGACCCTTGATCTCTTGATCTGTGGGGGTCCCAGTAATTGTTACCCCACTGATAAGACTACAATGGCTGCACCAATGAAAAGTCTTGCTCCTCTAGTGCCATCACTATGGAGGTCCTTGACAGTCTCTGGTTATGTTGCTGCACATGATATCTGTCTCCGTGGTCTCTTGCCGTATATGCCGGCATCAAAGATCGTCTGTGGAAGTCGTGTCGTTGGAAAATGAACAAAAGACCTACAAGAAACTGCTGGAGCTTTGGGGCCGGAGTGCGAGGGAATTAGCAGATAAGAAATAGTTGATTTTCTGCCATTCGGTTATTTTGTCTAACTCCAGGGCAACCCCACTCAAATTCTCCACTGATAATAGCATCAACAGTATATAATCTTATATATAGATTTTATATATACACATACACACACTAACATGCTGTACATGTATTATATGCACCGCATGTATATATATATATTCGGAATGGAAAATCAAACAATCACCAAAACATCAAACAGATAAACGGCATAGAATAATATACATTAAGACAGCGATGCAGCCGGCCGTATCCAGGGAACAAGAGAACATATTCCATGAATGATTACAAAAATTTGTGATTTCTGCCTGCAGAAAAACATTCAGCCTTGCCCTTTCTTCTCATGTCTATCCAGAAACCTTCACACATTATACAGGACACTGGAAGATGCCGGTTACCAAGGAGTCTAAATGTCAAAAAAGATATTTAACGACATTAATATTACTCAATCGCCGTCGTTGTGCGGCGCGGGATACAATTGGACATTATTTTGGTGTCTCTTATAATGGAGCGTCAGAATCAGACTTCAGAGTTCTCGTGGGAAAAGTGTCCGCCGAGGATGCACGCTCGCTCTTTGAAGTGGCGACCAAGTTCTGGAGCGAAAAAGTTTCTCGTCACAGTACGCTATGAAGTGTTTGGATAAGGTCCAGGCACAGCGTGATATCGATCATCTGAAGGGTGTGGCGGCGTTATCATGTAGAGGATTAAAAGGAAATGACCCAAATACATCACATAATGTAGTCTTATTCTACTGGGCCATGTGGGAGGACTGCCACAGCTTCAACATGGTCTTCTGGGCCCAGTGCAAAGAATAACATGAAAAACTTCACACCGCTCCCCAGCCTGACTGACATGAAAGGGGTTTTCTGGGAATTACATATTGATGCCCAAATATGTGATTGGTGGGGGTCTGAACCTCAGGTGACAGTAACCTATCTATCTGCAGGGCTGGGGTGATATGCTGGTTCTGGTGACAGTAACCTATCTATCTGCAGGGCTGGGGTGATATGCTGGTTCTGGTGACAGTAACCTATCTATCTGCAGGGCTGGGGTGATATGCTGGTTCTGGTGACACTAACCTATCTATCTGCAGGGCTGGGGTGATATGCTGGGTCTGGTGACAGTAACCTATCTATCTGCAGGGCTGGGGTAATATGCTGGTTCTGGTGACAGTAACCTATCTATCTGCAGGACTGGGGTGACATGCTGGTTCTGGTGACAGTAACCTATCTATCTGCAGGGCTGGGGTGATATGCTGGTTCTAGTGACAGTAACCTATCTATCTGCAGGGCTGGGGTGATATGCTGGTTCTGGTGACAGTAACCTATCTATCTGCAGGACTGGGGTGATATGCTGGTTCTGGTGACAGTAACCTATCTATCTGCGGGGCTGGGGTGATATGCTGGTTCTAGTGACAGTAACCTATCTATCTGCAGGACTGGGGTGATATGCTGGTTCTGGTGACAGTAACCTATCTATCTGCAGGACTGGGGTGATATGCTGGTTCTGGTGACAGTAACCTATCTATCTGCAGGACTGGGGTGATATGCTGGTTCTGGTGACAGTAACCTATCTATGTGCGGGGCTGGGGTGATATGCTGGTTCTAGTGACAGTAACCTATCTATCTGCGGGGCTGGGGTGATATGCTGGTTCTGGTAACAGTAACCTATCTATCTGCAGGGCTAGGGTGATATGCTGGGTCTGGTGACAGTAACCTATCTATCTGCAGGGCTGGGGTGATATGCTGGTTCTGGTGACAGTAACCTATGTATCTGCAGGGCTGGGGTGATATGCTGGTTCTGGTGACAGTAACCTATCTATCTGCAGGGCTGGGGTGATATGCTGGTTCTGGTGACAGTAACCTATCTATCTGCAGGGCTGGGGTGATATGCTGGGTCTGGTGACAGTAACCTATCTAT